>NC_063449.1:41595497-42195497 GCF_020379485.1 Brassica napus | reverse complement strand
ATCCATATGTTCAAGTGCTACCTTTTATGTGCTTCCTTATATCATCTTATGTCGACATTTTTTATATGTTCCATTACATTCCAGACATAACATAATTGGTTGCAACCTTATTACCTTCATGACCATTAGTACAATGGAGTTTGGCGTCCCAAACTCCATTGGGTGGTACCTTAGATTGGCCGGCCATTGTCTATGTCTGGGATGGTTTCCTCGACCTCGGATTTGTTTTATCATTTTATGCACCTTTCTCTTTTGTTTCCGAGGATTCTTATCTTTTGGAACTTATTGGTCTATCTTGTATAGACTCTGTAGCAACTTGACTGTGTCTCTCTTGGACATCAATTTCGTTGGTGCTTTACAAGCTGGTTTATAACTTAATCATTATTTTCTTTTCTTTTCTTTTCGGGTCAAATGTGTCTGGCATTTGTTTAGCTAGCTTTTGTAAATGTATAATCTTTGTATTTATCTTTGGATGTCTTATTTCACTTTAGTCCGAGGATCTTGCCAAGACAATGATGGTTTATTTAATTCTATTTCTTTACCATCCTTTATCTTACCAGCTTATTACTTTTCTCCCCCTGATGTTGGATAGTCGGATTTATTAACTCTTGCAATCCGTGTTCTTGGCCACTAAATAGATCAACCATATTTGGCTCAAGGTACTTCATTATTTGTGGGAGATTCATATCCAACATATATCCTCATCCTCTTCTAAGGATACATCTTAGACGGCACATATATTTGTGGTGGCTTATCCAAATATCTCAAGATGGTATATGTAATGGTCTGATGCTTATTAGTTAAGATGCATGTAAATTCGTGTGTCTCCAAGCCTTGGACTGAGAGTTTGGACCTATGGGTAATGGCCAAGCTATATATAGTATGAACATTTGCGGATTTGTCCTCACTGCCCCCTCATGGACATACTATAATCTTTAAGTGCTTGGGACATCATGGCCTAATGAGTTTCCCTTGTGTTCATGCTACACACGTGAGATTCTATGGGATAACTCTTTGTGCACTTTCCTATATCAATTTCGCATCATGTTTTGAACCAGGATGGCCAATCCGGTCATGCCATAAAGTGTATAATTTCATGGGTAAACCATTCTGGTTACCATGACTTTTGCCTATATCTTACTGATCTTGGCATAGTCTAGATCAATAGAGAATGCATGTATAGTCTAGACTACTTTTCTATGGTCTTGGGCGATTTTCATAACTCTGAAGGAACTTTTGTTTCATTTTGCCCATTGTATCATTGTGGAAACCATTCTTATATCTCTATATAATCTCAATGGGTTTCTCTGGGTGAATATAAATCATCTAAATGCTTGCCATTATACATATCTGGCAGTAGCCCTTAATGTGTACCATACCCACAATTTATAAACTCATATTGGCTTTTTCAATAATAAAATCATCCATCTTATTAAATAAAATCAGATAAGATAATAGAAATAAAGTAAACACAAAGAAATCATATTATTAAAAACGTAAGTAGCAAAGCAAAGCAAACATAAATCAAAGCAAAAGCACAAAAACAGAATGTCGAAATCATCTCATTCTCTTAGGCAATCTGAAGTCTCATAATCCATAAGGTCATCCTGGTCATGATCAAAATCGTTTTCCCCATCATGGTGGACCAAATGGGCTTCTGGATTCTTTCCTTTCTGGCTCTCTTGATAGAGGTCACAAAGATGTCTGGGAGTCCTACAATTCTTTGCCCAATGGTTATCCATTCCACACTTGTGGCATACTGATTTGGACGAGTGTGGTGGTTTAGAGATACCACTGCTTCTGCCTCGACCACAACCATAGCTGGGACCGGCCATAGCTGGGACCACTACCACGGTTATAGTGGTTCCCTTTCCCACGGACGTGTGAGCTATAATTGCCACGCCCACCACGTCCTCTCCATCCACCACAGCCTCCTCTACCATAGCCATTTCCATAGCCGTGTGGTTTATCATGATGGACGTGGTTATTTTCTTTGGTGGGTTCTTTCTTTTCCTCTACAGCCTTATTGGCTTCAGGTAATGGAGTAGATCCAGGAGGTTTCATCTAATTGTTCCTCATGAGCAACTCATTATTAGCCTCAGCTAATAATAGGCATGAAATCAGATCAGTATAGGTGGTGAAACCTTTCTTTCTGTATTGATGTTGCAGCAACACGTTGCTAGAATGGAATGTGGAGAGAGTCTTTTCCAACAAATCCTTCTCTGTTACAGTCTGACCACAAAGTCTCATCTTGGAGACAATTTTGAATATAGCTGAGTTATATTCATCCAAGGTTTTGAAATCCTGGATTCTCAGATGTTTCCAATCATATGTAGCCTTTGGTAGTAACACCGTTTTCTGGTGATCATATCTCCGCTGTAAAGCGGTCCAAAGTTCTAGAGGATTCTCAATAGTGAGATACTGATCTTTTAGACCCTCAGTGAGATGATGGCGGATAATACTTATTGCCATGTATAAATTTTTGTCATTCTCTTTATTCCCCTCGATGATAGTATCACACGGCTATGGGGATGATATGCAATGAGGCCACACAGCCTAGGTGATATATGATGCATAGCAAACTTAGGATTTACATGATCTATATGCAGCAAGATTATTATGCACTAAGGCCACACGGCCATACTATCAAGATACAAACAAGGCCACACGGCCACAGTGCTATTACTAGCATACGAATTCACTAAGGGTTATATAGCAATTTAGCTTTCAATCAAAGGCAATGAATCGGAATTAGGGTTTATGCGGATTTAGGGTTTCAGAAAAAAGTCTGGTCAACTTAGGGTTTAGGCTTTCAGATTAGGGTTTAAAAACAATTAATCTAGCCACTGATCCTAAACTTCAAAGCCTTTAAGGTTTCATATTAAATTTAGCAATTAAATTTAGCAGTATGCGATTTTAAGGTTTCAAAGCCTTTAAGGTTTTATATTCGATATTAGGGTTTTTAGAAAACAGGTTATGAGATCAATCAAACTATCAACCTAACTCTCAATCAACAGGATCAATCAAAACAAATAATAATCAAACATGCTTCAATTTGGATTTATAACATGCTATTTAGAGTAAAACGAATTTAGGGTTTTCAAAAAACAGAAACATATCAGAAGGTAAAATATTCTAGCAACCTAAACCTCAAAACATTAAAATATTTAATCAAACAAGAACAATCATCAAAACGGATTCACATTAGGGTTTAGGGTTTTGATTCGATTTCTAGCAATTTAAGGGTTTACGTTTTCTGGGTTTTGATTTAGTCATAGATCAAGGGAGATTTAAGCACATGATATGATCATTGGATCATAGGGTTTTGAGATTCAAAACCGATTAGGGTTTTGAGTTTAATTGATCAATAGATCAATCTCGATTTAGGGTTTGGGGATCGAACTTTTAGAGCTTCGATTTACTCATTAGGGTTTGATCTATTATCCTATGGCTTTTATCATAAAGATTAGGTTTTATGGTTTCATTCTTTATCAATCAACCCAATTCGATTCATATGTTCTTAGAATTCGAATTACCTTTAGCTTAGTTGATTGTTGAAACCGGACAGGTGAAGCCCATAAGTAGATTAACTTAAATGAAACGGTGAGTTTCATTTGTCTGGGACAGGTGTCGCGTGTACAAAAGCCGAATTTCTGACGTGTCATCCTACGTGGCGCGTCCAGGAGAGAGTAAAACTGTACTTTATATAATAAGATATCATACGATTGTAATCTTAATACCAAACCGGTTTATTAAACAAGCCTACTATCTATAATATTAAGAGAGAAGCATTCTTAAAAAATCTACTTAAACAAGTTTGTTGGACCATTTCATTAGACTTAATGGTAACCATCATATGAACAACAGGAACGGATAGGAAAAAGAATGAGTAGGAATAAAATTTTAGGAATGATGAGGAATGATGGTTCCTTATCAAAATTAATGAGGAATTGATTCGTTCTATAATTCTCTACAAACAAAGGAATGCAAAGGAAAACATATTCCTCATGAATTAGTAAAAAAATTAAGAAATATTAAGGAACATAGGGTTCCTCCTCATTCCCTTGGTCACCAGTTACATCCTTAACTATTTCTTTGGTCTTACCTTATATTTCTCTAACTATATAAATATTTTACATAATTTAAATGAACTCATTTATTATTCTCCCATAATTTATTATATAATTACTCTAATAATAAATCTCCATAAATATAAGACGGATTATTCAAACATGTTTACACATGACGTGATCATAACCACATATATTTCCATTAATAGTATAAAATTTTCAATAGTTTAGTTATGTTTAATATATGTTGTAATAGAGAATCATCTGGTATATAACAATGTTTTTCATTTTTACGTGAATTGGAAACTAAAAGTCTTAATGTCAACTATTCAACTATGAAACATTAATTTAATTAATTACATGCAATCAATTATTAAGATTTAATCTTACATTCTTATATATGAACTAAATAATTAATCTTATCATAAAAAATATATCAAATGGATCTAAACGGGTTGGAGATTTAAATGAATAAAAAAAAAACTGGTTTAAATAGAACATGTTTATTTACTTTACAAATTCTAACAATGCATATGATACGTTTTATTGAATTTTCACAAATGTAAAATATTTTGCGCTTTAAATCGGGTAGTTTAAGCTGTTTGGAAAAAATATAGGATAAATAATTAACTATTATTATTTAAAATAAAAAATATCTGAGTCATTAATTTTTTTTTTGCATAATTTTCTAAAAAAATAGTATTTTTAGGATATTTGGTTATTTAGAAATTAAATATAATTAATATTTATAGGTATATAATTTCTATTTTAAAATTTTTAGTATTGGTTTTCAGTTCGATTTCTATTTTTCGGTTCCAAAAATATAGGATATGCTCGGTTATTTATGAAATTCAGTTTAATTTTGTTTTTTTTTTCAGTTTGGTACGGTTCAACGCACTCGAGTAAATGTACCCAAACATATACATTATCTTATATAAAAATTATATAAGAAGAATTTATTTAATTTCAAAAATAAACATGCGCTTTATAAACGCG
The DNA here is from genome assembly GCF_020379485.1 of Brassica napus. Lineage (NCBI taxonomy): Eukaryota > Viridiplantae > Streptophyta > Magnoliopsida > Brassicales > Brassicaceae > Brassica > Brassica napus. The sequence continues at coordinate 42,190,431 of NC_063449.1, read as the reverse complement.
AGTCAAAATCTAGTATACATTTAAGGGTTATCATAAATCTGCGTTTCATTTTTTTCTGCGTGCGATGTATATTGTGATGAACTCATTAGGCCTAAGCCACGTTACGATATGAAATATATTGGGTTAGAACAAAAGTTATGAAAAAGGTGAGAGCTGAAGATTCTACGAAGGAGAAATATTCTGTAACTTCCGGGAGGCAGGGCTGTAATCTAACACTACTAAAAGCCCGATATCATGGCATTCTAAGGTGTCCACGTAGGACAGTTAATTAGAGCCAATCCCACAGCTTGGTTACTCCACGTCACCATCGTATTTGTGTATTTTCATTAGAGAAATACGATGTGTTTGGGTCATACAAACCAATCCGAGTTAGTGGGCTTTTTAAAATATTTTAAGCCCAGTCCATCACCAACAACTCTCCAAAGTCGTATCGTTTCTTTCCTCTCCGCCGACTGTCGTATCTTCTTCTTCTCTTGCCTTTCCCCTTCCACCTCTTTCGTTACTCTTCTCCAGATCCTTCAGATCCGTTTCACCACTATCTGATCTAATCAATCCTCTTACTGAACTTAATCAATGGATTCCTTTCACCTTCCTCTTCGTTTCTCTATTTATAAATCTCTTTTCATAGTTTATATTTCCATTAAAATCCATAAGATTCTCTCAAGTAACTATCTCGATGGAATCCAAAGGCAACTCTACAGTCTCCAGCGATCAGAAGACCAACGAGAAGACGTTCGCTTCCTCCGCGACTATGAAGCCACACGGGAAGTCTACTGCTGCCTCGGCGATTGCGGCGAAACCTAACGGCAAGAGTGATAAGAAGACCAACGAGAAGACGTTTGCTTCCTTCGCGTCTATGAAGCCACACGGGAAGTTTACTGCTGCCTCGGCGATTGCGGCGAAACCTAACGGCAAGAGTGATGTTCCATCTGACATTCCGAAGAAGCAAAAATCTGATGTTGCTCTCTCCTCCGCGCATGGCGACCGATAGATGTTCTTCAGAGATGTTTCATTCAGCCCACACGAAGCGGAGCTGAGGTTTCGTCTGATTCACTTTTGGGAGGCTCGAAATCTAAACACGAAAGAACTCATCGGACAGGAGATGCTTCTTATTGACGAAGAGGTTCTTCTAAAAATTGTTCTTTGTTAATTTCTACTGTTTTAAAATTGGTTGATTGAGATGGTATTTCTGATAATGTCAATTCCAAATGATTTATAGGGAACTGTCATCCAAGGTTTTATTACAGCAGGACGGGTTGGGATGTATAAGCTGACATCAGGTTCTGTTTATAAACTGAGTAACTTCTTCGGATCCAGAAGCAAAGTCCAGTTTCGGGTTGCTGATCATAGGGCCACCATTTCGTTCTCTTGGAACTCTGATTTGAAAGTTCTCGAGAACCATCCGGTCCCAATTCTCGAAGACAGGTTCAGGTTCCATAGGTACGAGGAGTTTCATGCCAACTGCGACCGCAGAGTTGATCTTTATGGTAAGCTTTGCTGACTTCTTTTTGGTGTTTATACTTAGATCTTTAGGTTATAATTAATCACCTCCAGTAACTACTATTTCAATGCGTTTTGTTACATATTTATGTTTTGGTTAGAATAATTAATCACCTCCAGTAACTACTATTTCAATGAGTTTTTCTTACATATTTATAGTAGATATGTGATTTGTGAACAAATGATGAGTTCCTTTTATACCCGTTTGAAATGATATTAGTTGTATAAGTCTGATATCTGGGACCTTTATATATTCTATTTCAGATTATGTTGGCCACATGAAACTGGTGAATGGGCAGACTATCACTGACCACACTGCTCTTGATGAAGTTGACATAGCAGAGAAGCGGCATCTGTGTGTTCATGTACAAACACATGAGTAAGTTTGTTTATTTTTTTTTAGACGCAATCTCTGTGTGCTATTTTTAACAAATGGTTTTTATCCTTACACAGCGGACCAGTGATGAAGCTCTATCTATGGGACAATGCTGCATCCGAGTTCTGCCAGAAGTTCATATCATATGGACGGACTCCAACCGTTCTTTTGGTCACCACAGTAAACCCTAAACATCTTGGAGGTTATCATTTTACTTAAAATATTTCAATACAATATGTGATAATATCAATGAAATAATCGTTGCAAGTCTATAGCTTTCTTCCTTTAATTTTTTTTTGTTGGTAATCAATTTATTTGTTATGATCAGGAACCCTTGCTCTTGCTTCTATGGCATCATCTAGAGTGTTTATGGATACTGATGTCCAGCCTACCAAGGATTATCTTGCATGATAGGCATTTCTGTAGTCAGATCATTTTTCATACAGCTTCTGCTTTGTCATTTCATGTGACTTTCTAACATATTTTTGTGTTCCTCAATTTCCTCAGGCTGAGCTATAACTTGGACATTGCTAATAAGATTACGGCAGAGGTTGTCACTAAGCCTGAGCCAGTAACACTAGAGGAACTATACTCTTACATCAAGCAGGAGACTACTAAGGTTCAAAGTTGATCTGTTTTATCATTCATTATGACATGCTTGGGTATTTATGAAGTTTATTTTTCTCAATTTTGCAGGTTGCTTGGTTTGAGTGCACAACAACTATAGATGATATTGTCCAGAGTTCTTCTTGGTATTATATTTCTTGTGGTGGGTGTAATAGTAAGGCAATCAAAGGGCCTACTTCACTGATTTGCAACAATAAGAAGTGTGTGAAAAGGGAGGTCACAGGCGTTCCTCAGTAAGTATTTTAGACAATGTTTTATCTACTTTTTGTAAGAAATAATAACTAATCATCTTTCATTGCAGATATCTCACGAAGATTGATGTTTATGACAAGAGTGAACAAGCAGTTTTTGCCATTCTTGGTGATGTTGGTAAAGAGTTGACTGGGAAGCATGCATCCGAATTGGTTGCCAAATGTTTTGAGGTAATTTCAAGTCTGTCTATGTTGAGCCCCATATTGGTCTAACTAAAAATTAATTTATTGAATGTTAGTCAAATGAGGGATTAGGAGCTGACCATCCCGTGCCGGTACCGCAAGCTTTACTTGATACGATAGGGCACACGCACAAGTTCATTGTCAAAGTCTCAGATCATAATCTAACAGGCAAGACTCAAACCATAACTGTCACAAAGATACTTCCACCAGAAGCTCCACTTGCTATAGCACACTTGGAAGAAGGCACTACTCCAGCAGTGTCCGATGATGTTTTGAAGGGTGTAGGTGATGAATCTGGTCCTTCTACAAGCTTTGAGCATTCCGCTGGTGATAGGGTTAGAAAATCCTCTGAGAGTCTTGAATCACTTGAAGCAAAGCGTTCCAAGAGTGGCTAATAAAGCCTCAGCCTATCCTCTTATGCAGTGATTGTGTGTTGCTGCAGTTTAAGTAATGGTCTTATGTGGCTAATAAGTTTTAAGTACTGGTTTTGTTTATTAAGTTATTGTGCTTTGTTTCTTTCATATTCAAACTTTGTCTTTGCAGCATCTGAACTATCTTTGTTAAAACTTTTTTGGTTATCCTTATGTTTGCTACTCCTTTTTGTTAAACATTTTAGTATTGATGTATCTGATGCTTTATATTTTTAGGTTCGATATTTAAATTGGGTCATGTGGACTTTATTTCCTGCTCTATTTGTTCTTTGCAATACTACCCAAATGGAACCTGGTTTGCCTGATCCTGATACAAAGCATTTTATTTGAAAATGTGAGGTTAAGATTGCTAATATTTACACATTTATACACGAATATTGCCTCTTACACTTTAGGAAATTAGCTACAATTACGTGTCTGATATATTATTTATCAACACAAAATCAATCAACCTAAGTAATTCTATTAACCTTATTATTTTCAACGCCTCCCTCTGCACAAACGCTTCTCACCAATTCGCGACTGCTCACAACAGGTACTCATACAATAATATTTGGTCAGTCTCAGATTACTCAGCCTTGTGTTGATTGGTTTCACAGTAATATATGGCTTTTGATTAATTTACCATGTTCTGCTCTTAATCTATGTGGTGAAGCTTTGAGTTTCATTCGATTTTGCTCTCTTTTTAAAATATGAAAAGCTTGGTCTTGCTCTGTTTTGGTCATTCATTAACATTCTGAGATGTTTAGTTTAACCAGAGTGTAGTGATTTTGACGAAATCTTATAAAGCTCTGCTGTGTTTTTAGTGGTGGAAATTTAAAAAAAAACATAGTTAGCTTATGTTTAATCAAGCTCTCCCAAAAACTCATCATTGTTTTGCGTATGAAATAAACTTAAACAATCCATCTCTCAAAAAAAAAACCCATCATTCTTTGGATACGTCGAAAAACGTACACGTTTTCAAAGTAAACCTAATACATATACCTAATTTGTAATAGGTTGGTTGCGAGGATCGCCGACTCAACAGAATGGATAGCCCACTCTCTGACCGGCCCATAGAATATGCAGGTAAATATATAATCTTCTGCCTGTTTCACTGAGAAAAATAATAAAAATTTCAAGGGTCCAGCAATTGGTTTGTTTTTCTTTTTATGCGGTTTCAGTTTTTTTTTTGTTCAAGGCTCAAGGTAACAATATACACATTTAAACTGTATATAGAATGATATGGCAAAATATAGCAAATCGTTAGTCTACTATATGAACTATAATTTATATTTACGGTGCAAAAGAGTATATTTTCGAAAATACTTTTGTAACTATTTCTAAATTTTTAATTTTTAATTTATTAGTGTTATTTTTATTTAATAAAATTTTAAACTTCAGTCCCAATTCCCCGCCCTTATCTCTATACCCTAAGGTTTGTATTAGTTAGCAATAAAGGTATAAATGTATATTTACCTCTTTAATGAAACATTTTGGTCATTATTTTACCTCTTTGATCTTCCTGAAACATATATACATATCTATGACAACAACCAACGAAAATGTAAATAAGAAAATTAATCATAATTTTAATATATTTAAAATAAAAAATATTATTGTTGAATTCAGAGAAATATATGATAAAAATAAAATAAAAATAAGTATTTTTTTATATTTTTAGATTATGTGTTTGCTAATTCGAACTTTCTAAAAAAAAATTTCCAAATTTGTTTTTACTAATTTTTTTTCCAAATTTTCTGTTCGAAATTCGAAAATACTTTTTGAAACTTTTTTAAAAAAATTTATTTTCAATTTATTAATATTATTTTTATTAGTAACATTTTAAACTTCAATACCAATATTATAGCATATCTAAAATCACATTTCTAATTAGAGTAGGGGTAATTCTCCTAATAGATCATTCTCAAGTTTTAGTCACAAAAATAAACCACATGAATGTAAATGACCAAAATGTTTCATTTAATAAGTAAAAAGATCCTAATACCAAATTACAGTGTCTGACTCCAAATTACCCAAATTAATATAATAATATATTAAATTAATTTTTTTTAAAAAAATTTAGTAAAGTCTCAAGCATATGAATATTTTTTTTTTTTAAATTAAATTTTAGTATTGAATTAATAATTTATTTTTCCTTTGTTGATATGTAGAGGTATTTGTTGTTAAATTTTATTTTAAACATGTTATATCTCTTAAGATATGCAGTTACAATGTGATTATTTTAAAACAAATATTTATATAATTAAGATATAATTATATTTTTTCTTATATTATTATTTGTCTTATATATAGGGTTAACTAACTATTTTTTTAGAAACAAAAAAACTCAATATAATAATTTTAATTTTTTATTAAAAAGAAAAATTAATTTGTTTCTAATCTCAAGATCATATCTGTAAAATACTATTTATATATTTTTTGCTGTAACTATAAAATATTATAGACAAGTACATATATGCATGGTACACTTATTTTTCTGAGTTAATTTTGAAAATATATCCATGTGTGTAATAGTAATAGTTGGAATACATGTATCTTATTATAATTTATAGTTTCTTTTGTAATTTATAGTGACATCTCACATGCAACACATTCCTCAACAAATTCACCAACTTCAAGAAGGGATTTCAGTGCGTCCTATCACGGTATGTATAAGAAGTGTTTGGGACATCAGAAAACACCAAACAAATAATACTCAAATTTGCATCGGCTTCATGTGCTACGACCACCACGTAAGCCTTTAATTAAATTTAGCATATACATATATATGTATTTCCCAATCCAACATATTTGATTTAAACTACTCACTATTTACTTCAATGGCTCGGCACAACAAAATTTGTTCACTTTCAGGGACAACTATTAGAAGGTCGGCTCACCGGAAACATTCAGCCAAATGACCCAGAAAATATGGCCGAGGGAGACATATATGAGTTTTCAGGGTTTTCTGTCATACATAATTCACGACATCGAAAACTCACCCAACTGCCGTATTACATTCAGATTGACTAAAAGACAATAGCTTCGAAAGTTCTAGACATCGGTCCAATATTTCCAGTTCACACTTTCTCTCCTCGGAATTACAAAAATCTATTGCACTTAGTCACTACACCCACCTACTTACAAGGTAAGTAAGTCATCCCAATATTAATTAAACAAACATGGATTTTTATTCTAACTCAAAATCAATGTGCAGATGTTGTCGGGTAGATACTCATAATACAAAAAACAAATCCGTACTACCCAGAAATCAATACTGATGCCACGATTGGTTTACGGCTAAACATGTAAGTCTAACACAATAGCTAAAAACGAAATCATAATCCTCTTCATACATAAACTTCTATCTCAGGTCGACAATGGTCAAACTCATATTGTACGACAAGCAAGCAACAGATTTTAGCATCTTACAAAGCAAGAAGAATATGAAATTTAAAGTTGTCATCATCACAAGCATAATTCCTAAACTTTTCCAAGGTACATAATTTTTTTAAACACATCAAGAAATAATACATATCTAAATATATTTTTTTATCAACAGAATAATAATATCTAATATTTTCCAGGCAAATTACTACTCAGTTCATCACCAACAACAAATTTCTACTTCAACAAATCAATTGATTACATAAAGCATTTCAAATGGCGAATAAGAGATCATTCAAAAGCATGCAACAAATAATGACTTTAGTTCATGCATCATTTGGATTATTATTCTCTTTCCCACACAACTTGATACCTAGATTTGTTTACGTTTTAAACAATTTTATCTTTTTTTTTTGAGCAAATCTATACTTCTCTATAAAATCTAAAACTCAACTTATGTCTTACAAACTTTGCTAAGCAATTTAGATATATAGAGACAAAATTTAAAAAGACATAATCCGCGCGTAGCGCGGACAAAGCATCTAGTAAGCTATAAGAGCAATCAATAAAGCATCTTCCTTGACTTGTATTCTGTTTCAAGTGTGTACAAGACAATGATAAGGATTGGTCGACCACCGTATTTGCATTCCCATTTACACTTATTATTTTCAAATTCTACATTTAATACACTGATCACATCATATTAATTTTAGTATGGCATTTTCTTCTATTTTGAACAGTTATTCTTTATAACAATTTAAACGCCTTAGAATGTTATAAACTTTAATGGCTATCATTTGATTTTGTTATCGTCGTGGAATTGTGGGTCTTCTCGTGCTGATATTAATCAAACTAGCTGGCAAGAGACATGTGACTTTTGAGAGAAGTATTTTTCCCCTTCTCTTTTAACTAACCGATATGTTGTAAAGTTTTTCATAATGTTATTAGTCATACTTTTCAGTTTTCACTCTAAAGTTATTTCTTAATCTTAGGATTTATGTAGTATTTAATTGATGAACAAAACTAGAGCTACAAACACGTGAACTGCAAAGAAGATAAACAACACGAAGGACATGGTTGATCTTCATCTAACTGCCCACCAAGTTTTGAATATTCCACCATCTTTTGTTTCTGCCGAACCTCCAATTATTGATAAAGTAATGGTTTCCGTTTTTAGTTAGTATAAATCATGGACTGCTAATATAATAAAATAAGCACAACTTTAAGAAAATGAATATCTCCAATTATTGATAAAGTAATGGTTTCCAATCTGCTTGTCATTGTTTGTTTGGGGAAACCGATGATCGTCCGGAAGAGCAAAGGATGCAGTTACCGAAAAGACGAGACTCAAGCTCCTGCAATGTCAACCATTATGTTCGTTTCACTTTCAAATTCACCAATGGTCTCAGAAAAGAAAATAGTTTCAACTGCCTCATTATCTTGCTTACCGATTATCTTGTTCTCTGGATCACTTGAGATTCACCTAGTCTCCCGGGTCAGCATAGTCGGTTCTAGAGCTGATCTTATTCGTTTGATGGGTTACTTAGCCTCAGTCGGCTTTTTACCTCTCTTCCAAACCCTTTCACTAGGGTACTTCAAAGTCGTTTCAGACTATTTGAAGCTCTCTCGAGCTGCGGTTTCAAGGATTCAAGTAAAGATTATCTGCGGATCTCTCTACTACGAGCAACTCTCTCCTTATAACACTTCTATCCCATGTTTTATTGTTCTAGTGTTATTGTTGTTCATCTTATCGTCGAGCATACCTCCGGTTGTCATCGTTGTAGCGTCTTAGATTTTAATTAAAGAAATTTGTGACAAAAAAAAATGAATTCGCGAGCATTAGTGAAATATATAATAAAAATTTGAAGTTGATAGAAACAAAAAAAAACTCAATATGCAATGAAATCTTACCATGTTAAAAGTTGACATCCGAAATTTGAAAATGTGTGTTTTAAAGAAAACTCGTTTCTATCTTATTCAGAAATTACCTCAAAACAACTAGGAAGTCTTCCAAAATTTTAGAAATCCTAAGAAACAAATTGTGGTATTTTATTTTTTTTGGAGAACCAAGTTCTTAAAAATATTTTAGGATATTCCTCAATTTGAAACATGTAAGATTATTAAATTGTTTAAAAACGCGCTAGTAAAATATTATGAGAGCATTTTTATTAAGGGTGTCCCATCGAATTTTTTAAAATATAATAAAAATAAGTTATTATAAATCTATTGGATTTGAAAAATCTAAAAATATTTAAGATATTTTAGTGTGGAGTTCTCATCATTTTAAAATACTCATAATTAATATTATCATTATTTTATATATTTACACCTACATATGTATTGAAAATCCATGTCAGTAACTCTTATTGAAAGTGCTCTGACTCACAAATCACAAGCTGTGGTATTTGTTTAGAATTGAAAAAAAACAAGCTGTTTTTTTTTAATAAAAAAAAGGTTAATCCATAATTTAGGATATTCATTATCAGATCTCTTAGAAACACAAAGAGTTATAAGAACAACTTATCTTATTAGCTTTAGAAACTACTCAAAACTAAAGCTCTCAATATGTTTCACTTTGATCATAAGGAACACCTCTCCATTAGACCTATATTCATATGAAAGTCAATTCCCTTTAACATGTGGGATATGGAAAACACAATCTTAACCTAAATAGAAACTTCCTTTTCCTATTTCTAGGTTTTCTTATTGTCTTTATCTTAACATATTAAACATCTAATAATATGTTAAGTTTCCACAAGCTTGGAATTATCCAACATTCACCCCCTTAATTCCAACTTGAATTAGGGAGATCAATTTCTTGAACTCCGATTAAGCTCCTCATTTGCTTGAACATAATCCTTGCTAATGGCTTGGTAAGGATGTCGGCCTTCTGCTCAACACCCGGCACATGCTCCACTTCGATCTGCCCGTTCTCCACACACTCACGAATGAAATGATACTTCTTGAGTACATGCTTACTCCTTCCATGGAAAACTGGATTCTTGGTTAGAGCAATGGCTGATTTGTTGTCGATCCTAAGCTTGACCTTCTCGCCTTCTTTGCTTAGTATCTCACTCAACAATTCCTTGATCCATATAGCTTGCTTCGCTGCTTCTGTTGCTGCCTTGAACTCTGCTTCGCATGATGACAATGCAACTGTCTGCTGCTTCTGCGATGTCCAAGTGATCAGTGATGAACCGTAGTAGAATGCATGACCTGACGTGCTCCTCCCGTCATCGAGATCAATGTTGTGACTGCTGTCACTATAACCAACGACACTCCTTGACCCATCTCTCTTGAAGAACAGACCGTAGTTTGTTTTTCCTTTCACATACCGCAATATGTGCTTGATGGCTTGTCCGTGAGAGTCTCTCGGATTGTGCATGTATCGGCTAAGAACACCTACTGCGTAACACAGGTCGGGTCTTGTGTGAAGCAGATACCTCAAACATCCTATGATTCTTCTGAACTCGGTAGCATCTATCTCTCGCTCATCTTCAGCTTTTGAGATCTTCAAATTCGCCTCCATTGGAATTTGAGTTGCGTTACACGCTTCCATCTTTGTGTCACGCAGGATTCCTTGAGCATACCTCTCTTGTTTTATTCTGATTCTGTCTGCTCCTTGAATCACCTCTATGCCAAGGTAGTACATTAGCTTACCTAGATCTGACATCTCGAACTTCTTCAACATCTCCTCCTTGAATTGCCTAATCACCTTAAGTGAAGTTCCTGTCACAAATAGATCATCAACGTACATGGCAATGATCAAGACGTCTCCTCCTTCAGTCTTGCAGTACACTGATGGTTCCTTCGTGTACTTCTCAAATCTCATCTCCTTGAGAACCTGATCGAGTTTTACATTCCATGCCCTGGGTGCCTGGCGTAACCCATACAAAGCCTTGTGTAACACATACACTCGATCCTCTTCTCCTTTCTTTTCGAAACCTTCAGGTTGAGTTACATACACTAACTCCTTTAGATCTCCATTCAAGAAAGCGGTCTTCACGTCCATGTGATGTATCTCCCAACCGTTCGTTGCTGCGAGGGCTATTAAGAGCCGAATGGTTTCAAGTCTTGCCACTGGTGCAAACACTTCATCAAAATCTATTCCTTCTCTTTGTACATAGCCTTTTTGCCACAAGTCTCGCCTTATACTTGCTCACTGTACCATCCGCCTTTCTCTTGATCTTGAAGATCCACTTCAACCCTATAGGTTTCACTCCAGTCGGTCTATCCACAAGTTCCCATGTCTTGTTTCTTGTGATAGACTCCAACTCGGCCACCATCGCCTCAACCCATTCTCGTACGTGTTCAGCTTCAAAATAGTTCTCTGGCTCGCCATCCACTGTGAGCAACAGCATTGCACTTTCTTGATATGCAAGTAACACATAATCATCGAGATATCTTGGTTTTGTTATGGTTCGGCCTTGTCTGGTCACCAGCGGTTAACCTCCACCGTTTTGGTTTGCATTGTGATCCGCATCTTCTTCTTCTTCCTCATCTTGGTTTATAGCTTCATGTTCATGATCCTCACCTTGATCATTACCTTCTTCCATATCACCCTCATGTGGAAGCTTAAGCATGCTTGGTTCACAATCAGCTTGGTTTGTTGTAGACGCCCAGTCCCAAGTTTTCTCTTCATCGAAAATCACATCTCTACTCACCATCACCTTCCTTGTGTCTGGATCATAAAGTCTGTAGGATTTGGAACCCGGCTCAGTTCCAAGATTGACCATACTCTTTGATCTCTCATCCAACTTCTTCAGATAAGGACCAGTGATTTTCGCATGAGCTACACAACCGAATATCCTCAAGTGCTTGATATTTGGTTTCCTCGATGTAAGGCATTCGTATGGCGTTTGATTTTTCAAGGCTTTTGTAGGAACTCTGTTGATGAGGTAAGTTGAATGTCGTACAGCTTCACCCCACAAGTAGTTCGGCATCTTCATTGCCTTCAGCATACTTCTTGTCATTCCCATCAAGGTTCGGTTTCTCCTCTCCACAACACCATTTTGTTGAGGTGTGTAAGGCGCGGTTAGGTGCCTTTTAACTTCATTCTCTTCACAGAATAGATTGAACTCAGCTGAGGTAAACTCTCCTCCTCTATCGGTGCGAAAGGTTTTGATGGTTGAGTCTGTCTGCTTCTCTACACTATCTTTAAACCTTTTGAATCGATCGAATACCTCACTCTTCTCCTTCAATAGCATAACCCACATATACCTAGAGAAGTCATCGATCAAGACAAAGACATACTTATTATTTGCAGGCGTTGGTGGTGTGATTGGACCACATAAATCTCCATGCAATAACTCTAATGGCTTTGTCGCACGAAACATGGCTTTGGTCGGGAATGACTGTCTGATCTGCTTCCCTGCGAGACATGTGTCACACACGCTTTCTTCGTGTGTTACACACGGCATTCCTACGACCATCTCCTTCCTTACCATGTTATTCATCACTCCATAGCTTATATGTCCTAGCCTAGCATGCCACCTCCATGTAGCATCTACGTCCCTGACATGTAAACATTTCGGGTAGCTTATCTCCATAGGGGTCTTGTAGAGACGGTTTGGAGATCTTGTCACATGAACTAGCAACCTTCCATGCGAATCTGTGAGTGTTAAGTAGACATCTTTCATGTTAACCTCACATCCGTTTTCTGTTGCTTGCCCAAGACTCAATATATTGTGCTTCAGATCGGGTATGTAGTATATGTCCTTGAGTGCCTTCTTCTCTCCAGTCTTGCACTCAAAGGTAACCACACCCTTTCCTACAATGTCAACACACGATCCATCACCAAACTTCACCTTCCCTTTGGTGTTGAGATTCAAACTCGAAAAGAACTCCTTGTTCCCTGTCATGTGATTGCTCGCTCCATTATCCAAATACCAGACACTTGCACTGCCTTTGTCGATATCAAGATTCTTCGGAATCACCTTATCTTCGTTCAAAAACACCACCTCGTGTACATAGAGTGCATCAGCCTCTTCTGTCTCGTTTAGGTTGGTTTCTTGATTCTTCTCTGTCTTTTCTGGACAGACATTTGCGTAGTGACCAGACTTGTCACATCTCCAACATATCAGCTTTGAACGATTCTTCTTCGAGTTGTTATCTTCGGTGTGTGATGCACGGTTTTGGTTGTGTGACCTACCTCGACCTCTGCCTCTACCGTTCCGTCCTCTTCCTCTACCACGGGAATTCTCATAGCCCCTCTGACTATGCTCTTCATTGTTTGAAAACATCAGTTTCCCTTGGTCTTCTTTCTGAGTTTCTTCTCCTACACGCTCCTCGTACGCCTTAAGCCTTCCAACTATGTCTTCAAACCCCGTCGAGTTGAGATCTAGGACTTGCTCAAGTGATGTTACGATCTGGATATACTTGTGTCTTGGAAGACCCTTCAAGAACTTCTTGACCATCTTGGATTCTTCTATGTTTTCTCCCAACGAGGTTGCTTTGGATGATAGGCCCGATATCTTCCCCGCGAAGTCATCGACCGTATCTCCATCATCCATCTTCAACCTATCAAACTCCGTCATCAACGTTTGAAGTCTCGCCTCCCTTACACGATCAGCTCCTAGGTGTCGCGGCTTGATGGCATTCCAGATCTCTTTTGATGCGGTTTGTTCTCCCACCTGGAGAATCAAAGTCTCTGGAACAGATTGAAACAAAAGAGCTATCGCAACATCGTTCTTCTTTTGATCATCTGAACCGGGTTCGATTGTGTCTCACACTTCATGAACACGTAGTAGAACCTTCATCCTCATCGACCAAACTATGTAGTTTGTCGGTGACAACATCGGACATTGGATGGATGTAGATCCAAAGTCCTTCGTGCGTGGAGCCCTAGTCACGTCAGCCATCTTGCCGTCGCGATCTCTTGTTCACAAGCACCAGGATCTTAAGCTACAACTTAAGCTTAGATCGAGTCTCCAACCTGAGGCTCTGATACCAATTCAGATCTCTTAGAAACACAAAGAGTTATAAGAACAACTTATCTTATTAGCTTTAGAAACTACTCAAAACTAAAGCTCTCAATATGTTTCACTTAGATCATATGGAACACCTCTCTATTAGACCTATATTTATATGAAAGTCAATTCCCTTTAACATGTGGGATATGGAAAACACAATCCTAACCTAAATAGAAACTTCTTTTTCCTATTTCTAGGTTTCCTTATTGTGTTTATCTTAACATATTAAACATCTAATAATATGTTAAGTTTCTACGAGCTTGGAATTATCCAACACATGAAACATGTCAGATTCTAACATTTTTTAAAAACACGCGTTAGTAAAATGCCATGAGTCACAATTCAGAATCCAAATGAGCGCCAGTATAATCAAAATTATTACATGTTTCTATAACGATACCTTTTAGCACAGCACAAGAAGAAAATGAGATTAAGAGTGCTTAAAGCAGCAATAAAGTAATAAAAATAATCTAACTTGCCTGTATCAATATCATCCGTGAGCCAACTTTGTCTTCCTCCACGGGCAGTCACACTATGAACAGTGCTCACCGTCGCACTGCTTAGGTAACTAGCAAAAGACATACCTAAGTAAAGCAACGAGTTCCCAATGCTTCTCATATAGCCTGGAACTTGTTTGTTGAAGAACTCGGTAAGACCAACAATGGTGAAGACTTCATAAAATCCCATTAGTACTTGTTGCGGGGCTAGCCAGAAAACCGACCTGCTTACCCCTGCACGGGATAAATCTCTTCTCTCTCGTTCCAAAATACCCGATATAATCATCGTCAATATGGAGAAAAAGTTCCCAATCCCAACTTTTTGGAGTAAAGAGATGCCTCCTTCTTGTTTTGTAATGTATTCAATGTGTCGGACAAGAACGGTTTCATAGAAGGGAAGCCATATGCCTATGGTTAAGAGGGATATTACGGTTATAGAAGCAGGAGGGATTAGGTAAGAAGAACCGGGAAATCGAAGGTCCATTTTAAGTGCTTGTGAGACCGTGAAGGTGTGTTGTTGGTTCATAGCCAAGAATCCTATAATACTCGAGGCAAATATTGGAATTATGCTTATTATAGACTTTATGTCTTCTATCTGTCTCATGGTGCAAATTTTCCACTCCTCATTTCTAGCTTCATCGTTGTTCATCACTATCACAGCTTTGTTCAAGAATCTGTAACCAAAGAAAAAAATTAATGTTCGGTAACAACATTTATTTACATATGTAGATGCTTGTGCCAAAGTTTATATTGAAAATTTAAAACAACCTTTACTTTAAATCTACAAAGAAAAAAAGTTAATAGAAGGATAAATTTTACCTGAATTGATCAGTGAGCACCAGTTTATTTGATTGCGAACTTGTCTCTAGTAACGGTCGATAATGTTCAATCTCAGATGGAGGCTGTGCATTACGTTTCTCATAAGCATCCACGAGAACCTTGAAGATCCCAGAGATCACACTTCCTTCGGGTCTAATAAATACATAAAACCGAACTCCCACAAAAAGCAGAACAAGTGCAAACAAATTGAGAGCGGTCGGGATAGCGAATCCAAGGGCCCAGCTAATGTTGTTTTGTACGTACAACACTAGAGTCATTGATATTAACTGGACTATTGTATGAGTTGTATAGTACCAGCTGAAGAAACTTCTACTTCCTTCCCTTCCTTCTTCAGTCGAATCGTCGAACTGGTCGAGACTAAAAGGAATACTGCACGAGCGGATTCCTCCTGTTCCGACTGATAACAAGAACAGTCCTGAGAGTAAAACGTATAATTGTTGATCGCTATAGCGAACACACGTTCCGGTGATTTGGTCGGTAGTGCAAGGTGGTGGTCGTAGAGTAGGGATCAGAGAAGTTAAAGTCAAAACCAACATGCCCTGTTTAAAGTTTTAACTCTTGTCAGTTACCAAAATCATCAAGACCAAGCGTGGACCCAAACAATACATTTTATTCATGTTTTAGGATATTGACACATGCCAGTTTCCATTCGCCGTTACATTTGTTTTTTTTTAAATTAATAATATATTAAGAGTAAATTTATCAGGTGTGAACGCAAATTCTACATGCAAACGGAAAGCTTCTCTTGTTTACGTTTGGCATTTGCTACTTTTGTAAACCAGTGAATCAGGAAGGTCTATTGGTGTGTGATCGACAAGAACAATGTAATCGCAAACGAACATGCAAGGATATAATCGATCAGAGATCTCATTAAATACTATGATATCATCATGAATTGAATATAAAGAACATAAGAAAATGTTTTACCAGCAACTCAGAGATGGAACCAAAAACAATGGTTACAAATTTTCCGGTGCACGAGTCGGAGATGAAAGCTCCAATGATTGGAGCGAAATTGGTGAGAGCAGACCAAGTATTGATTAGAGCAGCAGCTTGGACTTGATCCATATGATATTCTCGTACCATATACACCATGAAATTAGACGTCAGTCCAAATGAAGCAAGCCTCTCCAATGTCTCATTGGCTGCATCATCAAAATAGATTGATCTATGATTTACCAAAAGCCAGAAAATCAAAAACACAAATGACAGTGATTATAGTTAATTACCTAATATGTAAGGCATAGCTTTCCAACCCAGAGGCTTTCTTCGTCTCATCGTTGAATCCGAGGAAATTGTCCCTTCTTCATCCATTTTTTGTGTTTTCTTCTAGCTAGTAGTCTCTTGGATTTTGGTTTGAAGCAAATGAAGTCTTTTTTTTTCTTTTGACAAACAGATGAAGTGTTATATGGAACAACTCAGAAAATAAATGTACATAATCTCAACATTTAATAGCAGAAGATTTCCTCTGTATAATTACAACTGGTGAGAAATAAAAGGCTTGCATAAATTTCTTTCCAAAACCACGTAACCAATTAAATTAAGATTTTTATACGTGTCAATCAAATATAACATGGTCAGTAAAATTAATCAGGAAGTGTGCCATAAGATAAAAAAAAAAATTGAAAAAATAATAGAAAAAATAAAGAAGAAATATTTTCAAATATTTAAATGATAAATAGTATGCTATTTATTTATACAATATGATTGATGTGCGAGACAAGCTATGTTGAAAATATTTGCCTTCATTACTAGCCAAACCAGATGCTGAATTTGACCCAAACTGACCCCCCACCCCCCCACCCCCCCCTCCCTTTTTTGGTGTCGAATACTTTAACAGATGAGATAAGATTAAATAACCCAATCGGGACTGAGTTGTTTGACTTCACCTAGGTATTTTCGCCCAGATACGTGACACGAAACGAAAAGTAAAACCGGGCTTTTGATGGGCAGAAATCGGCCTTGGAATACAACAAGAGTCATTAGTCAAGAAACCGTTACTTCTTGATTGGGCTGCCGTGAACATGGGCCCTAAGGAAATTCAACTTTTCTACGGACCACGACGAGTAAAATGCACTATAATGGTATATAAAATTATGTCGTTTTGATAAATTAAACGGATGATTAACACTTTTTGACTGTCATATATATAAACATTATTTTGAAAGTTCATGTAGTATTTTTGTTTAGTTCAATATAGAATATGCATAATTATAAAGTTCATGTGATATTTTTGAATTTTTGTTTAGTTCAATATAAAATATGCACACTACTACAAAGTTTAAGAAAAAAATGATATCGTGCGTAATATATATATATATATATATATATATTGACCGCAAAGATGTTAGTCATCTGTTAATTATCAAAACGACATCATTTTGGATGAATTCTAAAAGGATATTTCAACCAATAAAAAATATGATATTTTATAATTGGCCATAAATTTCAAATGACATTAAATTTTATTTAGAATAGTAAAACATCATTTATTTTGAAATAAAAAAAAATTTCTTAAACACCAAATAAATTGAAACAGAAGGAATATT
The DNA here is from genome assembly GCF_020379485.1 of Brassica napus. Classification (NCBI taxonomy): domain Eukaryota; kingdom Viridiplantae; phylum Streptophyta; class Magnoliopsida; order Brassicales; family Brassicaceae; genus Brassica; species Brassica napus. Next base: position 42,172,837 of record NC_063449.1, on the reverse strand, counting down.
AAATACTATTCCATATGTTTTATAAAAAATGTCATGTTAACATTTTTTTTACTATACAAACACTACAAGTATTAGTTTTATAAATAAATTTATTTATTTCAAATTTATTTAATAGATGTAATTAATAAAACATAAATCATTCTAGTAATTTCTTAATTTGTGTAAACAATGTCAAAATGATATTCTTTACAAAACGGAAAAAGTATTATATTGTAGTTCTAAGAGTACAATGCATCTGTATAAAAGTAATACAAGAGAGGTTGGCAAATTGATGATTTGTTATGTACAAACTGAAATTGTTATATAATATTTAACTAAACCGAAAGCTACATCTAGAGCTTCGGCCTAATTTGTGTAAGGCCTTTAACATTATTAGAAAGCGACGAACACAGAGATAAGTAGATAAGTGTGAGTTTCAAGATAGTAATGTTGACTCGTGATATCACATTCTTGACCTTTATACTTTTCTGTTATATGTTTTCTTTTAGTTATGTTACTAGGTGATAAGATCAAATAATACATTTTTTTTTTTTGATCAAATAATACATGAACTGTAGATGGGTTTTGATTGGTAATAAGTTGTAACTGCTTACCTCCTACGGTAAAAATGTACCCTTCTATCATTAGATAGTAAAAGTTAACAATAGAAAATATGGTGTCACTACTACTTGTATACAGCCATCGTTTAAACATTTTGAGCTACTCCATCATTCATCACTATTCCACCTACGATACACATGTATACTTTCGTGTTTGAATACAGAATGGACACATATATGATATATGCATGCTAAAATAAAATAGTGTTTGTTGGAATTTAGTGTAATCAAATAAAATGTTGGTATTTTGACCCAAAGTAAATAAAAGAAGTCATGAGAAGTGTTTTGAGCTCGTTTAAAGAATTTAAGTTGTTTTGCACAATGGTTTTAACACTCATTTGGTTATCATCATCTTAATTTTTTCTTTTTAAAATTCCGCATCAGATTTTCTTTCTTCCATTTCACTTTCAATACCCACTTCATTTTAACCCACTACAATGGTTTGTTAAAATTCAACACCCTATCTAATTATTTTTAATTTATATATTTATTTTTTACAACATAAAAAATATATATTAATAACTTTGAAAACCAAAATAACATATAAAGATTATTATTGAAATCCATTTAACAAGGTTAAAACATTAAAACAGTTGATGATTAATGAAAAATGACGTTTTTTCTATATCCAAATGAAATGAGAGTAATCTCTATTTATAGATAAAAAAATCTTAAATTCGGATATAATTTTAATACTTTAAGAAAATATTTATTATATAATAAATGCTTTCGAATTGTTGAGTAAAAATAAAAATCAAAAGAAATCTGCAGCGTCAATGGATTTTTTTTTTGCCCAATCATAAAATGACATGTGACAGCGCAGAACTACAAATATTTTTTTTCAACAGTTGAAATTTTACAACATTTGTTGACTCCACGTAAATAAACACAATATTTCAACACCCTCATTGAAATGCTTTCAAAAATTAAAACTCAGTTTCAACACCTCGTTGTAGATGGTCAAATCTAAATTGGTAAAAGGGGAAACTATAATTGGAACCAAAGAGTGGTATATAACTATTCCAAGATTCATAAACATTGTAAATCACTCGTAAAGAAAAGTGTATTTGCGTCAGTGTGCCCTTTTCTAAATTTATTGTAAATGATTTCTGATAATACTATGATATGCGCGCGAGAGTAAAAAAATCCAGTGGACAGCAAGAAAGAAACAGTACAATCGTCTATACGTCTATACTAAGTATTCGTTAAATAGAATGTAGAAAATATACAGCCATTTACACCAAAAAGAAATATACAGCCATTTCGATCTGACCATAAGTGCACAAAACCTAAAGTTTTCGTGCTTACAGAATAAACAACTGTTTTTTCACAGTCGATCAATATAGTTTCAACTATTATATAATTATTTTCAATATATAATGAAAAACCTTTTTTTTGGTTAAACTTTTTCTTGACAAACAAGGAAAGGCAATACTAATCTTTTTATTTTAAATACTATTTTAAAAAAAATCAGGTTCTATATTAACTGGATTAGACGCTAGGTTCTGTCTGAACGCAACGATGATTAGCAATATCTTAAACATTTCGGAGATGGTGATGGTGGTCTCAAACCACCGCATGCGGCGGAGAAACTGGGAGCAAAACGTGTCGACGTGAACTTGCCAACTAAGAAAAGATTTGTCGGGTAGTAACGGGACGGGTCCCACATTTGAATTTTTAAATGATATCCATCCGAAGCGCTAGACGGTGGGATATATTGAGGAGGATTTTTTTTTTTTTTTTTTTTTTTTTTTTTTTTTTTTTTTTTTGTCACTGGGTTGCTCTCTGGAATCCCGGAGGAGTCGAACCCGGGTGCCTTGGGATCCAGTTCACTCTAGTGTTACCACTAGGCTATTGAGGAGGATTAGTTATGATTTATTTAATATATATGTATTTAGAAGTTAATTAATATATAGAGGTAGATAAATATATCTTTTTTTTTTGTCTATTGTCGATAGAGAGAAGCTCCCAGATATTATTTTCGATAGTGGTCTTTACCTGCTAGACTTCGAGCCCACTGTTTACTTTACTATCTGGTTTTTTATCTCTTTTGGTTAAAACTACTACAACTTTTGCCTTCTTTTTCGAATTCTTACTATTTTTGGCTTTAACCATTGGTCCATTGCAAGTCTCACCGGAAAGTTGACCTTACTTGCTACCGCCTCATCAACACTAGTGCTCCGGTAAGGCCACTACACTTCTCGGACCGACTCAGAGTCGATGGTACTCCTCTCTGTCGCGTCCCCCGCTCTCAAAATCTGCATCTCATGGACTCTCGAAGGTTCACGGCGGCTGAAAAAGGAAAAGGGTATCTACAGCAGGACCAGCAACAACCCCGCAAGCGTATCAGAGCACCGGAGATAGATACTTCTGCTCTCATCATGGAGAACAACCTCACTCTCATAGGGCGCGTCTCAAACCCCAGAGAACAACCCATTGGAGCCCTCATCTCCTCGCTCCCTAGGAAGGGGAGTCTCAAGGGCACAGTCGTAGGGAAAGACTTAGGCCAAAATTGCTTCCAATTTAGGTTCGAACTGGAGGAAGATCTACTCAATGTCTTAGCTAACAGACCTTATCACTACGCACACTGGATGCTAATGATTCAGAGATGGGCACCTACTTTGTCTCCTATGTTCCCATCTCAGTTCCCCTTTTGGATCCGCCTCCATGGCTTGCCTCTCCACTACTGGCATGAAAAAATGATCTATAATATAGGCCAGGATCTGGGGATACTCGAAGACTATCACATCTCTAAGACATCTGCAAGAATAAGAGTCTCAGTAGATGGCCTAAAACCTATTGTTAAAGCTGATATCATTGAGTTTGGGTCAGGGGAAGAATTACATGTCACTTTGGCCTATGATGACTTGGAGAATCACTGCTCTTACTGCAACCATCTAGATCATTGAACTCGTCGCTGCCCCTTGATGATGAGCGCTAAGGCTACTGCCAATCGAACCTCTTCGAGGGAAGTCTCTAAACACCACTACCAACAACACCCCTCTCCTTCCTTCAGGAGAGTAAGTAGAAATCAAGAGGACCGCCCCGCTACGCAGCGTCTAATCCCTTCTCAGAGCTCTGATTTCAGCAATCGAGTTGACAGACACAGTAGACCATTTGGAGCAAGAGCACCTGTTATACCTCTTAGAGGTTGACCATTGAGGAACAAAGTGACCCCCCATCTCCCTCACACCGAAGGACCCAATGGAGATCACATCTCTCAACATTCCAGACATGATCAACACTACAGAGCTACAGAGCAACACCCTGGAGAACAACGTCATTCTAGGGAAAACCCCCAAGACACGACTCGAGGCTCCAATGGAGAGTGTGACGCTTAGATACATCCTCCCTCTCGCGTAATGCTGATCTCCCTCTCCCCCCGCTGCAAGACGAGGGACATCCTCCCCCCCCCCAGAACGAAACCTTGCGGTGTGTGACTACCCAGCGCTACCCCCAGGTGTTCCCACAACGGAAGAAGTGATGGCAGAACTCCAAGAGTTAACTCATCAATACGTTAGCTGTGCTGATCCCACTGAAAGCGAAGCACGTAGACAAAGAGTTATGCGATATGAAGAACAGAGCATCATGGCAGAGACAGCAGCCAATATTATCGCTTCAGCCTCAGCCAAAGCTAATGAGTGATCTCGGGGATCACCTACTACCCAACCAAGCCCTAGTTAAGCCCAGAGAGTCCCCTATCCTGCTCCTTACACCTCTCCTGCTAGACACCCTATAGTACAAGCTATGTCTAGACCTGTTAACACTCCACGAAGAACTCCTGCGAGGAGAAGACCTGGAGCAAGCCCTCGTGTCATTGCAGGTGTTGGTTTTACGCATCGTCTATCTCGAGAAGTCAAGCACAGTTCAGCAGACAGGGTTTCCCGTTTGCATCTCCCATCCAACCAAGGGCACCTACGAGACATGTTAGCACGACCATAGGATCGAGAGCAACCTCCTCTGCTGAATCACGAGCTCCCCCACAGGATTTTCACGGGGGTCCTCATCCTCTTCCTTAGTGATTTTGAGTTGGAACTGCTGTGGTATTAGGAATCCTGCAACAATTCGACGTCTTGAGGACCTGAATAAGAAGCATTCCCCAAATATTATTTTCTTACAGGAAACAAAAAAAACCAAGATGAGTTTGTTTTAAAAGAGACGGAGAAACTCAACTTAAACTCTCACTTTCTAGTTTCTCCCTAGAGCCCTGGAGCGGGAGGTCTGGCCCTTCTCTGGAAATCTGATGTTGACATTCAGATTCTGACTTCCAACAACAACTTCATTGATACTCCAATCTCTTTTAAGAACTCATCCTTCAATTGTACCTTCGTCTACGGTGCCCCTGAAGTCCCCCTCAGACAAGATGTCTGGAAAAAGCTAAGTGATATCTCTGAGTCGAGAGCTTCTCCTTGGTTTCTGACAGAGGATTTTAATGAGATCACATCTAATACTGAAAAAACAGGTGGTAAAGAGAGACCTGAGAGCTCCTTCTCAAACTTCTGAGCGTTTCTATCATCCTGTGACCTCTTCGATATCAAACACTCGGGCATTTTTCTCTCTTGGAGAGGACAAAGACACACACACCTCGTCCCCTATAGGCTGGACAGAGCTAACACCAACAGCTTTTGGTCAGATATGTTCCCAAATGGAAGGTCGCACTGCCTCCAATTCGAAAGTTCAGACCACAGGCCTATCATCTCTACCTTTGATTCAAAACAAAAGAAACCTCAGCGCCTGTTTAGATATGATCGTCGCTTACGTGATAATGAAGAAGTTAAAGAGATCATTGATAAAGCGTGGAAGGAAAGCAACGTACCAGTTATGGAGCGAATCTCTCGGTGCAGACATGCTATTTCTAAATGGAGTCGCTCCCACTACTAGAATAGTCAGAAGGAGAAAATATCATTGAGAGAAAAGCTTGATCTGGCCATGACTAGTCTCTGTGCAGGTGAGATTCTTATCTCTTCACTAAATGTTAACATGATCCGAGCATACAAAGCAGAAGAAGACTTCTGCAAACAAAGAAGCCGTCAGTTGTGGTTGGCGTTGGGAGATAGAAATACTGGCTACTTCCACGGCTCAACTAAAGCGAGGAGAGCACGTAATAGAATTACAACTATTGAGGATCATGAAGGCTTACCGGTTTATGAGGATGGGAAAATTGATGAAGTAATTTCCAATTATTTCAGCAATATCTTCACTTCCTCCAACCCCCCTTCTACTAATGTTGTTGCTAAAGCGCTGTCTCCTTGCATTTCCTCTGCTACCAATGAGAAACTAATCAAGCTACCCTTTACCTTGGAGGTCAAGGAAGCTCTCTTCGCGATACATCCAGATAAGGCTCATGGCCCTGACGGGTTCTCTGCTAGTTTCTTCTAGACCAACTGGGATGTCGTAGGCCATGCCATCACCAAAGAGATACAAAACTTTTTCTTGAATGGAAGCATTCCTTTTGCTATTAATGAGACACATATCTGGCTCATACCCAAAATCTCATGTCCTAAGCGTGTCTCTAATTACAGACCTATAGCGCTATGCACTGTCTACTATAAAGTCATCTCGAAGTTGCTATCTATTCGTCTTAAACCGGTACTACAAGGTATTATATCTGAGAACCAATCTGCTTTCGTACCTGGTAGGGCAATTTCGGATGATGTATTGATCACTCATGAGGTGTTGCACTACCTCAAAGTCTCGGGGGCCACCAAACACTGCACAATGGTTGTTAAATCAGATATCAGTAAGGCTTATGACAGACTCGAGTAGTCATTTATTCGAGAAGTGTTGGAGAGAATGGGATTCCATCATACCTGGGTCAACTGGATGCTCCAATGCATCTCCACGGTCTCCTATTCTTTTTTGATCAACAATTAAGTTGCTGGAAACGTCCACCCACAGAGAGGTATCCGCCAGGGAGATCCGTTGTCTCCTTACATCTTCATTCTCTGTGGGGAAGTGCTTTCGGAACTCTGCAAAAAAGCACAGATATCAGGCACTTTACCAGGCGTGGGAGTGGCCAGAAACAGTCCCAAAGTTAATCACCTGCTATTCGCAGATGACACTATGTTCTTCACCAAGTCAGACCCTCAGAGTTGTGATGCCCTTATGGAGATTCTGAGCGAATATGAAGAAGCTTCGGGGCAGAAGATTAATGCTCTTAAATCCTCCATCACGTTCTCTGCTAAGATACCACCCGAAGTGAGATCTCGAGTTAAACTACAATTGGGTATTGATAAAGAGGGTGGGGTTGGAAAATACCTAGGCCTTCCAGAATATTTTGGCAGAAGGAAGAAGGACTTGTTTGCTTCTATTGTCGCCCGTATGAGACAGAAAGCCATGAGCTGGAACACTAGGTCCCTCTCTACCGCAGGGAAAGCCAATATGCTGCAGTATGTCCTCTCTTCCATTCCTACGTTTGCAATGTCTTGCTTTGAACTCCCTATAGGCCTGTGCAATCAGATCCAGTCAGTTTTGACAAGATTCTGGTTGGATGCAAAAGAGGTGAGAACATAATTTACTGGGTTTCTTGGGATAAACTCACCTTACCTAAACACCTCTGTGGTTTAGGATTCCATGACGTGAGATTATACAACTAGGCCTTGATAGCAAAAATAGCTTGCCGACTTATCACTAAACCAGCTTGTCTCCTCTCCCGCATCCTCCTATGCAAATACTGTCATAAAACTTCTTTCTTGAAGGTAGCGTCGGCACCCTCCTCCTTCCATGGCTGGAAGGGAATCCTGTGGGGAAGAGACCTTCTTCTACAACACCTAGGGAAGGTTATAGGCAATGGTGAGAACACAAGAGTCTGGGCTGATAATTGGATATGCACATCGACAGATTTAAGGCCACACGGACCAGTGTTACCTCAAGACCAAGACCTCTTTGTTGCTGATTTGCTGTCCCGGGAAACAAAGTAGTGGAATCAAGCATTATTGGTGAAGATCCTCCCAGAGTTAATTGATCACATATTGATGCTACGCCCCAGCCTCACAAGCGCCCCTGATTCCACTGTCTGGACACAAACAAAAAATGGTATCTATTCAGCAAGGTCTGGCTATCATACTACACAAGTCTCTAGAATCCAATCGACAACTACACTTTTGGATAGAGAATCATGGAATTGGCAGAAGAATATTTTGTCTTCATCCCTGCTCTCAAAACTTAAAACATTTTCTCTGGAAATGTGCAAGAGATTGCTTACCCACATGCGATAACCTTCTTCGCAGGGGCATCAATAGAAACACCAACTGCCCGCGTTGTGGGGACCAAGAAACCCTCACCCACTTGCTCTTCCTCTGCCCATTTGCTATCAACGTTTGAGAACTCACGCCTTGGACATCCACTTTCGATTCAACTCAGAGTGTCTCTTTCAGAGATGAACTCCAGACCTCCGCTCGCCGAGTCACTCTACCACCAGTGGGTATCACTTCCAACATCTTTCCCTGGATTTGCTGGGGCCTCTAGTTGAGCAGAAACCAACTGATCTTTGAATCCAAAACCCTGACACAACAACAGATTGTCAATAGAGCTATAGTATCTTGCAAGAAATGGGAAAGCGTTCAATCGATCATACCAAAGCCAATCAGCACGAAAGCTACCCCTCGCATGCTCTCTGACCCAACAGCAGATACCATTATTTACCATAAATACGCAGCGTGGAACAAAGAACACAAAGTCGCTGGCCTCACCTGGATCTGCTCCACCTCTGATTCAACCGAGGTATCTCGAGGCTCCTCCTTTCAAAGCGCGGTGGCTTCTCTTCTCATGGCGGAGGCACTTGCGATAAGATAAGCTCTCTGGCACGCTTCGGGTCAATCCTACAAACGCACCTGGCTACGTTCAGACTTTCAAGGGCTTATCACAGCCATCAACTCGAATCTCCCATCGATAGAACTCCACGGTATTTTATCGGATGTCGATTCGATTGCCTCCTCTGATTTCAATTATGTTTCTTTTTCTTTTGTTTCAAGAAACCAAAATGGTCTTATAGACTCTTTGGCAAAGGCTTGTCTATGTATGAACCCCTCTGGTTTGGGCCTTTAAAGCTCTTTCCATTTTTATTAAGTGAATCTATTTCTGTTGCTAAAAAAAAAAATGAGGTAGATAGGATATTGAAGAGAATTCGTTTGGATCCTGCTGCATGTTTACACCGCTAGTACCTGTCTCTCACCTTTGTAATTAGAATAGTTGACTTCTCTCAACTTGTCGGGTTCTTCCAACTCTTGAAGCATATAAAATGGGTGTGTGGGAAACTTTTTAAATATTTTGTTGTTGTTCTAATTTATTGTTTTCTTGTTATTCGGTTTCTTTTACACTAAAATATTTATAATATTTTAGAAAGGTCGGTTTTAAAATTTTGGGGACCCGTAAGCAACTTAGTAAAAAATTTAAAAAATTTATTATATGTATAAATTTGGAAGTATTTTTATTAATTTGGAATATATGTCATGTGTTTAAAAAAAAATGGACTTATTTCACTATAACTTTTCAAAAAGTTTTGACTAATGTTTCTTTTGGTTTTGTCTAGAAACTCGTTTGGATTAAACATTTACCGTAATATAATCATGATACTCAAGGTTTATCAACACATCAAATGTTACTTTGTATAAGACCATCTTCAGTGTATTTTAATATATTTTTATTTAAAAATAGAAAATTTCTATAATATAAATAAAATTCAATAGAATATATTTTCCCATAATAGTATTCTTCAAATATAAAGTAAAAATAGAGATTACTATATTTTCTCCTAAATATAGAAAAAGTAACAATTTCTGTTTTGGAAAATATAACAATTAAAGGAAAATTAACTCTAAAGTTGATTACAAATCTTTATAAATAAAGTTCACATATCTGCCTTCTCATGCGTCCACGTCGTGTCATCCTCTCTTTCAAAGATAATTTTTTTCGGTTTGCCCAAATCTTAATCCTTCATTTCGTCTAGATTTTCCTCGCCTACTGCGAAACTTGATAGTCACCGGTTACAAATCAAAGGTTCACCCACTTCATCCACTAATTAATCATTTACTCTCCCCCTTTAGTTTAGAAATCGATTCAGTTTTTGAGATCCCGAATAATCTGAGAGGATTTTTAATTACGATGGCAACTAATCTGAGGCGGAGGATTATCCAGAGATGGAAGGAAAGTGGGTAGGGAGGACGCCGGAGGGAGTGGGACTGGTGGTGAAGCTAGCTGGCGGCGATTAAGTAGCAGACAGGGATGATTGCGAAGGTGGCGCGTTTTGTTGATCATAAAACGAGAGATAAGTATTTTTGTGAGTGACTGATATATAGAATGATTATGATGCTAGCTTATTTTCTTTGCAGTAAACTGTCAAAGAATAATACTGAATAGAATTTGCAGCGTCGCCACCTGCTAAAAAGATATGTGGAACTTTAAGTCAATGACAGATGATGATCCAATGAAGTTTGGGTTTGGCTCACCAGGAATCAATGATAAGAAGAAGAAGAAGAAGAAGAAGAAGAAGAAGAAGGCCTTCAAGCTGTGAGTGTAAAGGTTCAATCGTGGATTTTTTTTTCTCACTTATCATCGATTACTTTAATGCTGCTTGACAACAAGTCTCACTGTCTCAGATATAACATTTGACAACCCATCCCTAATCAATCAGGTTCCATCTCTTTCTCTCCCTCTCTCTGTTATCCATCGTTCCTCACTATTTCTAATCAGTTTTTATGATGCCTTCGTTTGAGCTAATTGTATATGTGTGGTTACGGAGTTGCCGGAACTGGGTAAAGATTATTCTGCTCATATGCTTAATTAGTACACTCACATGAGCTTCCCTTCCCTTTTTCACTATCTTATCTTGCTATGAAATTGATATGGTAAGAGCTTAATAATGTATAGAATGTGGTTACTAGCCTTTAAGTTGAAGGCATGGTTTCTGTATAATGTGTATGAAATTCATATGTGTAACAGAGATGATGAGCTTTCTGGAATGGAAGTGTGGGGGTCTTCTTTTGAGATGCCAAAACTGGATGTTTTGAAATGTTTCTCTAATTGAATTGCTATAATTTGAGTTGTTAGATGTGACCACAAGGAGGCAAATTCAGTAGACAGATCGTCAGAGGTATCTTGAACCAAAAGTTACAAGCATTTTTTTACATAATCAGGATAGTGACTTGAAAATGCTTCAGAAGGTTAGCTTGATGAGCTTTTTATTAATATGAAGATATGAATTAATATATATTTTGTGAGGGTTTTTGGAGTTTAGATTTTTGAGTTTCGTATGAATGTGAAACAAATCATCGAGCTTTGATTTTAATGAGACTGTTGAGTTTATAAACTATCAGTGTTGATTATTGTTGTGTATAATGAGTTTCTAATTTATCGCCTCTTTTTTGACTTGAAACTTGATCGCCCAGAAAAACAGAAGTGGTCTTCTTCTGCTTGAAGGTAAAACGTAAGCCAATCTGAAGAAAAGTACAAGAAGAGCAAGGGTTGGCGGTTGCAATGTAAGTCATTCTTTTACTTCTATTAAGAGAAAGTATGTCCTCTGAAAATGAGAAAAAAGTCTACCCATGCTTCTTCAGTTTGCTCCTACTTTCCATCGACAATATATGAGCTCATGTTGTGTCTCAGTTCTGACTCATGTCTAACTCCCCCACCACAAATTCATACACAACAATAGACAAGAAATAGCTCAAATTTTATCTGATCACCGGCCATACAGGTTCGATTGATGGACTAAGCCATATATACTACAACATCACATCACAATGTTAAAACTTACCTACCATTCTTCTCATGATTTACAATAATTCACCATGAAAAAATATATGAAATTTATGTTTTGGTCAATATTCCAGGCTCTGCAATAGTTCCAAGTATATGAAGACAACTTCAAACTCTCCTAACAGATCTCAAAAATGCAATCGTGCATTCCGAACTGAGGTGACTTTAATCTCTTTTCTATAAATAAAATATGTTCTACGTGTACTCAGTCCTCACTACAGCCTCCTTTCTACAGGTGTAGCACATTATTATACGGTTATGGACTCTTTTATTTTGTGTTTACGGTCGTGTTTCATTTTTTTGATCTTTGGTTCCAAACTATAGCCTGAGCATCTTAGAGAGCATGCCAAAGAAGGGACAAATGCAATTTTTTATGAACCTGGTGTGGAGAAGACCCTAAGGAGAAACACTTCTTCGAACCCCTTTCGATATACCCGAAACCACACGGAAATCACTCACTCACCCATCTGCTTCATGGTGATTCTTGCATAGATGAGAAATGATTAGCACAAGATGTTTGTTGGTTGTTTAATATTCATGCGGGATATTGTCTCCTTCACTATTTGGTAAAGCTAGAGGAAATTGTGCAACAAATATACTATGGTTAAATTAAATATATGATGGGGCTGATTATTTGAATTGTTTGAGCAGGAGATTTTTTCTTTGTCAACTAGCAGGTTATTTACTTATATAATTTGTACTGTGATGCTTGATTTACGTGATTTCTTTTTATGTAAGGTAGCAAGTAGGACAATATTTTCTTTTGATCAAACAAGTAGGACAATATACTCAAAAGTATTATTATCAGGCCAAGTCATTGATTTAGAAGAGTGAATGTTTAACTGTGATGGATAAAACACACTGACATGAAAAAAAGGAATAAAACAATAAATCACCACAATGAGTTACAGATGTGAATAGCAGAAACTCCAAAAAGAGAAAGCTTGATAGCATTTGAAGAAAAGGATGTATTGTCCTGAATATCATAATTACCCATGGTTTAAGTAATCGGTGACTACCATCTCTAATTAGATGAACATTGTTTGGTGACAATACATCTATCTACATATATAAATAAATAAATATATATATATATATAGTATTTTTTGTTCATCTAAATAAATACCTAGAAATGAAAAGATATTTTGTGAAATCATTTTAACAGTAATTAAAAAGTGAGGAAACAACCAAACTTATAATATCTACGAAATAAATATCAGTCTCATCTTTTACAACAATATTATACGTCTACCACCGCAGCTTGAATTTGCGAGCATGTAACTTTGTTCAGCATGGACAACTGTGTAGTTACGGATACATATGAAAGAAAATACCTTCAATAAAATATCAATTATGACCACTTTATTTGACAAAACCACAGATCAAATCTAAACAACTTACATGGATTCATATTTTAAGTACACAAATATACTGAATGAATGAAATGTAAAAAAAAAAGTTTCCTAAGCAATAACTCAGTAACTACAATCTATACAAAGAAAATAAGAGTAACTAAAAATTAAAACAACACGGACATATGACTATATTTTCTTCACCAAACATAATAATTTTTGTATAACGTTGATATTTATCTATACGGTATAATAATAGAAAAAAACTCTACCATGATTCTTTTATTAAAACTGAAGTTAAAAAAAAATATTTGCATAGTTTGGATGAACTTGGTAAAATACAATGACCATACAAAAATACATAAATCTAACATGAATGTACATAACTTAATAAAACGACTCTAAAAAATAGCTCTTCGAGCATAAATCAAAACTGAACACTGCTCTCTTTCGAACCATTTAAGTACTGTATTATAAATTTAGCCAAATAAAGAGACCTAAAGATCCAGTCTCCTTACATTCAACAAAAAATCTATCCCTTGAAATTTAAAATTCACACATATAACCAAACAATAGAACTAAGAAAATAAAAAAACAAATATCAAAAATATCTAATGAATATCAAAATTAGATAATGTTTATCCATTATTTGTTCGTTTATATTATCATTTTCAATCAATACTGATTTTAAAATGTATAATAAATTAATATAATATATATATATATATATATATATTTATATAAATAATTTTTAATATAACTTCCCGTCTGTAGGACTAACCCCTAGTAATATATAAAATAAAAATAACAATGGGTTAAAGAAGCTCCAAAGGGTTGCCACACACATCGAATATTTGCTACAATTTATTTTGATAGGGTAATGATAATAATTTAATTTTTAGAAAGAGAGTAATATTTCATTCATTTTCTAGTCACTTTTGTTGAATAAAGTTTTTTTCTATCTATCATCCTACAACATGACGATTCGATGTTGTTTACCGTAGTAACCATGCCCACAGAAATCTCTTTCACAGCGGAACAAACAGCCAATCCTCATGTTATGGTGTATAGTCAACTACTTGATTATTCTACGTACATGCAGCGAATGTGTTCCTGATATAATTTTACATTGTATTGTCTGATTGGGACCAAGAGCCAATGTGTTCCTGATATAATTTTACATAATTTTTATCAGTCAAAATACATAAAATACAGTCCTGTAACAAAATAGTATTGTAAACTTCAGTTTAGTTTTGGTTTTAGGTTTATTTTGTTTCTAATGTCGAAATATATGTTATTTATCAGCATGATCTGAGTATACTACAAAACTCTTATAAATTAGCTTTAATTTATAGACACTGAAATATAAAGTACATAACTAACATATGTTTTTTTATCAACCGATAGATTTCGATTAAGAGAAAATAAAGTTATGGCTTTAGCTATAGAGTTTGCAAGCCCATAGCTAGAGCGGAGAATGAAGATGAAACGACAAAAAAGAAAGGTCGATGTCGGAGGAGAAGCCAGAGAGTCGACGTCCGAGAGTAATCTAAAGAGGTCCGAAGGTCTTCTTCCCGTGGTGATTGCTCTAACGAGCATTTGTGAGTTTGTTCTGAGACAGATATGAGTGAGATTGAGAGATGAGGCATGGATCAGGGCTTCCCTTACCGCAAGAACCTCCTCCATAAGAGTAGAGGAGACGTGAGACTGAGCGCTCGATCCTCTGGTGATTTCTTGTCCTTCGTTGTCTGTGAAGATCCATCCTAATCCAGCTGCTTTTGTATCTGATATCCTTCTGCATCTGTATTGCAGTACATCGCCGAAGAGGGCATCTCGATCGCGGGAGTTTGTGAGGTCGATGGGGTTAGTACCGATTTACTTCCGCATGTGCCGCTTCCCATTCCTTTAAGGCCTGAAGCGCCTTTAATAAGATCTATTGAGTGGAGGTCGATTTATTCTCGAAAGCTAGGAGGTTACTTGCAGTCTAGAGGTTCCAAACTAACCAGGGGAAGAGATTGGTAGTAACTCCCAGGGGGGGGGGAATTCATCAATTTGTATGAGGCCTGGATAATATCTTTGAAAGACATTCCTTCGGTAACAATGTTAGTCGACCAGAGACCAAGCTTCCATACTTCTTTAGTGTGGACTTAGTGGAAAAGGATATGATCGATAGTTTCCTCCACTCCACATCTCTGGCAGTCTGTATTGACAAGGAGGCCTCGCACTTGTAGCTTCGCTCCGGTTGGGAGAGAGTTTGTGGCAACTTTCCAGAGGAAGAATTTGAGTTTAGGGAGAAGAGGTGGTGTCCATAAGTGTTTGCTCCAGTTCCATGTGTTGGCTTTCCCCAAAAGTAATGTCGATTGGGTATCATAGTTGTGAGTAGAGAAGTACTCTGATTTAACAGTGTATTCTCCAGTCTTATGTAGAGGCCATACGTACGTGTCCTCCGCTCCTAGCAAGCTCGGTTTGATTGTAAAGATGTGATATGCTAGCTCATGTAAAAGGCTTTTAATGCGGTCCTCGTTCCATTCTTTTGTTTCTCTTGTAAGGATATCAGCAACTGTGAGGTCTTTCTCTTGTAGGGCGACATGGCCGATAGGTTTTAGACTTGTCTCGGGGTGTATCCAAAAGGCCGACCAGATATTTGTACTCTCCTCGTTCCCTATCGTTTTGTCAAAGTGCTGAAGAAGCAAGTCCCTACCCACAAGGACACTCCTCCAGCCGTGTGAAATCACTGAGCCTGGAGCGACTTTTGTGAAAGGGGTCTTGTAGCAATATTTTCTCAAGAGGACTCTAGCCAAGAGACTGTTGTGTTTAGTGAAGATAATCCATGCAATCTTTGCAAGCAGAACCCGATTGAAAGCTTAGACATCGCGGAAGCCTAGCCCTCCAATGCTCTTGGGCTGAGTTAGAGAGTCCCAAGACTTCCAGCAGATTTTTTTCTCTTTATCCTTAGAGTCTCACCAGAACCTAGTGAGAACAGATTGTATATGTTTACACAGAGTGACTGGAAGTTCGATGCTCGACATGGCATAGTTTAGAGTGGCTGATAGAACTGCTTGGATCATTGTAGCCTTCCCCGCAGTGGATAGGAATTGTGTGGACCAGTTGACAGTCTTCTGCTTCATTCGGTCTACAATGGATGTAAATAAGTCTTTCTTTCGTCTACCAAAATGCTCCGGGAGCCCAAAGTATTTTTCCACGCCGCCTTCCTTTTCAATATTCAATTGTTGTTTAACTCTTATTTTGATCCAATTGTTGTTTAACTCTTATGGATGTAAAGAAGTCTTTCTTGCATCTACCAAAGTGCTCCGGGAGCCCAAGGTATTTTTCCACGCCACCTTCCTTTTCAATATCCAATTGTTGTTTAACTCTTATTTTGATCTCATTTGGCGTTTTGCTAGAAAAAAGAGATTGAAGATTTCTGCGCATTGATTATTTTACCCGAAGCTCTTTCATAGCTTTAGAGAATTTCGGCCAGGGTTGAGCAGGAGAGTGGATCCTTCTTTGTGAATATCATAGTGTCATCAGCAAAGAGAAGGTGACTCAATTTTGGCCTATATCGTGACATCCTAATTCCTTGTAATGAGCCGTTCTCATGTGCTGTTTTGCAAAGACCCGAGAGGACTTTTGCGCATATAATGAAGATATAGGGTTAAATGGGTCGCCATGGCGAATGTCTCTCAGAGGATGCACATTCCCGACCACCTCATTGTTGAGCAAGAAAGAGTATGACACCATAGAGACACACTCCATCATCCGGCTTACAAAGGTATCACTAAATCCCAATCTTTCTAGAACAGCTCTAATAAACGACCATTTTAGCCTATCATAGGCCTTACTAATTTTTGTCTTCACTGCCATGGAACAGTGTTTAGTTGCTCCCGAACATTACAAAGTGCAATAGGACGGTAGTCAAAGACCTGTTTGGGACTTTGAATCTTTGGAATCAATCTGATATGTGTAGGATTAATAGATACGTAAGTGCCCCTGAATTTAAAGAAGCCTTGGATCTCTTTTGTGATTGCATGCCCCACTACGTCCCAATTTGATTGGAAGAAACTGGTTGAAAAGCCGTCTGGCCCCAGAGCTTTGTCAGGGTGGATAGCAAACATCGCTGATTACGCGTTTAAGCACACACCAATTAACCTAATGTGCCAACAATACCACAATCGAATGGTATGTCATTGTAGCATTTTAGGATCGAATCCACAGAGAACTAGAGACTTATAACACCAAGAATACACAAACCTTCCTAATCTAAGCAAACAAGAAGATAGATGATTTGTAACAAACTAATATCCTAGAAATATAAACAAGGTGATCTCAAATCCAGTCAAGAAATAAGTGCAAGAATTCAATCAAATACTAAGGATGGATCCATGGTAAGGATAATTGATATAAGGTGATCAAGGTTCAATCTAAAGGTGGCAACTTTCAATCAAAGTAATCTCTTAAGTCTAAACACAATTCTAGACAAGTCCTATGTCTAGGTAAATGTCCATTTGCTTAGAAATCATTAAACATCAAATGTCTTTGGCTTAATTCAATCAAGCAATCTTTAAGTTCAAGTTCAATAACTATCTAGCAATTTTAACATCAAGTGTCCTTGGCTAATCTCACTAGAGCTTAGTTGAGTTGATTCAAACACTTCATCTAATCATGTCTGATGAGAAGTGTTTAGAAATCAGGTTTAGAGTGATCAAGACTAAACAAGCATTAAAAATACTCAACAAGCAAGTTCATACAAGGATCTACAATAAAACACCCTAAATCTACACTTAATCACCCTAATCTACCTTAACCATGAATCCAAGGAGTGTCTACTCTCTAATCTCCATGAGAAACCTCAAACCCATGATGGATTCAAGGCTCACCATGTTTATGAGAAGGAGAAACAAAATATAATATGAAGAACTTCCTTAGATTATGATATAAAGATTCAAGCTTTTTTTACAAAGGGAGGCAAGTTCTTGAGAGAAAAATGAGATTCTCCTCAGGTTTTTAGGTTTAAAACTATATATAAGAGATGCCAAACTCGAGCTGGTTTAGTGAATTAAACCGGGTCAAACCGGAATAAACCGGTCAATCATTTCTCTTCTTCTCCAGAGCGACGTTCGCACCCCGCTCCACCAAGTCGCTCTGGTGATTGATCTTCGATGTGGAATTTGACGAGCGAGTTCATCAAGTCGCTTCAATCACTCGCTCCAGCCAACGCTTCATTCCAAGCGGCGTTCGAGATACAGCGACCACAACACCTCGCTCCCTTGAACTCGCGTCCGAGCCCGCTGAGTTCCCAAGCTGTGTCCCAAGCTCTCTCCGTCGCTTGCTCTGCCATGGTCGTCGCGTCTGTCTCGGCTACGAACCTCACCGTGACCAAGCTTTCTCAACAGCCATTGATGAACCTCGAGCTCAGGAGCGATCTTCAACCAGTCCCGAGGCTGCGCCGCCGGAATACCTCGTCGGAGTCATCCTCGTCGTCAATTCACTCCTCGCCGAGCTCCATCGTCGTGGACATCTTCAGATCGTGAAGCTTGAGAGCTCCAATGGTGATCTTTGCCCTTTTTGCACATCTGGCCCTTAGACGTTTGGATATTTAACTTTTTGACCCCAAAACTATCAAATGTGCAGAAAAGTCCACCCGAGTCAACCCCAAAGCTTTTGATTGTGCGATCTAACCCAAGGGAATATTCTGAAACTGCAACCTTGGTCCCTGAACTTTGGATAACTTCATATTTGACCCCAGACTTCTATAGTGTGCAGCTTAGCCCTTGAATTTCGCCCCAAACTTCCAAATAAGCATTCCAACCCCTATGATATGCAAATGAGTATGCAAATACAACACAAAGACCTAAATGCAACCTAAAATGATCATAATAAGCTAAAATATGAATCTAAAACTTATAAAAATCATGAGATATCAACTCCCCCACACTAGTTCTTTACTTGTCCTCAAGTAAACTTTCAAGAACATGGGAAGTGATGTTTCAATACACAAATGGAAATTCATGACCTTAAGAAACTCTTCAATGCCATCGTTGTGATATCCTTACAAAATCATACCAAATAGCAAGAGCAATTTGTTTTTATTAGCTCTAACTTCTCTCGGCCTATCAATTCCTTTGATATTTTAACTCATTATCATGAATCCTCAAATCAACCAACTCTCACATTCAATAAGAAATATCATAAGTGAATTCTCGCAAATTGCCAATTGGTCCAAATCATTTGGTTTGGTGAGAAAAAAAAGGCTTAATGTGAAGAATGAGAAGGGTCCAAATACATTTTGCTATGGTGACTTACACTCAAGAATAGGAGTTTGATCATTATGCAAAATTTATCTAAGAAAAGGAGCAATTAATGCATACATAAATCGGTTCTCATCATTGTACCCTTTTCCTAGACAATTTTTAAGTTCTACCCTTTATTTTCTTCATCTCAAATCCCAAATGTACACTCATTTTTATCTCTTACCCAATGAACACTCTTTTCTCTTTTTTTTTTTTTTTTCTTTTTGGGGTTTTTATTGACACAATCTGAGCTATATATATATATATATATATTTATTTATTTATTTTATTTATTTATTTTTTTTTTTTTTTTCAAATACATTTTTTTTTTTTTTTTTTTGATTCATTTTCTTTACATAATATTTCCCAATTCAATCCTCAAGATCAAAATAATTAAAGCACATCATTCCAACCACCATCCTAGATTCTAGCCCAAAAGAGGTCCCTATGCTAGCAAGAGATGAGGACAAATCAATGTCGCTCCTAATACTCTCAAGATTTTGCACATGACAAGCTTTCACAAAAAGACCTCACTCAACAATTAATGATGGTTTGAAAGAAGGGAAGGGTTTAGGGTATGGAATACCACTTGAGTTGTCAAAAAGATTGGTAAAATGGTTTATACAAGCTCAAGTGTGTGTAAAGCCATGATTTAGTACTCAAGAGACCATAAGCAAGAAGCATTAAGTTCATTTTAGTCAATTAAGATCGGAGTTGGTTTCAAAGAGTAAGATTCAATGAGTCTTAAGAGGAGTTTTCAAGGCTCGAAGTCTACAAGAAATTCAGAAGAAGCTCAAGCTACTTATTATGATTCAAAAGGGTATCAACAATGAGTTCATTGCATGAGTCCTGCATAGGGATTTTACCTATGCATTCTATATGATCTAGACTCAAACCTAAAGATGCAAATGTATTTTTTTTTTATGGATTTTCTATGCAAATGGATATGCAATGCTTATGACAAGTAAACAAAACAGAAAACATGTGAGATAAGTAGACTCTCCCCCCCACACTTACTTCACACAATCTCTTGTGTGAGAGCAAGGTGAAAGAAGAGGTCTAGAAGAAACAAACAAGAAGACTATATATTTACAATGGTTGTAGAGACACTTAGCTTGGAGTTGCTAGATGGAGTTGAATAATTTTATCACTTGTAGCTTTGCAGGATGGCCATCTTTCTCTTTGATTAAGAGGAGAATCACCTAAAAATTTTAAACACATTTATTAAACACACAAAAGAAAAACCACACAAGTAAAACAATAATATATATAGGGATAGACATGGGACTTCCTCCCAAGTGAGCTTGTTTTAAGTCTCTAGCTTGACTTTGTGTGCTTGCTAATCATAAGTATCAAAAGGCTGAGCCAATGCACCTTTGGTCTTTCTCCTACAAGAACAAGAAACCAAGTGTGCAAAGAAACACACTACTGTCCATAGAAAATAGACAGATTTTTCCTCAAAGAGCTTCACTAAAGATATGATATGAGTTATGAAATGCTTCTTGAGGTTCAGATGATCATGAGAATCAAAAGCAATAGGTGGAAACACAAAATCAACTACAGGTTCAAACGAGGTTTTAACAAAGTAGTCAACTCTATCTCCATCAATCAAATAATTCACAACGTTCAAATTCTCATGATAGTTTTCAGCATGGGGGTTTTCTATCTCAAGCAAGAGCTTATCCACATCAAGTTCATCCCCTAAATCAGCAAGTTCAAGAAGAGGTCTAGAATTCTCAAGCAGCAAAAAGTTGGACTCAAGATCAAATGAAGCACAAATATAGTTCTTGACAAAGCAAACTTCAATGTGATCTTTAGCAAGCTTTTTTACTCTCAATTCATCTAGTTTCCTAGTTTCACATATCAGATCAAGACATTCATTTATGAGCACAAGAGAATCAAGATCATGGGCGTTATCCTCACCACAAGGCAAGCAAATTTCCTCAAGTTTAAGTTCTAAAGTGGAAATGCTTATACCTTCCAGCTGGGGTGGTGGAACCCAATACATTACCTCATCAAGGGCACAAGCAGCATCAAACTCATACTGGTTAACATCTCTTCCTTCAAACTCTGCTCTATCTCTAATAAGGTTTATCCGGACCATTTGTGCTAGGTGTCTTATTGGCTTGCCCCAATACTCTTTCGTTCTTTGAAGCCGGTGTAACTCCACTCTTTGATCTGGTGTGAGTATGCGTATATCAAAGGGTGGTGGCTTCACATATGGCTGATCTTCAATGCGATCTTCAAATGTCTCTTCCTCTTCTCGTGGCTTCTCAGAGTAGTTTGAAGCCATCTCTACAAATAACAAAAACTAGAAGAAGAGGTTAGTAGCTATACAAAAGCAAAACAAAGCATAAGAAAATAAAGCTTAATCTCAAGAAAGTTTGAAATCCTAATGACAAATCTACTTAGTTCCCCGGCAACGGCGCCAAATTGATTACGCGTTTAAGCACACACCAATTAACCTAATGTGCCAACAATACCACAATCGAATGGTATGTCATTGTAGCATTTTAGGATCGAATCCACAGAGAACTAGAGACTTATAACACCAAGAATACACAAACCTTCCTAATCTAAGCAAACAAGAAGATAGATGATTTGTAACAAACTAATATCCTAGAAATATAAACAAGGTGATCTCAAATCCAGTCAAGAAATAAGTGCAAGAATTCAATCAAATACTAAGGATGGATCCATGGTAAGGATAATTGATATAAGGTGATCAAGGTTCAATCTAAAGGTGGCAACTTTCAATCAAAGTAATCTCTTAAGTCTAAACACAATTCTAGACAAGTCCTATGTCTAGGTAAATGTCCATTTGCTTAGAAATCATTAAACATCAAATGTCTTTGGCTTAATTCAATCAAGCAATCTTTAAGTTCAAGTTCAATAACTATCTAGCAATTTTAACATCAAGTGTCCTTGGCTAATCTCACTAGAGCTTAGTTGAGTTGATTCAAACACTTCATCTAATCATGTCTGATGAGAAGTGTTTAGAAATCAGGTTTAGAGTGATCAAGACTAAACAAGCATTAAAAATACTCAACAAGCAAGTTCATACAAGGATCTACAATAAAACACCCTAAATCTACACTTAATCACCCTAATCTACCTTAACCATGAATCCAAGGAGTGTCTACTCTCTAATCTCCATGAGAAACCTCAAACCCATGATGGATTCAAGGCTCACCATGTTTATGAGAAGGAGAAACAAAATATAATATGAAGAACTTCCTTAGATTATGATATAAAGATTCAAGCTTTTTTTACAAAGGGAGGCAAGTTCTTGAGAGAAAAATGAGATTCTCCTCAGGTTTTTAGGTTTAAAACTATATATAAGAGATGCCAAACTCGAGCTGGTTTAGTGAATTAAACCGGTCAATCATTTCTCTTCTTCTCCAGAGTGACGTTCGCACCCCGCTCCACCAAGTCGCTCTGGTGATTGATCTTCGATGTGGAATTTGCCGAGCGAGTTCATCAAGTCGCTTCAATCACTCGCTCCAGCCAACGCTTCATTCCAAGCGGCGTTCGAGATACAGCGACCACAACACCTCGCTCCCTTGAACTCGCGTCCGAGCCCGCTGAGTTCCCAAGCTGTGTCCCAATCTCTCTCCGTCGCTTGCTCTGCCATGGTCGTCGCGTCTGTCTCGGCTACGAACCTCACCGTGACCAAGCTTTCTCAACAGCCATTGATGAACCTCGAGCTCAGGAGCGATCTTCAACCAGTCCCGAGGCTGCGCCGCCGGAATACCTCGTCGGAGTCATCCTCGTCGTCAATTCACTCCTCGCCGAGCTCCATCGTCGTGGACATCTTCAGATCGTGAAGCTTGAGAGCTCCAATGGTGATCTTTGCCCTTTTTGCACATCTGGCCCTTAGACGTTTGGATATTTAACTTTTTGACCCCAAAACTATCAAATGTGCAGAAAAGTCCACCCGAGTCAACCCCAAAGCTTTTGATTGTGCGATCTAACCCAAGGGAATATTCTGAAACTGCAACCTTGGTCCCTGAACTTTGGATAACTTCATATTTGACCCCAGACTTCTATAGTGTGCAGCTTAGCCCTTGAATTTCGCCCCAAACTTCCAAATAAGCATTCCAACCCCTATGATATGCAAATGAGTATGCAAATACAACACAAAGACCTAAATGCAACCTAAAATGATCATAATAAGCTAAAATATGAATCTAAAACTTATAAAAATCATGAGATATCAATCGCATCACGAATCTCCGCTGCAGTGGGGGGGGGGGGGGGGGGGGGAGGGAGACGTAAGCTTTGCATTGGTCTCTGTGGAGATACACAGATTGATGACTCTGCTAACAACATCCACCGCAGAAGGTCCATATGAGGTAAATATAGTGCTAAAATATTCAGCTATTACACCACCTATCTGCTCATCTTCAAAATCAGGGGTCTCCGATCTATCTTCAGTGATTGAGATTATGTTTCTGGTTCTACGGCTTTTTATTGCAGCGTGGAAGAAGCTTGTGTTTTTGTCGCCTAGAGAGAGCCATAGTTGTCTATTGTGTTGTTTCCAGAATTCTTCTTCAGCCTTGTAGGCATGGAGAAGGTCTCGGTTTAGGAGAGATATTGCGGCATCATCACTTTGTTGCGCTGCCATTGCCTGATCCAGAGCTGTTTTCAGCTCAACAATCTTCTAATGGCTGTTAACGTATGAAGATTTGCTCCAAGCCGCTATCGCGTGTCTGCATCTACTGATTATTTCTGTTACAGCAAGATGGGATCCTGCGGACCAAGTCAGATCCACCAGATGCTTGATATATGTATTGTCTCGTAAGCGTCTGTCGTATTTGAACAGTCTTGACGGTTTCTTCTTCTTGGAGTCAAAAGTGGAGAGGAAGGACCTGTGCATTCATAAACCACGGCAAGACCGCGTTATATTCCCACAAACACAAGATAAGTGAGAATAGACGAAGACTTGACCGTCACGGTTTCTTCTTCTTGGAGTCAAAAATGGAAAGGAGGGGCATGTGGTTAAATGTAGTATTCACCCTTCTAAATTTATATGCATATATGAAAAGCACCAAGATATAGTACATAACTTATAAACACACGGTTAAGACCAAGATAATTTGCTATACCTTAGAGAAAGTACATTGAAGGACACAATATGACTTTGTTTAACACTCAGACACACAATAGCAAGTTGGCACACATTCTCTATACAGCTGTCCTTTTTTGTACAGAAATATCCATGTTTTTGGTCTAAAGAGAAGTATATTCCCTTTAAGAAAGAAACGATAAGGTTAATGAGCTGTAACTAGAATAACTAAGTTTGCTTTGAGTTGCAATTAATGTTAAAAGTGTGTAACAAAAAAGTAGGTATATGGGAGCACGTGAATTGTTTTTGGTTGTAGGATCTAACAGAAAATATCTAACATTTTGGACCATACAATTAGAAAAGTTCTTTTTTGATCCAAGAGTTGTTTTTTTCATTTTTTTTAGTTTCTTCTACGGACTGAACCAGTGTCTCTTTCCTCAACTTCCATTATCACTATCCTCCTTTTAATCACCACCTCCATCATCATCTTCATATCCGCCATCGCCACCTCCTCCACCTCATTTACCACCTTCGTTTTAATTGCCACCTCCGTTTGAATCACTACTTCCACTATCTCCTCCATCTCTCTTACCACTTTCATATCCACCACCGAGAGCTTCATCCGCAACTCTTCCGGTTATATCAACAACATCAACACAACCACTGACCATGAGATCCCCGTCCACAACTCTTCCGACCACATCAACAACATCCACACACACAACCATGAGATCTCTGTCCACAATTCTTCTGACCAGATCAACAACATCCACACACATTGACCAAGTGAGCTACCATCACCTCCATTAATCACCACCTCTAGTATCTCCTCTCTCTCTATTACCACTTTCTTATCCACCAGCGAGAGTCTCATCCGCAACTCTTCCGGTCACATCAACACAACCACTGGCGACGAGATCTTCATCCATAACTCTTCCGACCACATCAACAATATCCACACACACATTGACCAAGAGAGCCACTGATCCTCATCCACAACTCTTCCGACCACATCAATAATATCCACGCACACATTGACCAAGAGAGCCACCGTCACCTTCCTAACTACCATGTCTTCACCGCCTCCACCACTGCCTCCTCCACAACCACCACCGCCTCCACTATGGTATCGACTGCCATCTCACCACGGTATCCACCACCGCTTCCATGGGACTAAGCGCCGCTGTTCATAGGTACCACCGCCTTGTTTATAGCCACCATCGCTTCCATGGGCGGTAGAGAAGACTAATAGATGTATGCTCGAGAATAGAGATGGAGAAGATGTTGGCAGGGAGAAGGCGGTTATGGAGAATTTTGGATCGTGAATATTACGGTTCGTTTCCAGAATTCGATTTCTAGATCGAGAAAATGTCGAGAGATAAAGGGGTTAGGATTACTTTTCTTAATTTGGGAATCTGAAGAGATAAGATTATTTGTTTTAAAAAATAAAAATAAATGGAGTTTATTCTTTCTTTTATGAAGGCTAACGAAAGAAAATAAGAAAGAAACTATCCCATTGTTTTATTTAGGGGTTACCTTAGTCAATTTGCTATGAGAAAGTGTGACATATATATAACGTGTCTTTTAGAGAAATTGGAAACTGAACTTGTGTCTCCCAGTTTAATTATTTCTATACCTTATGAAAAATCATGGTTTTTTAATTCAACCTAAGTGGAAATATTTCAGAACTTGTATGTACTAGTGTATAATCACTTCTACGTAAGTTTTTATCAGTTTCGCTGTATATATTTTCATTTAGTTACCTGGTTTGATATAATTAATAGTTTAAAGGGAAGACGAGGATGACTAAATGTAGCAATGAATTAATCTTGAAATCGAACTATGAGTAATAAAAACAATCATGATGAAAGGTTTCCTTTCAAATCCAACGTTAGATATTACTTTGTATACAAAATGTGATTTTATGATGCCTTACAGCATTTCCAATTGTTAGCTTCTTTTTTATTTTTAAAAGTTTATTTTTTTCAAAAAAACAAATTAAGCAGCATTCACTCCAATGGTTTGCTTCATTCTTTATTCTAAAAAAATATTCTAAGTATATTTCATCTTCATTTTATCATTAATTATTAATATATATATATATGTGTGTGTGTGTATATCTATTTTTGAAACATATATATTTTGATATTTACTAATTTTATATAATTATTTTGTTTTAACAATAATCCAACACAATTATTCCATATAAATTAAAAATTATCATATAATAAATTTATTACATAATATGAATAAACAAACACAAAATATCATAGTTTACAAAAAAACACAATATATATATATATATATATATATATATATATATATATATTATTTTTCTTTTCTATAAGTTATTAACAAAAGTGTTTAAAAGTAAGAGATGAGATTATTTATCTTTGATTGTTTTTTATAGAGTTGAAAGTTTTTTAAAAATGAATATTCATATGGTCTTTGATATAAACATCTGATTAGATGAAAATAATAGTCAAAATTTTAAAATTGATTGATAATATTAACATATATAATTTAATTTGGTAAAAGATAAAAATAAGTAAAAGGACTAATTTACAATATAAAAAGTTTATCTTAAAAAAATGAAGATATGCACAGTAGATTTTCAAATTTGAAGCAATTTACAATATAAAAAGTTCATCTTAAAAAAATGAAGATATCTACAGTAGATCTTCAAATTTGAAAAAGTACTGTTTACTGCTTTATTTTGAAGCAAAAAATAAAATAGGATTTGAACAAAATTTATTTCAAAACGAAACAAAAAGTAAAAATGAAGTGGATTGGAAATAGTCCTAGACAATGAGTGCTTATTTATTTGGGGCATCTCCAATGGGACATAAAAAATTCCTCTATATTTCACAATAAAATATAATAACTCTATTATAGAGTTGAATTTGCTCTAATGGTTCACTCTATAATAGAGTGAAATATAGAATAATGTTGATTTTCACTCTATATTTGGAGTAAAAAACAACATTACTCTATATTTTACTCTATTATAGATTAACTCTATTATAAAATGAACCATTTGAGTAAATTCAACTGTATAATAGAGTCAGGGGCGGATCTACTAAGCCCAGGATGGGTGCAGCTGCCCCCAAAAAAATTACAATTAAATTTAGTTTCACTACAATAATCATAAATCTTGCACCATTATTGGCTAAAGCCCTCTCTTTGCACCCACGTTAACTAAGGTTCAAACCCCCCACGTACATTTTTATACTGTATTTTATATTTTTTCCTTCTTTTGCTTTTCTGATTTAACTTTTTTCATGTGTTATATCTTCTTTTACCTCATCGTTCTCTTCCTTAGTTTCTTCCAATATGTTTTGGTCATTTATTCTTGTTATTTTAAATTTTGTTTTAATAATAGTTTCAGTTTTTTTTGTTAACGGTTCATTCTTTTTCTTCTTTCAGTTATATTAAAAAGTTATTTTGGTTTTATTATTTAGATTTTTTTATTTTTCTAGATATTAAAGATATAAAACTCATTTATCTAAAATATTGTATAAAAACTAACTAATAAATGTTTTTTTGCTTCCATTCAAAATATTTTCTAGATCCGCCACTAAATAGAATTATTCTATTTTAGAATAAAATATAGAATACATTTTTGTGTACAGAGATGATTTTAGAGCGCCCAATAATTCAGGTGTAATTAGAAGATAATTTTTAACTAAATCAGACGTTTGCACAGTCACCATTTTATAACTTTCTTAGTATATATCATTGGACGCTGAACTGTGCAGACGTCTGCAGAGTTGGCCCCAACTTTAAAACTGATAATATAAGAAAACAAAAACATTTAAAAAAGATCTTCCCAGCTTCAAGTCACGTCCATGAAATGGAAGTCAACGGTCAAATATATCACAGCTCATATACAGCAAGAGAAAGGAAAGTATAAAAAGAAGATATAATCATCTCACGGGCAGTTTTAAGGACTTTGGTTATGCATTATTTCGTGTATTTAATCGTCAATTTGTTGTATGCTTTATGAAAAGAGTCCTAAAAATTGAAAATGAAATAAATAATGTATTGAAAAGAGAGGGTCGGTCGTTGCCACAATTAAGCGGAAGTGGAGAATGGTTGGTATTTGTTGCGTCCTCCAAACCTCAAAAAGCTTATATTTCAAGATCTTTTTGTTTATATTCAGCCTAATACTTTTAAGAGTTTATTTGCCAAAAAAAAAAAAGATAATTAGATTTGCAGTGAGAAGTTAAAGAGAGATAGGAAGAGAAATGAGGAGAGAGAAGGTGTTTTTGGTTAGATATTGTATTTGTGTTTTTTGTATGGTTATAAAAGCAAATTTTCCTACTTTTAAGAAATGGTTATTAGGTATTTCGTATTCATAAGATTGTAATAATAGATAAACTATATTATTACAACCGATATACTTATAATTTCATGAATAATTTTTCGATGATGTATGGGACTTCGTAGTCTGGGACTTCGTAGTCAAACAATAAAAAACGGATGCCAATACATTTCAAGTTCGTCAATCTGATATGCAAACTAAATCATATTATTCTTATAAACTTTTACTTACGACTTTTTTACATACTTAAAGAATGTTAGGTTTATTCGTAAACTATACATGTCTTTAGAGATTTGTCCACGTATTTTCATAGACCCAGAATAGTTCTAAATTAAATAAAAAAACTTTTTGATAATAATTATTTTCGTAACATTAAAATTCATGATAATGATTTTCCATTATGAATAGAAGATAATTTTAAACCAGTGTATCAATCAATCTATGGATCAATCACAGTGTTATACCCCAAAACTCAAACTATATGAAATCGTTAAAAATGATCGAGTGTATAAATGTTTTTAGAAAAAATTGTGTTCTATGCGCTACGAAATATTATGAGAACAATGTAATTTATGCATCATATTTTAAGGCTATATCTATTGTGTATGTTGCTTGATTATGTATAAATGTTCAATTAACAACAGCACTAAATTACTTATATAATAAAAATGCATTATTAAAGATAAAATTTAAAATTAGTCTTAAATATAAAGAGAAATGAACTAATGCATCCATTACCACTTAGTTTTATATTAGATATACATTTAATTTAATATGATATTAATATGATATTAAAACTCAGTCCACGTAATTTAATTTGATCTTATTCAGTGTAAAAGTGGTTTATCGATCCATATTCGTTATTTCAAAATTAATGTTTAAAGAATCATCATCTCTATAAGAAGCATATTCAAAACAAAATTCACATTAAATATTAGATGAAAGTTTAAATAATATATAAGGAATATGTACCAATCATTTATTTTATATTGAAAAACAATCTAACTTAGTATAAACCCGTTTACCACAAAATTCAGAAACGCGAAAAAAATAAATCAAGAAGCAAAATAAATATTTGCATGGATAAGAAAACACGACACTTGTGACTTGTCTATGCACAACTAGTTTCTTTAGTTGCATGAGATCACTTTATTGTAAAGCCTCCCAAACAGTATTAGATTCTTCAATATAAAAGGCCTCATGGTGATTAGAGCCTTGAGATGTGAATTTGAATCATATACTTCAACATATATACGCACACACATATACGTATTCATATAATGCACAGGAATAATCAAGATATTCAAATCTGAAAATAGTAGAATAGCACTGCCAAAGAAAAATATTAGCTAATTTCGAGCATATTATTCAATTTATGCCATGTTAATGGTTATTTACGCTTGTTTTTTACACGTAGTTGATTTCTTTAGTCTTATTTATATACGAATTCTGTCGACTTTGATGTAAACCCTGATACGGCGAATACGAATCACACTATATTTTTAAAAAAATCCTTTCCACACCATCTATGTTTAATTAATTTAATTTTTAATATTTAGAAATTAATATCTATTGGTTTAATATTTCTTCAGCTCCCAATTAGCAGATCGAAATCGAACTGGTCACTGCCGTCAAACCTGGTTCAGAACCAATCTTTTCTCCGTCCTATCATATTTCGCTTCTACAGCAAGTCATGTGTCTATGGTGTTATATTGGAGTTTTACACTGAGTATCAAATAATTTTGAGAAAGATAACCATGACGTATTGTAAAAGCTAACATCTTAAAAAAAAATATTGGAGTTTCGAAAGCAAGATCTTTTGGCAAAACCATCAAAGAGAACAGTGTACATTATCTTTCAAATTCAGAAAGTTTCTTACATAAACTGATAAGAGAAAAGTATTAAAAAGTTATAACTACATAAATCGTGTGGTAAGAATCCCCGAATATATAGATATAGATATTTGTTATGAGTCAAATATAAACGTGATTTATTATTAGCCGAAAACAACACATAGTTTACTTATGGTTGTTTAAAACGAATAAAAATGTCAAAATTAGGATAATTAGCATCATCAGTTAATTGGCTATTATTGTAAATCCCAAAACTGCTATGAATGGAAAGAGTATGAATCACTAGGTCTAGATGAAGTGAATGTTCTATTTCATTTTCTTTTAGTCAACAAAGTTAATTTCACTAGAATTATTTTAATTCCATTTAGTGGACGGTTTGATTCCTTCCAATTTCCATCACCTTTACCTTTCCTTCAACTTTTCTTTTGGATTTTCTTGCATCCTTCTCCATTAAAAACAAACCAAACTCAAATATATTGGATATTGTTTATTAATTATGTCCACACAAACATGAAAACGTTTTTTTTTACGTGAAACTATAATGTTATTCTCTGAACTATCAAAAAAGTATTGTTCGTTAACATTATTTACATGTTACCGAATAATATGATGTGAGTAATCGATATCCATTTAAAAATATGTTATCACTAATTTGTGGGGAATAAAAGACAAAATCAATTTTAGATATGTGACATTGGTATTGGAAAGTGGAAACCCCGTTTAAATCAACTTGCATATTAAGTAAAGCAGGCAAACAAACATGATTGATTAGTCTTTATTCCACCACTATATTACTAGCTTTATAAATTTTTGGAATTAATATTATCTTTAGTGCCATAAAAACAAAGAAGTAAAGCATTTTTCTAGAAAACAAAAAAAAAGAGGAGAAAAAATGTCATTTCTTATTTCCTAACGAGAGAGCATAAAAAATGGCAACATGAAGTCATTTTCTAATAATAAAGAGGGCCCAAATTCTCCTTTCTTATCACCCAATTGGACCCTCTCTGAATGCCTCCTCTCCTCGATCTATTTAAATTCCATTAATACCCTCCTCACATTCACTTATATTTCCTCATAATTAAAACCTCTATTTTTACTTCTTCTCCTCAAAGTTTGAGAGAGAGAAAGAAAGAAAGAGAGAATAATGGTGGGTTCTTGAAGCTTCTCACATTTTTCTTCTTCTTCAGTCTTAATCGTTTCAAGAATTCAACTTATCATTTGTTGTGTGTGTTGGTGCTTCCTTTTGCAAATTATTTTTCTTTTCTAAAAGTTTTTTGTTTTCTCTTTGTTTCTTGCAATATAACAGGAAGTTGAAGAAGAGGTCTCAAGATGGGAAGGCTACGCAGATTGGAGAAACAAAGCCGCCGTGAAAGGCCGTCACGGAGGCATGCTCGCCGCTTCTTTTACCTTAGGTCAGTGTCGAAATTCCAAATCTACCCCTCCTTTTCTCCTCCCTTTACTCTGATGGATCATGTGAACTGATAGGTTGGTCTTCCTTTATTTCTTGTAATCAGTGGTGGAGATATTAGAGAATCTAGCGTATCTGGCGAATGCAAGTAACCTTGTGTTGTACCTAAGAGAGTACATGCACTTGTCTCCATCGAAATCGGCGAATGATGTTACCAACTTCATGGGCACAGCTTTTCTCTTAGCTCTTCTTGGTGGTTTCCTCTCCGACGCGTTCTTCTCCACTTACGTCATCTTCCTCATCTCTGCCTCTATTGAGTTCCTGGTAACACCTACTTCACTTACTCTTTTGATCAGTGGTGTTAACCTAATTCTTTAACATTTGCTAACCCTTATACAGTTTGAAGAATTTTCACTTAAGAAAGAACATCAAAATGGCTTGAAACCCCCATCTAAACTTCAAAAATTTATCAAATTTATCCGTTAATGATTGAAAATTTACTTTATGCTTTTTCCTTCGGCTTAAGTTTGAAGTTATTAGGGTTGACTTTTTAAAAACGAATAGCCTCCTAAACAATAAATCCATTCACATTACACAAAACCATTGTGATTGATAGATCCACATGCATATCTATCTAGTATATATTTATCACAAAAGTGAAGAAAATTATGCATATGAAAATGAATAGTTATAAGCTTTTTTGTAAGCAAAAAAATCCAACGAACCATGCGTGCATTGGTATGCTAATAAAAAGGACAAAGTAAGAAGCGTGACTTTGATACGCTACCGTATCAATACGCAACGCCCTACTCCCAACACAACACATGTGACATACGTGATACCATCAATAAAAAATCGTATGTTGGAGAGGGGACCTACCGTATTTTTATTAGTAGCTATTCATTTTTTTTAACAGTCACTGTCTTAGGGACAGAAAAGGAAATTTAAACAAACTCTTTCCCGAGTTTCAGTAACTAAACGTCCTTGCCTTTCTGTGTGTGTGTTATCTTGTTGTCTTCACATTTGATAGGGTAATGAAACTATTATGTCCACTTATATAACATCTGCCACTCGTGCCCTCGTCACTTTGCCACATAGTCTTACAAAAGACAAAACAAACTTGTAGTTCCAACTCACAGTTGGGCTCTTAATGCTTGGCTCTTCTTACATAATGTGTGGGTAGCGTTTGGACGTTCTGAACGTGACGCAAACTCAAACGCTAACGCTATTCTATCTCTCACCCATTATGGCTAGGTTTTAATGGATCACGTTCAGCTGAGCTAAGTTAGCTCTACACTGAGATATACTCTATGATAATATGTTACTCATAATTGTAAAATTTACTACAGTTATTTTACCAAAAAATAAAAAATTTACTACAGTTTACAACTTACCAAAACAAAACTTACAAATATATTTAGTTAACTTACAATTTCAAGATAGAGTACTACGCACTGTCTATATCCTAATTTAAACTACTTTTTATAGATTTGAGTCGTTTACTTATAAGATAAAGCATATATTCAATGGAATCAAATAGTCACCTATAACATATATCAGTATATCATGGGATAATGTATGGCAATTCATATACAACAGTCCAAAACATAAAACAACCCGGGTGTTACGTCAGCGTAACCGAGGTGCGTTCTTCTCGAGAAAAATTGCATTGGCCAATGAGAAGACCACACGAAAATTAGGTTATGTCCATACTTCATTTAATAAAGACGTTTCATCGTTCGTAACGCTTTCAATTATTTGTATACGTCGCTGCTCTGCCTCCCATGAACCACAAGGGTTAAACTCGTTCGCGTGCTCTTCACGTGTCCCTGGTCCCATATTCTTTTGTAACTCCGAGAAAATAAAACGTCTCTAATCAGTGGATTATAATATAGTTTTGGACTCGTGCAGGGATTAATCATACTCACTATCCAAGCTCGAACACCATCCTTAATGCCACCAACATGCGATGGTCCCACGTGTGAAGCGGTGAGTGGTTCTAAGGCGGTGACGCTGTTTGTAGGATTGTACCTTGTGGCTTTAGGAGTGGGTGGGATTAAAGGGTCATTACCGTCGCATGGAGCAGAACAGTTCGATGAGAGTACACCTAAAGGCCGGAAACAAAGGTCAACGTACTTCAACTACTTCGTGTTCTGTCTTGCTTGTGGAGCACTCGTGGCCGTGACGTTCGTGGTTTGGTTAGAAGACAACAAAGGATGGGAATGGGGATTTGGTGTTTCTACTATCGCTATCTTCGTCTCGATTCTCATCTTTCTCTCCGGTTCAAAGTTTTATAGGAACAAGATCCCATGTGGAAGTCCTCTCACCACAATCTTGAAGGTATGCTTTTTTAATCTATTTTGAGATTACGAGTAAACGTTTGTTCTAAGTAATGTATATGGTTGAGGAAATACCATAAAATAGCACTACAATATTTGATTTTTTTCCCCAAATTAGTATAAAAAGGAAAATGATCAACATACAGCATTAATTTTTAAAATTATTTTATATTTGGATTTGAATTTTGTGATTAGAGCCAGGATTAAATGTTGAAAGGATGGAGTTAGGAAAAAGGTTTAGGATTTGAAGTTATTTGATTATTTTATTTTATATTTTAATTAGTGCTATTTTGGTTACTTTCTCCCTTGTGTGCTAATTTTGTCATAATAATAATTTTTTGTGCTATGTAAGTCATTTGTTCTATATGGTTTGTTTGATTCAGGTTCTTCTTGCTGCTTCTGTTAAGAGTTGTTCTAATGGGAGTCCAAGCAACGCGGTTGTGAATTTAGCTATTAGCCCTTCTAATCATTTAAAAGAAGTTACTGAATCAGGAGAACTTGAAAAGCCACGTCATCAAGAACCAGTGCCTCCTCCTCAGACACAACTAACCAACAGTTTGAGATTCTTGAACAGAGCTGCTGAGGAGAAACCAGACCACAAGTTGTTAGAATGCACGATCCAACAAGTAGAGGATGTGAAGATTGTGCTCAAAATGCTCCCTATATTTGCTTGCACTATCATGCTCAACTGCTGCTTAGCTCAGCTCTCCACATTCTCCGTCCAACAAGCTGCTTCCATGAACACAAAGATAGGTAGCCTAAAGATCCCTCCAGCTTCATTACCGGTCTTCCCCGTCGTGTTCATCATGATCTTAGCACCTATCTACGACCATCTGATCATCCCATTCGCTAGAAAAACAACCAAGACCGAAACGGGAGTCACTCATCTACAAAGAATCGGAGTAGGTTTAGTTCTTTCGATACTGGCAATGGCCGTTGCAGCTCTCGTTGAGATCAAACGTAAGGGAGTGGCTAAAGACGCGGGGTTACTTGACTCGAAAGAAACCTTACCAATCACTTTCTTATGGATCGCGCTTCAGTATCTTTTCTTAGGGTCAGCTGATCTGTTCACACTAGCTGGACTTTTAGAGTATTTCTTCACAGAAGCACCAGCGTCTATGAGATCTCTAGCGACATCACTCTCGTGGGCTTCTTTGGCGATGGGTTATTACCTAAGCTCGGTGATCGTTTCGATAGTGAACAGCATAACAGGGAGTTCAGGAAACACGCCTTGGCTGAGAGGAGAGAGGATAAACCGTTACAAACTAGACTACTTCTACTGGCTAATGTGTGTATTAAGTGCAGCTAACTTCTTGCACTATCTCTTCTGGGCAATGAGGTACAAGTACAGATCAACAGGTTCAAGAAGCTAAATATGATCCACTTTTGAGGGTTTTTGAATGGAGGAAAAGAGCAGAAAAAATGTATTTTTTTTTTTTACTTCATCGGCTGATATATATAAGAGATGAATGGGGGGGGGATAAAACTAGTGGTGTTGTGGTCAGGTAAATAGTGGAGGTGTTGGAGTTTTTTTTTACTCGTTGGACTAAGGAATGTACAGCGAGTGATTATGATATTTAATTAACTTGGTTTAGTTTTTACTTTTGAATTGTTTCTTCCGATGTACGGTACTGAGGGAAGCTTACTTAGCATTTTGATATACACATTCACAAGGGTTAGGTTTATTAAACTTCATCCTTTGCCTTGATCTCATAAAGTCTAAAGATATTTGTGAGAAACAAATGCTATGCGGCTGTCTTTTGTGTATGTGAAATTGATGAGAAAGTTATGGATGAACCAATGAGGCCCAAACATTGTTGAACACTTTACATGGGCCTAGTAAAGAATATGGAAATCAAGTCCAGTCTGTAATTAACTTATTCTTTGTTGACCAAAAATTAACTAAGTTTAGTAAAAAAAAAAAAAATTTAAAATGATGTTACTTTATCATATTAGTGGGTGCAAATCAAAACAGAACAGCGGAATCAGACTCTCACTTACGAAAACAAACACGGTTTGGCCTGAACCCTTCCTTTGTCCCTTCCTTTTAATCTCTGTGATTCGCGTCTCTTGTCACACTTCTGTGTAATTTCATTGATTCTGTAGATCTCTGCTCATCCTCGCCGTAGCTAATTTTCTTTTGTGGACCCCCTTTTGACAGAATCTTGTCGAAATTAGGGTTTGGTTCTCTGTTTCTTCCTGTGCTTTGTAGATGACGAATGGGTTTTATGGGAATTTCGATTTTTTTTTAATGCGGCTAATAGGGTTTCGGATATTTTGTTCAATTTACTAGGATTCAATTAGACGAAACATTCTGCTGAACAGTGCCGAAATATTTAAATAAAAATCTGAGTCTAAATGGGTTTTAAAAATTGATTTGATTTTCGTTAAAATAATCTTATCCTTGGATTATAGGAAGACAACTTTGAATTTTCTTTTGACTTTTGTGTACAGAATCTTTGCCTTGGTCCTTACTTCTTGTTCTCTTCTTTGCCAGATATTTATACAGACTTGGTGATTATATCTTCTTATGCTTCTCATGTTCTGCTTGATTGGGTTACAGGAAAATAACAAATGGGTCAAGTTTTAGGATGTGTCCAAGTCGACCAGTCGACCGTTGCAATCAAAGAGACGTTTGGAAAATTCGACGACGTTCTCGAGCCAGGCTGTCACTGTTTGCCATGGTGCTTGGGGAGCCAAGTCGCTGGTCACCTTTCCCTGCGTGTTCAACAGCTCGATGTTCGCTGCGAGACCAAAACTAAAGTCTCTCTTGCTTTTCACTCTTTTTTTTTTTTTTTGTGTTTTGAGACTTTTGAGGGTTTGTTTTAATGTTTTTTTTTGTGTGTTTAGGATAATGTGTTCGTCACCGTTGTTGCTTCGATTCAGTACCGGGCCTTAGCTGAGAGTGCTCAGGATGCTTTTTACAAGCTTAGCAACACCAGGAACCAGATTCAAGCTTATGTCTTTGATGGTTTGTTTTCTTCAATATCTTTCCCCATTTGTTTTATTTCATGGTTTTGTTGTGTTCACCTTTGGTTTGTTTTTTTTGGAGTAGTGATCCGAGCAAGTGTGCCTAAGCTGGATCTAGACTCCACCTTTGAGCAGAAGAACGACATTGCCAAAACCGTTGAGAGTGAGCTTGAAAAGGTAAAGTCAAACAACTCTCAAGCCATCTCCTTGTGCAAAAAGACTTAATCTGCTGATGTGTTATGTAACAGGCTATGTCGCATTACGGGTATGAGATAGTCCAGACGCTTATCGTGGATATCGAGCCTGATGTGCACGTCAAGAGAGCTATGAATGAGATCAATGCTGGTACGTTCAAGTTTTCGACTTTTGTTTGCTGAAAAAGCTTTTAACATGTTTCTGGTGACACATAGCTTCGAGAATGAGAGAGGCAGCTAGTGAGAAAGCAGAGGCAGAGAAGATACTTCAGATCAAGAGAGCTGAAGGAGAAGCTGAGTCGAAGTACCTTTCAGGTCTTGGTATTGCCCGCCAGAGACAAGCCATTGTGGATGGTCTGAGAAACAGCGTGCTGGCCTTCTCCGAGTCTGTTCCAGGGACGTCTTCCAAAGACGTCATGGACATGGTTCTGGTCACTCAGTACTTCGACACTTTGAAGGAGATTGGTGCGTCTTCGAAGTCAAACTCGGTGTTCATACCGCACGGTCCAGGTGCTGTTAAGGACATTGCTTCACAGATCAGGGATGGTCTTCTTCAGGGAAACGCTGCTGCTGAGTAAGAGATCATAAAAGTACAAAGCTTTATCAGGGTTTAGTTGTGTTTCTATTGTTGAAAGTCCTTGTGGATTCCTTTTAAAATACATATCGTTGGTTTGTTTATGGCTTGTGGACGGGATCGTATGTTTGGTTTTAGTTATGTTTTGGGCTTGAGAGTATTTGAAGCAATTTGGGG
Organism: Brassica napus; assembly: GCF_020379485.1. NCBI lineage: Eukaryota > Viridiplantae > Streptophyta > Magnoliopsida > Brassicales > Brassicaceae > Brassica > Brassica napus. The sequence goes on along the minus strand of NC_063449.1, from coordinate 42,134,934 downwards.
TTCTAAAAACTAAATATCTTATTTACAAAAATTTATATATGCGAGTGAAGCTGGTTATCTTTTCTTCTGAAAGATAACACTGATTCTTATTTCTATTTTTGGTCAAGACTTTGGTTTCATTTGCATATTTTCTCCTCTTATTTTACTACTACAAAGTTGGGAGTGACTAATTAGGACTTTAGTTCAAGATCGTTGGTAGAAAGTCCCACGTTCTAAAACGCAGCCACCGAGACCGTTTACTCGCCGGATTTGCGTTTACTCGCCGGATTTGCGTTCGGTGGACGGAGACAGTGGCGATTATGGTCTACTCAGGTAAAAAATCGGCAACGTTAAAAAAGTTTCGAATTATCTTGATTTTTGCCTAAAATCGAATGTCTGATGGTTGATTTATCAACTTTTTGTTAAATCCAATTGAAAATGATCTACAAACGGTTGAAAACAAGGCAAAACAAATCACGATAGTCATAGATAAAAGTTACAGAGATTGTAAATTAGGTGAAGAAGATGACAAGATAATTACACTTTTGCCCTATTAACAATAAATAAATAAAATAAATCATATATAAAAGGATGCAGTGGTCTTAAACATGGGATTTCTTTAGTTTTTTTTGTCAACCACATAACTTCTTTAATAAATGCTTAAATGAGAACTATTCCAACTAATTTAAATAGGCTATTATATATTTACACAATTATAATATATAATTTATTTAAAAAACTCTAAAAACTAATCTCCGATTACTCTAAGTTTCGTCCGATTTTCTATTAACTAGCTAGGTGAGGCCGGCGCAATTTCAAACATGGGTAGAAACATGAGCTTATTTATTATCCTAACAACAGAGAAAGTGGCATTTATAAAACCAATTATTTAACTTGTTAAATAAAGAAATGTACCTACTTTTTAGATATCTAGGATGCCACCAGTGGAGATCTGTGCTTCACGATTCCGGGAACAAGAATCTCAAAACGTTCCAAACTCATCGCTCAGCCGTCAGATCATTAAACAGAAAACAACTTATTTAACATTATTTTTCTTTAAAACGTGTCTACTATTATTCTATTACACCTACGCTATAATTGATAATTTTAAGATATTATAATTTCATCACACTGAATAGCTTTATAATTAATATGTATCGTTGTTAATAACAAAAATTCTTAAAAATTTAAAACTATTTTTTTTACATATAGAACCATTAATTAGTTTTAAGTTAAACTTGGAATAAGAGAAGGATTTTAGTTCCAAAAAAAGTTGGCCGACGAGGGGGAAAGGGGTGGGACCCATAAGTGGAGCCGACGTGGATAGTAAGTGAGTAGACGACGCTTTACTCGAATCTCAAAAAATAAAAAAAAAGGTATATTCCCTTTTCACCAAAAAACCAAAAGTTTAGTTTTTAATCAAAAAACAAGAATAATAATTTCAAACGACTCTTAACCTCTTCTTCTCTCCTCCACTCCCCCTTCCAAAAATATCTTCCAACACGAAACGGCAATGTCCACTGTTCCCATTGAGCCTCTTCTCCACCTTTCTCCTCTTCGCCGCAGCTCTACCATCCATCGCGGACCTACTACATCCTCGCTGAATCTCCGTTGCCATTTCACTTCCAAGAAGCTACACTCGATCGGAAGAAGCATCGCCTCCGGAAACAGCTTAGGTTTCCGAAGAAGGTCCGTCGCGATTCGAGCCAGCTCCTCCGATACTGCTGTCGTCGAAACAACCTCTCAATCGGATGATGTCATCTTCAAGGGGATTTTCCCCGTTCAGCGAATCGATAAGGTTTTCTCGATTTCATTTGCTTAATTTTGATTGAAACCTGGGAACAACTTGGCTCACATTTGCTATTCCGAAGGATTGATTATATCTTTCACGCTGTTTGTTAAGTTGATTCTGATCGATTCGTGGAGATTTTAAGCTGAGGTTAACTATTCTTATTTCGATTTTGGGAACTATAGGCGGAAGGAAAGATTTATGTGCGATTAAAGAAAGTGAAGGAGAATGATTGGGAGCTGAGTGTTGGATGTAGTCTTCCTGGGAAATGGATCCTTCATTGGGGTGTTTCTTATGTTGGTGACACTGGCAGGTCCTTCCCTTTTCTTGATCTCTTTCCTCATTATGTTTCCTGATGTTCTCTACCTTTGAAATCTTCACAGTGAATGGGATCAACCTCCGGAAGATATGAGACCACCTGGCTCACTTGCCATCAAAGTATGTTTTTTCTTTTTCCTTTTTCATTATCGTTACTTTGAATAATTGTAACATTTTCTTTGCAGGACTATGCTATCGAGACACCTTTGGAGAAGTTATCCGAAGGAGATTCATTTCATCAAGTCACTATTAATCTAAATCTGGAAAGCTCTGTAGCAGCTCTCAACTTTGTTTTGAAGGTTCTGTTTGCTTAACACTTTGCCACGAAGGTGAACTATTCGTTTGCCTTCATATGTATATTAATCTGTGACTGTTGTTTTCCAGGATGAGGAAACTGGGGCATGGTATCAGCATAAAGGGAGAGATTTTAAGGTTCCTCTTCTGGACGATGTTCCTGATGATGGGAACTTGATCGGAGCAAAGAAAGGCTTCGGTAAGTGGCTGGGGCGTTTTTTATATCTTTCAGTGTAGACTACTTCTTATGCCTAGATAGTTACATCTGTTGTTCTGACTACTGGTTTTGCATTTTCTACTTTGGCATCTTCTCATCCTTGTGTGTGTATCCTCATTCTCTTTTGACGAATTATAATTCAAGCTTAAGAAATCCAGTGATTGAGAGTTGCTTTCTCTTGAATACCTAGGTGCTCTTGGGAAGCTCTCAAACATTATTGTCAAACAAGGGAAGAGCTCGTCTGGTTCTACAAAAGAAAGAAAAGGTCTTGAAGAGTTTTATGAGGAGATGCCAATTAGTAAACATGTTTCCGGTGATAACTCAGTCAGTGTCACTGCAAGGAAATGCCCTGAAACATCGAAGAACATTGTATCGATTGAAACAGATTTACCGGGTGATGTTACTGTACACTGGGGAGTTTGCAAAAATGGCAGTAAAAAATGGGAAATTCCAGCTGAACCTTACCCAGAAGAAACATTTTTGTTCAAGAACAAGGCATTACGCACTCGTTTACAGGTAAGTGTTGAAGTATTTTCCTTGACAAGATTTAAATGTTCATAACCACTTGTGTTGTGTCTCTAATTCAAGTCTATTTTATTCAAATTAGTTCTTCGTTCGCACCTGGCCATGTTGACAATAGTCCAAGCACTTGGCAGGTTGCACAGGCCTTGTTTTAAAATTAGCATTAGGGGTTAACAACATTTTGCATTCGGTTCTTCATTTTTTCTGGTAGATATTTCCTTTGGATTGCATACGATTACGGTTGTACCATATATGCCATTACTCATGTCCTTGCTACTACCTTTGTGTGCATGTGGAGATCATTTTCATGTTGTCAACAAGAAAAAAAACTAAAATCCTCTGTTTACGTTTCGTATTATAATGTTTACATTTTCTAAGTTTTTTTATGCATATGAACCTTCTGCAGCGAAAAGACAGTGGGGATGGATCGTTTGGATTATTCTCTCTGGATGAAAAGCTCGAAGGATTATGTTTTGTGCTCAAGTTAAATGAAAATACTTGGCTAAATAATAGGGGCGAAGACTTCTACGTTCCTTTCCTTACTTCAACTAGCTTGCCCGTTGAAACTGAAGCTGCTCAAGTGAGTGGAAAGACACCAAAAACAAATCAAGAAGTGTCCGAAAGTGGATTCACTGATGAAATCATCACTGAGATAAGGAACTTGGCAATTGACATTTCCTCTCACAAGAATCAGAAGACGAACGTAAAAGAAGTGCATATAAACATTCTACAAGAAATCGAGAAACTTGCTGCGGAGGCATATAGCATATTCAGAAGCACAACTCCAACTTTTACCCCGGAAAGTGTTTTAGAAGCAGAAGCTGACGAGCCCAAAATTAAAATCTCCTCTGGAACTGGCTCAGGTTTTGAGATATTGTGCCAGGGATTCAACTGGGAATCCCATAAATCAGGGAGGTGGTACAAGGAACTTCAAGAAAAAGCTGATGAGCTAGCTTCACTTGGATTCACCGTTCTGTGGTTACCTCCACCGACAGAATCTGTGTCACCTGAAGGGTACATGCCTAAAGATCTGTACAACTTGAATTCCAGGTGAGCTCTGCAATTTTACAAAATAATTATCGTTGCTTAGTTGCTTAAAAATTTGTCATGAATATGGGGTTGTTCAATGTTCAAGTAGGATTAAATGACTTCTGGTTGAATACTGTTTTTGTTGACTTATATGTTATTTTTCTTAGAAGGTGATGTCGTAGTGCGTCTCAGATAAGAAAATTGTGGTTGAATGCTGTATCTGAAATAATTATTTCCCCGTTGTTGCAAACGTTCAGATATGGAACTATTGATGAGCTAAAAGAAACGGTGAAGAGATTTCACAAGGTTGGGATCAAAGTTTTGGGAGATGCTGTTTTGAATCATCGCTGTGCACACTTCAAGAATTCAAATGGTGTATGGAATCTATTTGGAGGGCGTCTGAACTGGGATGATAGGGCAGTAGTTGCAGACGACCCTCATTTTCAGGTAACTTTTTGTTTTCTTTAGAGCACAAATAACAAAAAAAAAAATTACCTTAAGAGTTATGGACTTAAAAGAGAGGTTAATTCTTTGATAGAAAATATAGTCTTTGTTGATACATGCTGCCGTGTTAATGTTTTTGAGGGAGGTAAACGTGCTTATTGATCTGTATTACTCTTGATGATACAATTCAGGGTAGAGGAAACAAGAGCAGTGGAGATAATTTCCATGCTGCTCCAAACATAGATCATTCACAGGACTTTGTTAGGAAGGATATCAAGGAATGGCTATGCTGGATGAGGTTAGTTCCCTTGTTTTATTTTTCCTAAAATACTCACTGCTGATTGGTTTTGGTGTCTGATGTCATTGGCTGTTTGAGTTCACCTGCAGAGAAGAAGTTGGGTATGATGGATGGAGGCTTGATTTCGTTAGAGGCTTCTGGGGAGGTTATGTCAAAGACTACATGGATGCTAGCAAACCCTACTTTGCGGTTGGTGAATACTGGGATTCCCTAAGCTACACGTATGGAGAAATGGACTACAATCAAGACGCACATCGTCAAAGGATTGTTGACTGGATCAATGCAACCAGTGGAGCTGCTGGTGCCTTTGATGTCACAACCAAAGGAATACTTCATGCGGTACTAACAGTATTCAACACCTTGTAGCGTTTGATATATAAAATTTGAGTTGGGTTTCTGAGATATGATTAAGCTTTTTATGCGTGTAGGCTCTTCAAAAATGTGAATATTGGAGACTCTCAGACCCAAAAGGGAAGCCTCCTGGTGTAGTTGGATGGTGGCCATCTCGTGCGGTGACATTCATAGAGAATCATGATACTGGCTCTACTCAGGTTTTACTTTCTTACCATTTTTGTCACCCTTTAAATAAACCTGTCTTTAACGAAATTTCTTCCTCCTTTCTAAAAGGGTCACTGGAGATTCCCAGGAGGGAAGGAGATGCAAGGATATGCTTACATCTTGACTCATCCAGGAACCCCAGCGGTTTTCTTCGACCACATCTACTCAGACTACCGTTCCGAGATCGCTTCTCTTCTGTCTCTCAGGAACAGACAGAAACTCCACTGTCGGAGTGAGGTAAAACTCACAATCTCTTGAACGTTGTTTTACTAAATTCGTCAGGTCTTAAACTAGACTACTTTGTTCAATACACTGTAAAGGTGAACATAGTAAAGAGTGAGAGAGATGTCTATGCGGCTATAATAGATGAGAAAGTTGCAATGAAGATCGGACCAGGGCATTACGAACCACCAAGCGGATCTCAAAACTGGTCTGTAGCCGTCGAAGGCAGAGACTATAAGGTGTGGGAAACCTCTTAAGGAGGTATGGTATTATTCTAGTACGTATGTAGTAAATAAAAATGCTCCCTGGAGAAAATGTGTTATATATGTATCTGTTTGAGGAAAGAACCAGAAATAAGATCTGTCCCAATTTTTACAATACTGAGAACATATTCATATTGTTGTATCAACATTGTGGCTGTTTGTAAAGTGTACCTGTTAAGGTGGTTAGGTGAATATTGGTTTATATATTTTGATTGATTTAGAAATCCATATAGTATTTATAAATCCAATTAAAATATGTAAATCCGGAGGTTTTTTTTCGGATTTGAGTTTTTGTATTTTTAACTAAAAAATTCAAACAAATCTATTCAAATCCATTATTAAATCAAATATATTAGTAAATCCGTACGATTGAATAACATTTGATTTGATATAAAATTTATGAATCATTAAACCAATAACACATGATTTTAATACAGATTTGAAAATCATAGAACCAATAACACTAGATTTAGTTCGGATTTTCAAATCCATTAAAATACAACAACCAATAACCCCTACTAAAGCTGTCAAAGCTATATTTTGTCACTGTATAATGTATATTTTAACAAAGATCCTAAAATATTATCTGAAAATTCAGATCCAAAATACTAATGTTTAAAAAAAATGCCAGTAAATTCAGTAATGCTTAACAAAGTTAACTAGGAACATATGAAACATTCAATTATCCTTTTCTAAATTTTTAGATATCTTAACTAAACTTAAAATTTCTATTATTTTTATAATTTATGATTTCGGCGGTAGTTTGTACTAACAAAACATAAAATGTCATAGTTCTGAGAATTGTACAATTTTTAAAATTAAACGTAAATTTCCATTGTTCTACATATATATTATGATTTTTGACAAACTTTGTATTGGAAAATAATGTTCTATCTCATTCATCGTTAGCCATTTTTACATATATATGCATACAATTACAATGTTCCTTAAAAAGATATTCTCTCAATATGTTAAATATAAGGATATGGAATATATTCTAATACCCCCTCCTCCCCTCCTTCAAGTTGAAGCATACACATTTGCTATGCCCAACTTGATCAAAAATGCATCAAACTCTTTCTTCCCCAACGCCTTTGTAAGTATATCTGCTAGTTGATCCTTTGTTGATATATGCTTTGGTTTGATAAAATCACGAATAATGTCGTCACGAACAAAATGGCAATCGAGCTCAACATGTTTGGTCCTTTCATGAAATACGGGATTTGAGCTTATGTAAATAGCAGGTTTGCTATCACAACACAGTGACATCGCCCCATCATGAGCAAACCCAAGCTCAAGAAGTATCATCCTCATCCACCGTAATTCTGCAGTAGCTTCAGCCATCGCACAATATTCAGCCTCTACGGAGGATCGCGAGACTGTATCTTGTTTCTTACTCTTCCATACAATCGGAGATGACCCCAACTGAAGTATCCAAGCGCTAAGTGACCTTCGTGTCAATGGACACGCACCCCAATCCGAGTCACACCAACCAGTGACATGAGTTGATGATTCAGCACGTAACAGTATTCCTTGCCCAAGAGTACCTTTCAGGTAACGCACAAACTTCAATGCTGCAAACCAATGCTCCTGGCGTGGCTTATTCATATAATGAGACAGAGTATGAATAGCATATGCTAATTCAGGTCGGGTTGCAGCTAGATAGATAAGCCGACCAATAAGACACCTGTATTGTTTCGGATCCGCAAGCAAAGGTCCATCCGCAACACTGAGTTTGTGATTCTGATCAATAGGCGAGCCAGCCGGTTTACATCCTATCAACCCTGTTTCCTCAACAATATCTGTGGCATATTTACGTTGACACAGATAAATTCCAGCCGGACTCCTAGCAACTTCCAAGCCTAAAAAAATATTTGACTGGTCTGAGATCTTTTATGTGGAAACAAAGAGACATATAATCTTTAAAAGATTGAATCGCTGTAGGTGAATTCCCGGATATGATCAGATCATCAAAGTATACGAGGATCCTTAGTGAAACACCGTCTTTGATGTAAACAAACAAGGAGTAATCAGATCGTGTTTGTGTAAATCCATATGCTTGTAACGCATCTGTAAGCTTCGCAAACCAGCATCTAGGTGCTTGTTTCAATCCATACAAGGATTTTTGAAGACGACACACTCGTGTTTCACCATCAGGACAGAACCCTGAAGGAAGTTTCATATAGACTTCTTCATGTAAATCTCCATGCAAAAACGCATTGTGTATGTCCATTTGATGTACTTCATGATTCATTTTGGCTGCAAGATCTAAGAACAATCGCACCGTTTTCTTCTTGGCAACTGGCGCGAAAGTTTCTTCATAATCCAATCCCTCCTCTTGATGATTCCCCAAAACAACTAACCGAGCTTTATAACGTTCAATGGTTCCATCCGATCGATATTTGATTGTAAACACCCACTTATAACCAAGATATTTCTTATTGGGAGGAAGATATTCTAGACGCCAAGTCTGGAGATCTTCAAGAGAATCATATTCTTTGTGTACTGTGTTTCCCCAATTAGGATTCTGCATAGCCTCCTTAAATGACTTTGGTAGAACAGACGTAGCAAGAGCCATCAAGAATTGTTGATGTGTAGGAGAGAACCTGTCACATGAAACATAGTTTGCAATGGGATAGATCGTACCTGAGGATTGCTCTGGAGAGGGTGTTTGCGAGACGAGAGAGAGTGAAGAAGAAGGAGCCGAGATAGCATCAACAACATAATCACGCAGCTTAACATTTGTGTTCTTTGTCCGGTGACCACGACCAAGCAATTCTGTCACAGGTTCTGCTGCCATAGTTTCAGGGGACACAGATTGCGACACTGATGGAGCAGCAGACGATTCTTGTCTTTCTACGCCAGACGATGAAGATTCACGAGCCACAGGAAGAGATGGCTCAGCGTCGGAGTCTGAATCAAATTCTCCCATCGTCGGATCTCCAGTTGATACTTCTGAAGTTACATCCTTCTGTTGAATAGAAGGTGATATTGAGACAGCGAAGGGAAATACTGTCTCTTGAAAGACTACGTCACAGGACGTAAAAACAATTTCTCGCTCCTGATCAAATAGTCTCCTCCCTTTCTTGCCATAGGGGTAACCTAAAAACACACACTGACGACTCCTAGAAGTGAATTTATCACCCTTATGATCAATGTTATGAGCATATGCAAGACACCCCATAACTCGGAGGATGACCGTAGAGAATTTCAAGAGGAGTCTTGTTCTGGAGAACAACTGATGGAGTCCTATTGATAAGATAGGCCGCAGTAAGGACACATTCTCCCCAGTATTCTATGGGTAGGCTTACCTGAAACCGGAGAGTACGAGCTATATTCAGGATATGCCTATGTTTACGCTCTACTCGACCATTTTGTTGTGGCGTATGAACACACGACGTCTCATGTATGATACCCTGCTCTCTGAAAAACGCTGATAAGCACAAGAACTCAGTGCCATTGTCACTTCTAATCACCTTAACTTTCCGAGAAAACTGACGATCGATCATGGCAAGAAAGATACGTATCTGCTGTGAGACCAAGGTTTTGTCGGGTAATAAGTAGAGCCACACAGCTCGAGAGCAGTCATCTACAATCGTTAGAAAGTATCGTGAACCGCAGAAAGCAGTTGTACGATATGGCCCCCATAAATCGACATGTATTAAATCAAAAACTTTTTTTGCTTTATTAGAACTTGAAGGAAAACATTGTCGAGTTTGTTTGGCTCGAAAGCACACATCACAACTTGTAAATAAATGCTCACTATTGCTACTACTAGTATTATTATCGCCTGAAATAATTCCCGTAACATGAGATGATGGATGACCCATCCTATTATGCCACAAAACCAATTCTGTCTGCAAGCTAGTCTTCAATGAAGTCATCGTCTCAATCCCACGAAACCGGTACAACCCCTCTCTCTCTCGTTCACCCGCTCCAATCAGCATCCTCGTAGTTCGATCTTGCAAAATTACCAACTTATCAGTGACCTGTCCGATTAAGAAACTGTCTGTAACAAGTTGTCTGAAGGAGATCAAATTAGTATGAAAGCCATCAACATAAAAAACATTTTGCAGACGCAACCGCGGAGTCAGTTGGATTGTTCCATGTTTTGTTGCACAAGCATTAGAGCCCGCATGCAACATAGCTGGAAGTGGTGATATATCACGGATATCAGTGAGCAGCTCGATGGAACCTGTCATATGGTGTGTTGCCCCTGTATCAAGAATCCATAATTTTTCATCAATCTTACCCCCAGAAGATGCAGATGTTTTGCCCGCATTGATCATATGTTGCACAATGTTCCACTGCTCATCTGAAAGTCCAGTCAACCCCACACGATCGCTTTCTGTAATCAGGCCAGCCGAGCTCATTCCAGCTGAATTCACACTTGGTATTTGAGTGACATTTTCTCTTGGGTTAGAGCCACCACCACGTCCACCAGAGAGGTTCTGAGTTCCTCTGCCTCCGACCCTTGGTCGCGGTTTATCAGGCCACCATTCTGGATACCCGATGATTTTGAAACATGAGCTCGCAGGTCTTTCTTCCCGCAAGCTGTGCACGTTCTGTTGAAGTCACGGTTACCACGAGGTGGCTCCATTTGAGTAGTTCCTAGTCTTGTAATGTCTTTAGTCCAGACACTTGCAGGAGATCTGGAACCAGTTGACGATGGAGCTTGAGTCGCGAAGCTCATCACTGGAGGCTTAGTAATTGCATTCAAACGAATCGTCTCATTCTGCACGATTGTCTGATACACACTGTCAAGATCTGGAAGAGGTGTTATTGCACACAACTGAGATCGGATCACGCCATGAACTGAATCATCCAAGCCCGAAAGAAAATCATGTATCCATAGAGTTTCTTTCTCTTCGTCTTGAGCTGCATTGAGGTTGCACTCACACTTCCCACATTCACATCGTTTGGACTCCATACATTCTGAAATTCCATCCCATATCTTTGTCAAACGCCCAAAATAGTTATCAACGCTTGAATCGTTTTGCTTGCAAGTAGCTAAGGAATTTCGTAGTTGTTGAAGTCGAACACCACTTTTAATAGAAAATCTCTTCTTGATAATGTCCCATAAGTCCTTCGCAATCTCCCGAGTTGAGATTGTCGACCTAATCTTTGGCTCAATTGTTTGTTTGATCCAGCCAACAAGGAGGTGATTGTTGGCCACCCAATCTTCTAGATATGAAAAGCCTGCTTCTGGTTTTGGTATACTTCCATCAAGGAAACCAAATTTCTTCCGAGAACTAAGAGCCATACGGAAATTGATAGCCCATTCATCATAATTCAAACTGTTGAGTTGAGGTTGTGATATGATAGCACCGGGGTTATCGTTCGACGATCAGTCATATGGCGATATTGTTTTATATTTTGGATTCGCAGCGACAATCGACATGATGATAGTTGATTTCGGTTGAGAAAAATGACCGAAAGGCCTGTTTTATATGAAAGAAAAAAAAAGCTCTGTTTTCAGAGATGAAAAATAGAGATAACAAAGAACGTTAACTCGTAGAAAAGTCAACGTCGTAAGAAAATTAGGTCTTTCAGATCTGAGGTTCTGATACCATGACAAACTTTGTATTGGAAAATAATGTTCTATCTCATTCATCGTTGGCCCTTTTTACATATATATATACATACAATGTTTCTTAAAAGGATATTCTCTCAATATGTTAAATATAAGGATATGGAATATATCCTAATAATTTTTGTCTGAATTGTTCTAGTGTTAGATTTATTGGTCAGTTCCCATTTCCACCAAACTTAGCCGGCCGGATCCGAGTTTGAAAACTGACTTGTGAAATAATACTATACCAAATTTCTCGTTTGTTTTGCTATGTTTTTATATAAAAGTAAGTTGACATAAAATAATTTAAATTGACTTCACCATTATGATAAATGATTATGCGATAGATTCTGACGCACGACGTGGTAGATCATTGACCATAATGTCATAGTTGTGTAATATAAAAGTTATTAATTATATAGATTTCATTCTAGCTGAGATATAATAATGGAAAACTAGATTTTGATCCTCAAAACGAGGATTTATTTTTTTTTTTTTTCAATTGACAAATATTTAGTAAATGTCACATTTCATATATTTGTGTTTTATAAACTTAAACTTTTTATCTTTCTTTATTGTATTTCATTTTAAATGACTATTTATGTTTAAAAAATTAAACTTTATTTTTTTAATGAATTAAGTTGGTATAACTCTGATAAATTAATTTTATTATGTGGTTAATATTTTTAATAAAAATAATTATATATTTTTAATAAAGATTTATACTTTTCAATGAAAAAGTCAATTTTTTTTATGAATGCTTAAATTATATTAAGAAAAGAAAAAAAATTAAGAATGGTTGAAAAAAAAATTATTTGAATTTGGACTCAATGGCCCAAAAGAAAAAAAAATGTGAGAATTAGATCTGATTTCTTAATCGGCTCAAATGACCCAAGAAAGATCTGATGTGGACAGTGGGATGGATCCGAAAAAATGGTCCAATATAGATGTGTTATTAATATTACTTGATTGCCCTTAATGAAACATGCAATGTTAGTAAGGAAATGACAGACTAAAATAAAAAGGACAATAGGATTCTGCTTTAATAGTATAGATACCCTAGGATAGCACTAAAAAAATTTATGTCACAAATATATACTTTAAAGATCAAAATGAACAAAATGTTTCACTAAATAAGTAAATATACATTTATACTAATAAGATTAATTAATCTAAACTTTAGGGTTTAGAGTTAAAGGGTGAGAATTGAGATTGAGATTTAAAATTTTATAAAATAAAAAATTTAAAAAAAAAAAGTTTCAAAACAGAAAACTTTAAAAAAAAAAAATTTTAAATTTCAAAAAAAAAATTTAAAAAAAAAATTAAAAAAAAGTTCGAATTTGAAAACATATAATCTAAAACTATAAAAAAAAATATTTTTTTTATTTTTTTATATTTTTTATTTTTTATATATCTAGGGTATAAAGGTTATTTTACCTATTAAATGAAATATTTTGGTCATTTTTATCCTAGAGTATTTCCCTTAATTTTAAGTTTCTTGAAATTTCGCTTATTAATTCATGAAGAACATGAGATTAGTCAACTACGTTATTCACTTATTTGTATACAGTTTCAGTTAGTGGTCATGTAAATTCAAGAATTCAGAATTACAGATTCGCCTTCATGGATTTGTGTAACGAATCTATCATTGGTCGCCTTTACGGAATTAAACAACTGTATATCGACTATGTGTCTTCTTCTCATTGGAAATTGCATCCCTGCCCGGACAGTGCTGTCAGCACTGAACATGCGCGAAACGGCTGTGTATAATGCCCCCTTTGCGGTCTTACATAGGACCGGTTAGAGCAGGATCAGTTTTATGTTTTGACTGACATATCATTAGACCTTACAACAAAAAGAGAAGTTTTATATTTAATTGCATATAGAACTAAATTATAAAAGAAATCATTGAATAACAAGAAAAAAAAAACACTAAGAAATATGAAATTGACATTTTTTCTTTTTAAAATTATATATAGTTTTTTTTTTGACATGTATATACGTTCAAGTTATATACATCTAAAAATTAAATCATCTAGAACAGAAAATTAGCTTTATATATTTTTATACTTTATGATTATATAAAGTTAATTTTCTGTTCTAGATAATTGAATTTTTAGTTGTATATAACTAAATCCACGAACGTCCTAATTTAGAATCTCTTAACCAGAATTGGTCCACGAAATTTAGGTTTAGAAAAAAAAAATAGGTTTAGAAACAAATAAATGTTATCTTGAGCCCATAATCTTTCTTTTCTTTAAATAAAATAAAATTTAGCCTTCCAAGAGACATTGAACTCAAGCAAGAGAGAAGAGAGAAGAGAGAAAAGAGAGGGAAAGTAGATCTCGGTGTTGGGTTCGGCGTACGGCCGGCGCGTGAGCGTGCGTGCCGTCGCCGGAGCCCATTGTCCTTCAGCATAAATTATCTGGCCTTTGTCTCCTCCCTGTCGCCTCCGGCGTCCGCCTTGTCTAAGCTCTGGCCAACCACCACCCGTGGCGTCTCTTTTTTTGGAGTGAAAACGCGGTTGCTTGGAGGTTATGGCGTGGTGAAGACGCTTGTAGTGTGGGTTTTGATTCTGGGAAATGGAGACTTCCACAGCTCTGTCGCCGCCGGCTTTTGTTTCCGGGAGGTGGTAGTTTCTTCAGCTTCACCGTCGTCAGCTCTAGTCTCCGGGGGGTGAAGGCTACAACAGCTTTGCGTCGTCGGCTTTAGGTATTTCGTTGCGGTTCTTAGAGTTTGGGTTTCGATTATGGATCGAGTTGGTCTTATTTGTCTCTCTAGTGTTGGAGCTTTGACCTTGTCGGATGAGATCTCGAAGAGCGATGAAGCTCTCCGACGGGTAGACAGAGTTGGAAGAACAGAGATGGTTTCGGAGGAGGCTCTGCGGGTTCTGAGCTCCGACGAAATGAAGTTGCGGTGATGTGATTCCGGCGGGGACGGTCAAGTCGAGGCGGGTGCGACGCGTGTCGTTCTGATAGCATAGATGCTCCCACGTGTCCAGCAGCCAGCTTCCTTGACGCGTGACTCGGCCGACGTCGCGCGGGCTTTTAATGCTTGGGCTGACGGCCCGGTTAATGGGTCAGTTTGTTGCCTTTTGGCTTTTGGGCCTCTGGCCTTTTGATTATGTTGTTGGGCCTTGGGCTGTGTACTCTGAGCTTGGCCCGTTTTATCAATTAAAAAAAAAAAACTATTGACGGAAAAAAAAAAGAGACACTGAGCTCAAGCTTTTGATTTTTCCCTTAGAGCATGAACATCAATGATCTCTCATGCAGATTCTCAACAATAAAGAATTGAAAAAAAATGCAAAACAGTAAGGAAAGAGAGAGGGATGTCTTTTTAAGAAGAGATTTTTTCTATGTGGGAAGAAACTTATTTTTTGCTGTCAATTTATGAATAGTCAGATTTTTTTTTATGGTTTTAAAATTATATGAGAGACTTTTTATAGTACCTTACCACTAAATGATGCTCTTAGACTGTTATCAACAGAAAGAACTAGCAACTTTTCCGTTAGAAGTGGCCCTTTATTTCTCTAAACTTCATCAGGTCGGAGCTTGTAGTTGATATCTAGCACCGGCACTGAACTCATAAACTTGAGCCCATAATCTTTCTTTTCTTTAAATAAAATAAAGTTTAGCATTCCAAAAAACACTGAGCTCAAGCTTTTGCTTTTTCTTTAGAGCATGAGCATCAATGATCTCTCATGCAGATTCTCAACAATAAAGAATTGAAAAAAGTGCAAAACAGTAAGGAAAGAGAGAGAGACGTCTCTTTAAGAAGAATTTTTTTTACATGGGAAAATACTTATTTTTTGCTATCAATTTATGAGTAGTCAGAATTTTTTTTATGGTTTTAAAATTATACGAGAGACTTTTTATAGTACCTTACCACTAAATGATGCTCTTAGACTGTTATCAACAGAAAGAACTAGCAACTTTTCCGTTAGAAGTGGCCCTTTACTTCTCTAAACTTCATCAGGCCAGAGCTTGTAGTTGATATCTAGCACCGGCACTGAACTCATAAACTTGAGCCCATAATCTTTCTTTTCTTTAAATAAAATAAAGTTTAGCCTTCCAAGAAACACTGAACTCAAGCTTTTGCTTTTTCCCTTAGAGCATGAGCATCAATGATCTCTCAAGGAGATTCTCAACAATAAAGAATTGAAAAAAGTGTAAAACAGTAAGGAAAGAGAGAGGGACGTCTCTTTAAGAAGAGATTTTTTTTACATGAGAAAAGACTTATTTTTTGCTGTCAATTTATGAGTAGTCAGAATTTTTTTTATGGTTTTAAAATTATACGAGAGACTTTTTATAGTACCTTACCACTAAATGATGCTCTTAGACTGCTATCGACAGAAAGAATTAGCAACTTTTCCGTTAGAAATGGCCTTTTATTTCTCTGAACTTCATCAGGTTGGAGCTTGTAGTTGATATCTAGCACCGGTACTGTCCCTATCTGGATAACTTCATCAGGTTGGAGCTTGTAGTTGATATCTAGCACCGGTACTGTCCCTATCTGGATAATATACACACCTGCATGTACAAAATATCAAAGAAAATAAAGAACTAAGTATTGTTTCATTTGATCTTTTAGGTCATCTATTACCTATGCCACAATATTCATCTGTAGAATTCTGCAACCATAACTTCAATGTAAACTAAAGACACAAATTTCTTTCGTTTAGACGGTATAAAACACACAAATTATGTATAGATCTATAATCCGATATATCCGTACGTACATGTCAAAAGTAAAGACTCGTCCTAGTTACCAATAAATTAACATAATGTCTACAGCGTTGCTATAATAACCATGATGCAGAAGTAGAAAAATATTATAAAGTGTTTTACCAAAAATTATTATAAAGTATTATGATTCATGATTTGGACTGCAATACAATTTGAATTATTATTATTATTATTATTATTATTATTATTATTATTATTATTATTATTATTATATTATGACAATAGACATTATTTATTATATAATGAGTCGTCGGTTCGGGATTATTCAAGAATCGAGACGAAGTTGAGAATGATTCCAATCAGAGCTGGTAACATGGTGATGATCACCAATAGAAAACAATATTTTAAAGTTTGTGTTTCCTCTTACGAAAATGCAGAGTCAATGTAGGCTCCTGGCTCTTTATAAGAAGCTACAACTCTGCAAATAATTAAAGAGAATATATTACTCTCTTTTTTTCTTGCAACCAAGAACAACCGAAAGAGCGGATCCAACTGTTCTCAAGATCTGAATCATAATATATAGTATGATCAAAGAGAAGATCAGTTCATGTGTTCATCCTTCCGATGGTATAGTAGAATCTGATAAGGTAAAAGGAACAAACTATATCTTGATTTAAGATTCTGTAATCAGTTCGGGTATGGCTGTTTTAAATCTTCTTCTGGTGTTTTATCGGTGAAAATTTTGAATTTTAGATATACGCATTCATATAGTGTACATATAAATATATGTAGTTCATACGTTTGTTGATTGTTCGAAATCAATACACACTTACTGCATGTAATAAAAGTCAACCTGCTTGTTCTATAAAGAGTTGAGGATATTCAGATTTATTCAGGTAAATGAAATTCAAATATTCAAAAATATTCGGATTGGATAGTTTTAATAACGCAACGGGCACATAATACAGGTCAATAATGTCGATACAATATATATTCTTCTAGTATTCGATCTCTGTTCATCTCTACAGACTGCTCACTTTTGAGTGTTGAGTTACGAAGAAATCAATGTTTAGAAAATACTTGGATAAAAAAAAAAATCACATGTAAACACAAGTAGTATGAAGGTGAAGCCATTAATGTAAGCAATTTCTACTCTGGATATTTACAGGAAGTGGAGCTTGACGCAACAAAAGCCAAGTTGGAGAAAGTTAGAGAAGAAAATGAGAAGTTAAAGCTTTTACTCTCCACGGTTCTGACTGATTATAAATCTCTTCAAATGCATGTCTCCAACGTTATCCGACCACAACATGAAGCTTCAATGGAGCTAGACATTAATAGTCACGACGATTTTTGTGTAGATGTATCTCTTAGGCTTGGAAGATCAGACCTGAATGTCTCCAAAAATGTAGATGAAATAGATAAGATTAGTCTGGACAAGATTTCTGATGAGATCAGTGAGGGGTCCGATAAGAAAAGATCTGCACTCGGTTTAGGATTTCAGATTCAAAGTTGTGAAGATCCAGATACTGATCCAACCATGAAGTTAGACTATCTTTCCAAGGATTTTAAAAATACAAAAGCGGATAATAAATGCATATCTTCGAGAAAAGATATCAAAACAGCTAGAAACGAAGATCATCAAGAGGCTTTGGAAGTACGTGAACATCCGGGTTTAAAGAAAACAAGGGTTTGTGTGAAAGCTCCATGTGAAGACCCATCAGTACGTACCAAGCCACCGAACGATATGTTATATATAATAGGTCTATTTCTTTCTTTATCTTAGACGTGACATTTCTCATAGTGCTATTGATGTTAAATAGATAAACGATGGTTGCCAATGGAGGAAGTACGGACAAAAGACTGCAAAAGCGAATCCTCTTCCACGAGCCTATTATCGCTGCTCCATGTCCTCAAATTGTCCCGTTAGAAAACAGGTACAAAACATTCTACAATATTTTACAATCCTAAATTAAAACTGGCTATAGCTATGGTAATGGCAATATTGATTTCATCTTATAAAAGTTGTGGTAAGTGGTAACTGATACTTTTTAATTAAAAATAATCAATGGTAAATGTGATTTATGTAGACCAGTTCATGGTGGTCCAGTGGTTGAAGAGAGACTAGAGGGTCCTCCCACTGCGATCTTAATCATGGTTGGCCACAGTGACAAGCATTTGGCTCTTCTATATAGATCCCAAAAATTAACATGGATATTACTCCAGATGAAAAAGTGTGACATATGTGAGAATGTAACTTTGTAGGTGCAGAGATGCGGAGAAGATGATACCTCCGCTTATATGACGACGTACGAAGGAACTCACGACCATCCGCTTCCCATGGAAGCAACCCACATGGCTGCCGGAACTTCCGCTGCCGCCTCCTTATTACAATCTGGCTCCTCCTCCTCCGCAAGCCTAAGCTATTATTTCCCTTTTCACCACGTCTCTTTCTCCACCACTAACGCTCACCCCACGGTAACACTTGACCTCACACGACCAAACTATGATCCCAATCAATTACCAGCCCACTCTTCACTCAGCTTCTCCTCCTCCTCCTCTGATCGTCCATCCCCGTCAAACAGTCATACCTTGAGCTTCAGTGGCTTGAGATCACAAGCTCCATTGACTAAATATTCACAAATGGCCCCTTTATCACATCAAACCAAACTTTCTGGACAGCAATAACTATATACATTTTTTTTTGTCATATTCTTTTAGAAATTATGGACTTCCAACTCAGTAAAGTGATAAACATCAGCAACCCATGTGTTAGATATTGTGACAGCTTCTTATTTAGTGTCAATATGAAATATTCGTCAATCTCTTTATTAGTCACATCATTCTTATATGAATTATGAGATCAGGATCAAAGTTCTAACAAGGAATATAGATGACTCTATTCTGGGTCTAGGCCCATATCATGCAATATGTAATCTCTCTCTTAAAAATCAAGCCCATCCGAGTCAAAAGGCTCCGATGGCTTCGCTGTTCATTATCTGACATACGACCGCTTCACGGAACGAAACGTGTCAATAAATGAAGGCGCGCATAACCGCAAGAAGAAGTTCCATCTCCGACACGTTGCGTATCCAAACCACGAACACACACCCACTGTTTCTGTTTCTTTCTCTTATTTTTTTTTTTTGTAGAAAAAAACAATTGGCGTTTTCACGTTTTCGAATCTGGAAATCACTGTAGTAGATTGCTGTTGAGTTATCGATTTGGTGTTTCTTCACCAAGGTGATATGGCGGAAAGTGAGAAGAGTCATGTGGATAAGGAGATAAGATCGTCTGTTTCGAGCTGCGAAGCCTATTTCGAGAAAGTTCAGTCGAGGAAGAATCTTCCCAAATCTCTTCAAGATACCCTAAACTCCGCCTTCGCCGGTATCCCCGTCTCCTCCTTCCCTCAAGTTCCCGGCGGCAGAGGTACAAATCAAAACTTTACGACTCACTCATCATAGTACTCTCCGCTTAGATCGTCTTTTGTATGTGTGTGGATATCACAGTGATTGAGATTCCAGCGGAGACATCTGTATCAGAAGCAGTAAAGATTCTATCAGACAGCAAGATCCTCTCAGCTCCTGTGATTAACAAAGACCACGAGACCTCCCTAGACTGGAAGGAGAGGTACTCAGGAATCATCGACTACTCCTCAATCATCCTATGGGTGCTGGAGAGCGCAGAGCTCGCCGCAATCGCCTTATCTGCCACGTCAGCGGCGGCTGCGGTCGGAGCTGCGGTCGCTGGCGGCGTTGCAGCTGACCGCGGGATCGGGAAAGATGCTCCGACCGCTGCTGATAGCTTGGGGAAAGACTTCTATCAAGTCATTCTCCAAGAAGAACCGTTCAGATCAACCACTGTAATTTTTTTTCATTACATGACAATGACATTGATTTGGTTATGATATATGTTTGTTTGTGTTGTTTCTTTTTCAGGTTGGGACTATACTTAAGTCTTTTAGATACGCTCCTTTTCTTCCGGTGTCTACCGAGAGTTCAATGCTGAGTGTTTTGCTGCTACTCTCTAAATACCGGTTAAGAAATGTACCGGTGATTAAACCGGGAGAGCCGGATATCAAGAACTACATTACTCAGTCTGCGGTTGTTCATGGTCTTGAAGGCTGCAAAGGAAGAGATTGGTTTGATCACATCTCCGCTCTTCCTATCTCTGATCTCGGCCTCCCTTTCATGTCTCCCAGCGAGGTAAGACATCAAAACTCTTCAAGTTCGGCAACACGAGTGAAAGAGGGCTTGTTTTGGTTTTAGGTGATTAGCATTGATAGCGAAGAGCTTATTCTTGAAGCGTTCAAGAGGATGAGAGACAACAACATTGGTGGCCTTCCCGTTGTTGAAGGGGCGAACAAGAAGGTTATTGGGAACATAAGCATGAGAGACATTAGATACTTGCTTCTACAACCTGAAGTCTTCTCCAACTTCAGGTTTGTTCTTCTCATTACAACTTCACTTTTGGGGTCAAACTAAACTGTGTTTTTTTTGTCTATGTCAAAAAGGCAACTTACGGTGAAGACTTTCGCGGCGAAGATTGCAACGGCGGGGGATAAATATGGTTCAGCGAGTCTTGCGATAACATGCAGGCCTGATTCGACTTTGGGGAGTGTTATAAACAGTTTGGCTTCAAGGTCGGTGCATAGGGTGTATGTAGCGGATGGAGATGAGGATGAGCTGTATGGGGTTATTACGCTGCGGGATGTGATCTCTTGTTTCGTGTCTGAACCTCCCAACTACTTTGAGAACTGTCTTGGCTTCTCGGTTAAAGAAGTGCTTAACCGATGATGACCATCTCTTGTTTCTCAGTTTCTTGGTTTAGATTCTGAAGTTGTTTGTTTTTATAATCTAATTTGTAAGCCACTTTTAAAGTTTTAAAGTTTCTGTCTTAAATGTTACAAAGCTTAAATTGTGAATTATGCATTAAGTTTGGAACTTTTTAGATTCGATGAAAGTGGATTAGGATTAGGATTAGGATGGGACATGAGTGTACCTAATTGGTTTGGTGTTAAAAGTGTCATTAAACTAAAAACAAAGAGAGCAACTGGCGATAAAAGAAATTGGAAACTTTTGACCCAAAAAAAACGAATTGGAATTTTCTGAGATATATATATATATATAGGAAAATTTTCTCCAGTAATCATTTTTAAGTTTTTGACACAAAAATGGTTTTCAACAAAGAAAATAACTAAAATAACATTTTTTATTTTAAAAATTTTAATTTTAATTTTTTATTTTTTTAAATTTGAAACCATATCCCAAAATTTCACCCATTAACTCTAAACCCTAAGTTTAGATTAGTTAATCATAGGTTAAAAATTTTTATCTTATAATAAAACTTACTAGATTCTATATGTTTTATTTTAATTTTTATATTGGTAGTTTTCTTTTTAACCATAATTGTGTTTTTTTGTAATCAAAATCAATTTTATAAAATAATATCAATTTAAAAGAAAATCTTATAAAGAGACCAACTAATTATATACAACAATTAGGTACCTGCTGTCAAACTATACTGTACATCCAGCATGAAAAATATGATTACTTAGCTTTAGTTGTTGTATATATTAGTCGAGCATACATCTGTCATTTATTTATTTTTGCATGCTCAATTAAACTGTTTATTTTACCAAAAAAAAACATGGACTATTTTTTTTGTTTTTACAAAACGTCGACTATTATGTGTATGAGAAATGAGTCATCGAAATGTTGGAATTTGTTGTATCAACCGGTTTTTTTATTAAATGTCCTTAATAGATTTGAAATTGATAGAAACTTTGGTTTAGCCAAACCACTTAATTACACGTAAAAGATAAGAGTAAAAGAGATAGAGGAGACACGTGGGGGGAAAATATAGATGTAGTTATATTTTATAGTTATACTATTGGGGTTTGCCTACGTTGCTAACATTGATATGGTTTATCTATAATTTTATAATCTAGAACATTTTTCAACAACATTTTAAAAAACAAAATATGTATAGATCATATGGAAGTATATTAATTTGATTGTAGTTTGTGCATAGTTATTATAAAAAAAAATTTAAGTTTAAATATATGCATGACAATTTGAAAGTGTAATAGCTGAACTGTTTATTATTTAACTGAAAATTATTAATTCTAATGGGTTAAAAAACATGTTTAGCGAGTATGCTCATGTTCCGCTCTAGAGAATCATCAATTCATCATCCTCTGATTCATCACCTTCTCTCTTAACATGTACACACAAAAAGTGGAAACAAATTCATAGTGAGGGGAACTTGTTGTTTTGGTACCTCAGTTTGCTGAGAAAACGAAGTATTTTGAACTGAGATGATCTCATTATCTTTCTCGCATCTTGAATACTCGTTTAGATATCTCTGCATAGTTATATTTCTCGCATCTTGAATACTCGTTTAGATATCTCTGCATCGTCCAAATATATATATATGGTTTGTTAGTTGTTGACAGCCAAAACTTCATGATCGTATTTAGAATTTTTATCGAAAAATATGCAGTTTCCTCCCTATTGATTGGAAAACAGTGAAGGAAAGATATACTAAAAATTTTAGAGAAAAAATGTAGTTGGATTAATTATAAAACTGGTGTTAAATTAAGTCAGAAGTAACCAAATTAAAGAAAAAGCTATCTTTTGTTTTGCCATTGCGTCTTCTAGATAGAATGAGGAGAGACAAAATGTAAACGAAATTTGGGACATAAATTTAAAAAACCCCGAGTTTAAAATAAAAATAGTCTTCAGCAATTTCATTCTTCGGTATAATAGGATTATCAGGATTCGTACCTTTCAAAAAGGCTTTTTGCTTAAGTTGATATTTGCAAGCCTTAGCACAATATATTTGTTTTCATCAGGACCAAGTACATAAAATATGTATATATTACCAATATTCCATTCTAAAATGCACACGAAGACATGTTTACAATGAGAGAAAACCACATTATGCATATTTCAATTTGATCATTTTTAAGACTTTCAATATGAGACATACTCACGACTTTCTCTATGACAGTGTTTAGCAAAGATCTCAAGACCTTCTCTACAATATTCTTTAGCAAAAGAAACTTGTAACAATTGTTTCCACATACTACACAAACGGTCTTTGGAAGGTGTTCTCTAACCGAATCAGTCATCACATTATTAGTGTCGTTCACGACTCTAACGTTTGGACCATCTTGATACTTTCCCATGCATTTGCAAGTCAATCAGATCTTTTCATGCTTGTCATTGCCTTCTGAGAGTCATCCAACAACACAAATCATCCTACTTCTGCAATTTCCTCACATACAAACTTTTACCCTCTTTAATGCTAATCCAATTTCTGGAACTGCTTCTACAGCAAAAAAAAAAAGAAAAGCTTATACAGCGTTCACTGTGCATCCATGATTAACAAAGTAGAAGCTGATTGCAGCAGAGCAAGCTTCAAGTTGATTGTTCATTTATAAAGAGAAAACGGAATCTATCGCTTCAAGGCCT
Organism: Brassica napus; assembly: GCF_020379485.1. NCBI lineage: Eukaryota > Viridiplantae > Streptophyta > Magnoliopsida > Brassicales > Brassicaceae > Brassica > Brassica napus. The sequence goes on along the minus strand of NC_063449.1, from coordinate 42,111,269 downwards.
TAATAAGAATAATCTTACTGGTTTCCTGAAGGCATCATGCAAGATCTCCAACGCAACTCATATGATCAACTGAGCTCCCAGTACACTATAACACCATCAAAGATCCCTCATTACCTACAAAAAAAAAAGAACTTTAAGCAAATAAGCCGTCCGGAGAAAGAAAGAAAGAAACAGCTTTTATGACCACACACAGATCAAAAGCATCAGACTTAGACTTGGCAATGTTTTCATCGTTCTGCGTACTTCTCAAGAATCACACTGCCTAGTTTTTCTTTATTTGCTAAAATTTGGAACACTTTCTAGTTTATTGCTTGAAGATGGATATTTATACTCTATAGAGGTGTGCCTAGCAACATATACGATCTTGTTGAGGTGTGTTGTTATAACCTCGGCAACAAGCTTCAGGAACTAACTGAGCATAACACCAAAGCTTTTAACTGAGCATAACACCATAACACCATAACATGAAGATATTTTTATTACATTAATGAGAGACTTTAGTAAAATATCTAACACTGAAAATGCTATAATAACTGCTGAAAAAGGAGGAAACTTAATTATTGTATCTAGAATTATTATTATTAAGATGTCAGGTGTCATTTTTTCCCCAAAGAGAGACTTAAGCTAACTTTATAGTCTTAGATTTTAGAAGCAGTTTTATTTTAAGTTGGACATAACTTCCATCAATTGGTCATCTTATTGTATTGATTTTTGTCATTTTTCTTATTGAGAACTATTTTTGTGACAAAACTTAAAAAATATTATCATAAGAAATTTCTCTATATATATTTCCTCCACCTGTATTTTTTTAAGTTCTTTAGGACTAAACACAAAAATTAATAAATATTTAAATATTTATCTTAAAAAAACAATCAATAATTTAAGTAAACACAACTTAGTTAATGCTAAAACATACTCATTTTGTTTCAAAATGTTACATATTTTAGATTTTGCACACATTTTAATAAAACACATTAAATATGCATAACTTTTTGTGATTATATTTTCTCCATAATTTTAAGCTAATAAAAATCTAATAAGTGCAATTAAATTTTTTTTTTTTTTTAATTTATAATTGCTTAATAAAACATGCATTAAAAATGCAAAAATATAGAATTTTTTGAAACAATTTTTTTTAGAATATGTAATAAAACGGAGGGAGTATTAAGAATACCATTTATAAAATATTAATTTTATATAAAAATGAAGACAATTTTTTGATATGCATAAAATCTGTCAATATAATATATTTACCGAGTAATTGTTTTTAAAAAAATTGGCTGATAAAAAAAAAACAGAAAGAGTATAAATGAAAGGAGCGTTTCTTTAATGCATGATTAGGTTGACACCTTTGAAGGTGCCGCGGCGACCCAATCAATTATAAGACCATTAAAGTCATAATCTTTCAGACAATCTCTGTCTCTCTCTCTCTTCTGGTAGTCTTCGATTACGAAAGTTCATCTCTTTTCAGGTTCGTCCACTTTTAATCCTATTTTGCCTGCTCGACTGATTGTGATACGGATCATTTAGGGTTCTTACAGTTTGTGGGTGGGTTCTGTCTTAATTTGGTTATCTTCTTAATTAGGGTTCGTGATTACGGTTCTAGGGTTTCTTTTGAGAGAGTTCTTGATGTGAGAGATGTTGCAATTAAGACATACTAGATATGTTTGATTGCAAGTTCTAATGTTGTTGTCTTTTCATTTTTTTTAAGAGATACGATGTCGACACCAGCGAGGAAGAGGCTGATGAGGGATTTCAGGAGGTTGCAGCAAGATCCTCCTGCTGGTATCAGTGGTGCTCCTCAGGACAACAACATCTTGCTCTGGAACGCTGTTATCTTCGGGTAATTAAAAAAACATTTGCTTTTTATGGTTAAAATCTCTGTCTTTTCTGGATTCTGAACGTTTGTTTTTTCTCTGCTTTTAATGGAAACTGCAGTCCAGATGATACGCCTTGGGATGGAGGTATAAAGTCTACACCTTTAGTGAGATTAGAGAACCTATAGATATAGTTCTTGTTTAAGTTACCCATAAAAACTTTTAATCTTTTGTTTCAGGTACTTTTAAGTTGACTCTTCAATTTACAGAGGATTATCCCAACAAACCACCTACTGTTCGTTTTGTTTCTCGCATGTTTCACCCAAACAGTAAGTTTAAAAAGGAAACAGTTTAATCTTTGTCTCTGTTACTCTTTGGTCTTATCGTTTTTTTCTCTTCTCCTCCTGTCTTGTCCAGTCTATGCAGATGGGAGTATCTGTCTTGATATCTTACAGAACCAGTGGAGTCCCATTTATGATGTCGCAGCGATTCTCACATCTATCCAGGTATCTTTTTGATTGTCTAGTTCTGTTATTCAGACATTTCTTTATTGTTTGATCATAAACCATTGTTGTGGTTTTTACAATTGTGCAGTCACTCCTCTGTGATCCCAACCCAAACTCGCCTGCAAACTCAGAAGCTGCTCGCTTGTTCAGCGAGAACAAGCGTGAGTACAACAGACGTGTTAAGGACATTGTCGAACAGAGTTGGACCGCTGACTAATAAGTCACCCCCGAGTTTGTAACATTTGAAGAAGTGAAGGAGAGGCCTATCAAATTGGTTAAAAAAAGTGTTGTTTCATGCCTCCGGTTCAGTTAATGTATCATGTAATGTAATTGTCGGATGAACCTAAATGTATTTGAATGATAAGACATCTTGCTTGCTTTTAAGTTGTGTGCGTAATGTAACTATTTAAGAATCTTGTCCATGTTCATCAATAGCACCACCGTTGTCCTTTGGTCTGGCTGCCATGTATCTATTTAATACCTGCTTGTTTATACTGAATTTATGATTAATGAGCTCAAAAGATAATGGTGCATGTTATGTTCTAAAATGCATAATGTATATAATGAGCCAAATCTCCAACGAAAAAAGTGTGTTAATTGTGAAATGAAATGACTCATTCATGATATGTATATATATCATAGCTTTTCTACTACATGAAGATGCACATAACTCACCTGAATCGTTGCGAAACCGCTTGATAAATCATATAACCTTTGGGCGCCAATATGCCACCTAGAGTCCCCCCAAACACTTCAGTGTTCATTACGTTGATGTATCGGTAGATATTAGACAACCAAGTCTCAACAATGAAGCGTTAAAGGGAACTCAAGAGGACATTTGACAATATACTCACTATGTCTTTTGCTAATGCTTCTCTTACTCAATGACATTACTCACAACCCAAAATGGATATTTATATATACTTCTCCATGGTATGTTTTCACTTCTTTACAATGGGATATCTTAGGGATGGACCTTAGATGATATATATTCTCCATTACGTAATAAAACATGCGGGGAAATTTGAAGATGAACCAAGTCGGAATTTGTGTAATAAGGAGCTTTAAGAATATAAGTGTCTCCATCAGTTTGCTATAGAACCTTTCGTGCGGTAGATCTTATTCTACTTCTTTATCCTTCATGTAACTGCAATGTTTTTTTTTCTTAAAAAAATGTAAAAACTCCAAGTCCTGTTTGTTTATACTTGTGTAAATGCCAATTCTCAAGTTTATCTTCTTATGTGTTGATAATATATATCCAAAAACTGGATCAAAACACTAATGTAACGATCTATCATCGAGTTTTTTTCTTCATATTTAATTAGTTTTAATGACAATAGATTATGTTATGATGGAAAATCAACATAATGTTTCAAAAAAAATATTTCGTTAGAATTGATCTTCTTATTTGTTTGGTAATAAATCCGTAAATTAAAAGCAAAGTACTAATGTGTGCTGTTGTATGGACGTGACTATATTTATTGGCATCTGTGCCTAATGCGTATATATAAATGTGGTCTTTCTTTTCATGCAAAAAGCTGAAAGGAAAAGGGATTTATGCAGTTTTCTTGAATAATTTGATTTCCTTTCCTATAAACCTGAAATCACGTCTAAGTTCACAACGGGTCAAACTTATACATAGAAACGCCAACACATCCAAGACTTTCAAACCCTAATATATACTCTTGTAAACTTACATATTCCACGAAATATACATACAATACATTGATAATGTAATATAGAAACAAACCTCGTTTTTGTCGGATGTTTCCTAGAGTTCCTTTGAGCACTTCATTGGATATACCATTTTCTATCAAAATTAAATGTATTCCACTGAAGTGTTTGGGGGAACTCCTGGACTCATTCGGTACTTGAGTACACTGGACTTAAGTTTGAATTGAGGAAATACTATTTAATCGCTCTTATCTATATATGTATATATTTTCTAAAACCCTTTTTTTGTTGTAATGTGAATATTACTGATAAGAAACTCTACAAACGTATGGAGAGTTTAAATAGCTATACAATATATAACCATAAAATCAAAGTAAATCGAAAAGATTATTCTTGTTTTGGCCGGGTTTCGGAGGATCATCTCCAGTGTTGTGAGTCTTTTGACCTCTTTTCCTATTTTGGTTTGTTGTTTATTAAAATGGCAATAATAATATTAGAAAACTGGAGTATTTTAAGAGAATTTTGTTCATATCTTAATAATTATGATATATTTAGTAAAAGGGAAATTCTATGCAATCATGTCTTTCTCCTTAAAAAAATAAAAAATAGGGTTGTGTTATATTCTTGAAAAATCATTGCATCGTTTTGCCCTTGTTTGAAGACGTATAATCCGCTTTGAATTATCCACCAGTCAATTCCGTTCTCTGCGTTTCTAACATCGCTTACGTTTATGTTTTCGTTGTTGAAGTTATCGAGCGCTTAATTTTGTTTTTGTTCTTTTTGGCAAATAATTTGTGTGTTCTTTTCAATTAACAATCCTTTCTCCTTTAGTACTCTAAGAAAATATCTTAGACCTAATTGTATTTAGTTTCCTAATAACGTACATCATAATAACAATATATGATCACAGTAATTTCATAATTGCTCCAACAAGCGATTTCTGACGGCTATATTCGTCGGTTTAGGGGAATTCCGACGAAATTTCGACGAAATTAGTCGTCGGAAATGATTCGTCGAAAAAAAAAAGTTCGTCGGAGATTCGTCGCAAATTCCGACGAAACTCCGAGCGACACTGACGCTGATATTCCGACGCCTGATATTCTGACGCAAATCCGACAACACATTTCGTAGGGAAAATATTCATCAGAAATTTATCGGAAATATGTCCGACCACATTTATCATCGGAAAAGTATTTCCGACGACACACATCTCTCGGAAATTTCCGACGAAACATTGTCGTCGGAAATTTCCGACGAAACATAGTCATCGGAATTTCCGACGAAGGCGTCGATCGGAAATATCCGACAAATTTTCGACGATATATTTTCCGTCGGTTTTTTTTTATTTATTATTTTTTGATAAATTGTATTTTATAAAATTTTATTTTGCTTTAAAATAAAAATCTAAAAAAACGAATTTATATAAAATTTTATAGAAAAAAGTTTTGCATAATTTAAAACAACATTTAAAAGTTTTAAAAAAAAGAAAAAGAAACTAAGAAAATTCAGCAGGAAACAAACGCTTCATCTTCTCCAATATCTCTTCGTTTGTCTTCTTCTGACCTGCTAATTCAGCAAGAATTGTGGCGTTCTGCGTCTCCAGTGCCACAATCCGTTCATCCTTGTTATGCAGCTGCTGTATAATCATAGGATCAGGAAGAACAAACGGAGCTTATGAAGAGGAAAGACAAGAAGAAGCACGCCGAGCCAAACCATCTAATGATCTAGGATGCTCTGGTCCAGTGACAAGAATGAAGAGAAACAAAAACTCTCGTCGCATGCACAAATTCGGCGGTAAGTTGTACGGTGTTAGAATCATTGGCCATAGAGAATATTGTCTTCCATGCTTTCCAAATGGGCTGAATCCATCAGTACATAATCCAAGATAAACATTTCTTCTCTCTTGGGCAAATTCTGGATATGTTGATTGGAAATATTTCCAAGCTTTTGCATCTGAAGGATGTCTAATCTGACCATCTGTGGAGTGCTCTGCATGCTATCTCATTGGTTGAGCTGTGCGTTCGGACTGATACAACCTCTTTAATCTTTCCGTCAAAGGAAAATACCACATCTTTTTGAATGGCACCGGGACTCTTCCCCTCGTATCCTGATAACGAGGTTTCCCACAAAATTTGCATTTATCTCTGTTCTCATCCTCTCTCCAGTATATCATGCAGTTGTCGATACAAACGTCTATCACCTGATACGGTAAACAAAGACCTGCTACAAGTTTCTGAACCTCGTAGTATGAACCCGGTGCAAGATTATCCTCTGGTAGAACACCTTTAACAAAATTAGCAATCGCATCCACGCATTCTTCAGCCAAATTATAATATGTCTTAATACCCATCAATCTAGTTGCAGATGATAAGGGTGAATGACCATCTCTACAACCTTTATACATAGGCTGTTTTCCTGCATCCAATATGTCAAAAAATCTCCTCGATTCTGCATTGGGTTCTTCCCCTCTATAATGATCATTTACTATCTGCTCAGTACCTACACCATAATCTACATCCGGTTCTTCTAACCTATCAACAGGCTGAGGTTCGCTAGTACTACCATATTCATAACCATTTTCCTCATGAAGATACCAAACCTTATAATTCCGTGTAAACCCTCTTATATATAAATGAGTCCAAACATCACATTCCTTTATAATCCGATTATTATTGCACGAAGAGCAGGGACATCTTAACATACCGGTATTTGCTTCCGATTGTTGTTGAACAAGCCTCATGAATTCTCCAATGCCTTCTGCGTATTCTTCCGTAAGCAAGTTAGTGTTTGGATCCAAATGAGTTTTATCCATCCACGAACGATAATAATTTCCAGAAGACATGATTTTTTTTTTGGAATTGTAGTAAAGAGAATGAGGAGAGAATGAATTGTGAATGAGGGAAATGAGGGAGAGCACGTATATGTAAAGCATGTTACCGACAGAACCGACGGAATTCCGATGGAAAAGCATCAAACCGTCGGAAACTGTCAACGGTAATAATATTTCTTCGGAATTTCGTCGGAAATAAAACGGTTAAAAATTTTCCGTCAGAATTTTGTCGGTATTTTCCGACGAAATTCCGACGACAATATAAAATACAAAACTTTAAAAACACTCGTGTAACGGTTATATACTTTCGTCGGAATTTCGTAGGAATTGTCCGACGAAAGTCTGACGAAAGTAAAAAAAATAGAAAACATATATAAATGTCGCGTAACGGATATATTCTTTCCTCGGAAAGTGGTGGAAATTTCGTCGAAAGTTACCGATAAAGTAATGTTCATCGGTATTTCGTCAGAAATTACCGACGAAATATCGACGAATGCGAAGATAAACAGTTCGTCGGTATTATGTCAGAAATGCGTCATAAATTTCCGACGAATTTTGTCGCCGTCGGAATTTCCGTCAGAATGTTCCGTGTTTTCTTGTAGTGAATTATGATTGTTACAGTCACTAATATTGTTTGTTTGATCTTTGTCGCATTGGAGTTTTGCTTGAACCGTTGTGTTTTCCTCCAGATTCAGTGTCGCCATTCGTCATATTATTAACGAGTTTCAAATGTGTGATGTTTGCAGTGGTGGAACAAACTATTGTCATTTTGATCTCATTAGCTATCTGGTGGTATGCGGTGTTGAAGTGGTGGTCACTTCTCAGTCCTGATGTGGTTGGGTAAAGTATTGTAATTTTGTTCTTTTAGTCGTTATTTTGGATGTTAGATTTGGTGTTTTCAGTTGGTAAGTTTTGGTTTTTTTTTTGAACTTGGTATCAATCCGGATATCGGTTCGGTTTGGGTTCAATTTTTTCGGTTTTTCGGTATTTCGGTTAGTAAAATATAACTACCATTCTAAATCCATATTTATTTCGGTTCGGTTCAGTTTATATACCGTTGGTTTTTGGTTTATTCGGTTTTATACCAAAAAACATAATTCTTTATTTTGGGATCATATTATATGAATTTTAAAGTCTTGTTGTCAACACATTCATTTATTAAAAAATATTATAAGTTTAAATAAAAGAACAAAAATAAAAAATGTTTCTATCATCTAATAAAATAATCAAATCTATAATTAAAATCAAAGCTCAAAATTTTGATAATAAAAATAAAAAATAAAAAATAAAACAGAAGCACGAAGCACACAAAATAAGTTAATATATTCTTTCATATTTAGCGTTCATCAAAGTCATGTTTCTTCTATTAAACACGAAACTCTATTCGTTTATAGATAAAAAAAAATTGTGAAGAATTTTCACTAATTGTTATCATCGAATTTATAATCTTTGTTTCAATTTAGTCAATGCTAAATTAAAGCAAAAAAGATCAAAAGAAGACTAAGAAAATAAGAAGCATGTTTGCGATGAATTGTTATTTAATTATAGTTCAAGTGTTTTACAAATCAGGACTATTTTATTACTGTAAAAAATATGGTAATAGTTATTAGCAAAAAAATTAACTTATGATTTTCATACGTTGTTATAAAATATATACATATTTACATGTTTCTATTTTTTTATCGGTTTTATTTGGTTTATTCGGTTTTATTGGTTATATACCGAACCATATCCAAATCCTACGGTTTTTTTAAAATCATATCCATTCTGTTTGTATGGTATATACCAAATCCAAACCATATTATCTATTTCGGTTTAGTTCGGTTCGGTACGGTTCGGTTTTGCCATATTGAACAGCCTTACTTGGTAAGTTTTGGTTTTATAGGCTTTTGTGGGTTTAATTTTGTTATTTTTTAGTTATAGTTTTTGATTTAGCTTTTGTCTAAGGGTTTCAGTTTTTGTAAAAAAATTTGGACAAAAATTTATATATTTTTTTAATGTATAATATTCAATTAATTTTGACTGTTTATCTGAATTTCACCAAAGCTACATCTTCTAACACAAAGCTGGTAAAGCAAACAAAGAGAGAAAGACATGACAAGTATTAAAAGCATATATGTTATTGTTGTTGTATATGAAAGTTTTTGTTAACTTTTTAAAGACTCTAAACAAAACTGTTTTACTATCGTTAATGTGTCATAAAAAAACATATCCTCGCAGTTTTGTTTCTTTCTTTTGACATTTATGTCTATCAGGAGAGTGATTCATAAGAGTCAGTCACTCATTGTTGCAACAACTAAATGTTATTAAATCACAACATCTATGTTTCAGGCTTCTATAAACCGTGCATCTTTGTAGATTAAAAAAAACATATCCTCACTAAAATACCAATATCATCTATATGTGGGATTTTCCCTGTAATGTAATAAGCAATTCATTCAAAATCAATAAGGTAATATGTTAAGAAATAAAATATTTCTATACCCAATTTCAAAGATAAATAAGTAATGGTATCCACTTAATATATATATATATATATATATATATATATATATATATATATATATATATTCCTATACCTGAAATAAGTAATGGTATCCACTTAAATATATATATATATATATATATATATATATATATTATATTCCTATACCTGATATATAATGGTTAGATCTCCGCACTATCATCTTATAGAAACATAACAAACAAAATGGTGTTAAACAAACCCTTCCAGGATTGGTATATATAGTAGAATAACATTAGAGATAACTGAAGTTATATATTTTTAAACGGGAAATTCCATGGAGATATGAAGATTTTATGTGTTCTCAATGATAAGTTATGGAATCTTCTTTTCTTTTCCTTTTAAATGACGAAAAGGTCACAGTGTTATATTGAAGTGCAAAGGGACATGCTACTATTTGCCTTTCTTACTTATCCGTATATCCAACAGCCACCATACATATATCCTGAAGCTTTTTTCCTTCTCGTTTCGTGGAATTTAACACATGGACCGTCAAATTGTAGATTCTTATCAAAGCGTGCAATAGTTTTATATTGAAAAATTGCCGCAAACACCAAATTCATAGTACTATTTTTCATGTTTATATTAACTTTTATACTTTCACTTTTAATGAATGGTTATATCTTTGGGGTTAATTAATTTAGACTTAAAGTTTAGAGTTAAGAGATGGGATATAGTTTTTGAAATATTAAATTTATAATTCTAATAAATATATAAATAAATACTTAAAAAAATAAAAAAAATTTAAAAATAGTTTCAAACATAATTTTCAATTTTCAATTTTCAAAAAGAAAATTCAAAAAAAAAAATTTAGAAAATTTCGAATTTGAAAAGTATAATTCGAAAACATAAAAAAAAATTATTTTTATTTTTATTTTTTATTTATTTAAATAATGATTTATTGTATATATATATATATAACAAGGGTATAAAAGTGTTTTGCCACTTAATGAATAATGTATTTTTGAAAATGTTCATTTAAGAGTGGTAAAGATGAAAAGTGGTACCATGAAAGTGGTAAACATAAAATTTTCCCTTTTATATTCTCTCTATTTCTTAAAAATATCATTTTACCATTTTTTCTTGTTTCAAAAAGTGTCATTTTCCATTTATAATACAATTTTTTATATAAATTTTTTTCTTTTATTTTTAACTAACCAATATATAGATGTTTATCTTAGACACTTTTATTAAAATAAGTTTACACTAAATAAAGGTATACTAGTAGTATATTTATCATTTTTAAAAATCTGCATGAAATATGACAAAACTACATTTTCTGCGAAACAGATGGAATATTACGGAAGATGAATTTGGTCCATGTTTTGAACCTAATAAGTTAATTAGAATAACCCTTGTGAAACAAGTTGATGGGGATATCTTCATTTGTAACTCACACACACATGCGTTATGACTGCCTTTCTAGATTTCTCAATTATTGTTTTCTTCTACTTTTGGAGATGCCATATACATTTGAATGATGCACATGATGTGACGATATCGACCTTAGTGATGTGCCGAAAGGAAGGGAAAATGAGCTTTCATATTACATGATGTATTATTATATGACAGAAGTCTTTTAAAATAATTCCAAAGAAGCTAGACAAAATATTTTTTATTATTTCAAAGTTAGAGACAACTTTGACAGAAAGTAAACAACCGATTAATTGGATCAACTCCACCTGAAACTCATACGTGATCTTAAATCAACCAACGTAAGCAGACACTGTTAAATCAACAGTGAAACTATTTATGTTTCATACATGGTGCTCCAAGTATCTTAAGCAATAAATTATGGTACAACTAAATTAGGTTTAAGTGATTATTACAAAAGTACCAGATTAAACGATCCATAAATACAAAGTACATAGTGTATCAGCTATAAACCCTACCATGCATGAGCGCTCCCTTGATTTTGCAAATATAAACTAACATCAGTTACCAAAAAAAAAACTAACATAAATCCTAACCTTTTCATTTCCATTTCCAAAACAAAACTAGCTTCGAGATGCTTCCGTGGGAATTGGTGGAAGAGATACTTTATTGGAAAGCTCTTTTCGAAGACAAGATAACAACTAGTATTTAGCTAGTGCCACTCATTTACAATTCATATTATTTTCAAAATAATTATTTGATTGGTAATCGTCAATGATGTCCATCGATAGAAATTCCCGGTTATTGCCATGGTTATTGCGTCAGTTACCCTCGAGGTTTTCAGGCTAGATCGGTTTTCGTATTTACATCAAAGGACAAAAGAGAATGAGAATGGAGAGACTTTGGAGTGGATCAAGTTCATGAATGTGTCAGTTCTTTACTCGTTTGATTTAATAGACATGTCTCTCCATTCTTGTTGTCTGAGTCTCGTATCTTGTTGTCTCGATGGTCATGGACATGTTTACATCTACATTACAAAGGTGGACAAGTCTAAAAGCTCAACATATAGAGGCCCTGTTCGTTTGTACATCTGAAAGATGCATCCAGATGGTCCATCTGGGTGTCTTATCTAGATGATTCATCTGGATGTTGTTCGTTTCTTCATTTCGTCTATGCATCCAGATAAATCATCTGAATGCAACTATATTCGTTTGCTTTTTATTTTTTAACTTCATCTGCATCCATGTGGACTTGTTAATAAAATGACTAAAATATTTTTTTTTACGTTTCGGCGGAAAAATAGCATTTTTTACGGATTTGGCGAAAATATTTTTTCGGGTTTTGAGGAAAAATGTGTGTTTTGACGAAAAATGCATTTTTGTGGTTTTGTCGAAAAATATGTTTTTGCGGGTTTGGCGGAAAATACTTTTTGTAGCTTTGGCGGGAAAAGTGTTTTTTTTTGCGGTTTTGGCAGAAAATGTGTGTTTTGACGAAAAATGCGTTTTTGCGGGTTAGACGAAAAATGCGTTTTTGCGGTTTTGACGGAAAAATGCATTTTCCGGTTATGGTGGGAAACAGTTTTTTTTTGCGGTTTGGCGGGAAAATGCGTTTTTGCGGTTTTGGCGGGAAAATGCGTTTTTCCGGTATTGACGGAAAAATGCGTTTTTCCGGTTTTGGCGGGAAAATGCGTTTTTGTGGTTCTGGCGGAAAATGCGTTTTTGCGGTTCTGGCGGGAAAATGTGTTTTCTGATTTTGGCGGAAAATGCGTTTTTTGCGGTTTTGGCTGGAAAATGCATTTTTGCGGTTTTGGCGGGAAAATACATTTTTTCGGTTTTGGCGGGAAAATGCGTTTTTGCGTTTTTGGCGAGAAAATGCGTTTTTACGGTTTTGGCGGAAAAGTGCGTTTTTACGTTTTTGGCCGAAAAATGTGGTTTTACTGGTTTGACCAAAAAAATATGTTTTTATGGAAATGATCGTTTTTACGTTTTTTGCGGAAAATGAATTTTTGCGGTTTTGTCGGAAAAATTTGTTTTTCAGTTTTGACGAGAAAATGCATTGTTTGGTTATGATCGAAAAATATATATGCAAAAAAAATAGAATTTTTGGTTTGAAAATAATATTTTGATTTTTATAAATTATTTGTCATTTATCATTTTGGACTGAACTAGATGCATTTGCATCCAGATGCACCATCAAGACTCACCTTCATTTGGATGAGAATTTGATATGAGTTTTTAAAAATTCAGTTAGGTGATCCATTTAGATGTAGCATTATAAAGCACAAAACGAACATCGATTTGCATCTTCACCCGGATGATCCATCCGGGTGAGCAAACGAACAGGGCCAGAATCATCATCATCATTCTCATCGTACCTGTAACCTGTTTTCCTAGCATAATCCAAGTTCCATCGTATCAAAGGGAAGGAAAAGAAATACAAGTTTAATTTGATAATATAATTAGGGGCTTCGAAAAGCTAAATGGACTCAGAAATACAATCTGTTTATTTTACATGAAGATTGAATACATAGATGACTCACCTGAATCGTTGGAATACCGCTTGATAATTCATTAAACCTGTCGGTGTCAAAATACCACCTAGAGTCCCCCCAAACACTTCAGTGTTCATTAGATTGAATTACTAAACATCTACGTAATGAACAATGAAGCGTTTCAGGGAACTCAAGGGGACATTTGACGCTTCATATTATCTGTTTCGGTAATGCTTCTTCTCTTACTCAATGACATTAGTCACAACACAAAATGCATATTTATATATATTTCTACAAGTATGTTCTTCCCCTTTTTGCAATGGAATTTCTTATAGAGGGACCGCAGGCAGACTGACCGTAGATGATAATATTCTCTCCATTATATATAAAAACATGCGTAAAATTTGAAGATGAACCAAGTCGTATATTGGGAAATAAGTGAGGTTAGAGAATATAACATCTCAATCAGTATACAGAAGCACATTCTTCATAGGATCTTTCGTGTGGTAGATCTTATTCTACTCTCTTTTTATGTGTTGGTCTTGGGAATATTTCAATGGAAATACAAAAACCAATGTAAACATCGCAATTTTTATGTTTTGTATCACAAAATAACATGCACCATTAATTTATACGAATACTAAAATAAGGTTGACTATTGTGCAAATGTCATTTCTCAAATTCTGAAGTTGCCATCTACCAAAATGGTTTTTCCAAAATCAGTCTCGATAAGAAAAAGGAAGAAAGACATTTGATTTTTAACAAAAATCTTCAATTTTTATAATCATGACCAATAATTTGATTTTGGACTCTGTTTGATAATACTAAATGTTTTCCATATTATTTCACTGACCTATTAATCAGTATTTAATACGATTTACAGAACAAATGGAAGGTTAAATTACATTAAACCAATCAGTAGTAATTTCATCCAAAGGATTGTACCAGTAACCGTTTTACAATTTAAAAAACTCGTACCAGGCAAAAAGTTCAAGTTTTCAACTATAGGTTGTTGGGCCCACTCGAAAGCAGGACCCTCCAAAAATAGGCGTATGCCACTTAAAGCGTGGAGAGCACACGGTATTCTTTAGTAAAAGGCGAAAGAATAGTTCGCTTTGTGCTCACCACATGGCTGCGTGATTTTCGTTTGGAGAGTGAGACCTGTATTTGTAATGTAACTTCTACTGCAACTTAGTCCCTGTTATCCGATGTGGGATTGTCAAGCGTAGGAACAAAAAGACGCAACTGGATTTAAAACTATTATTGGGCACGGATGGGCCTGCAAATACCTTGGGCTTTTAATAGATTTTTCTTTGTCCCAACTTACAACTCTTCTTTTCAATAGAAATCCAAGTCAAACGTTTTTTTTTTCCTTCTACCTAACAAATTCAGTGACATGTTTTCACTTTTCAGTCAGATAGTCTGCATAAAATATCAACGGATGGCAATAGCCAATAAGTTAAAAAAAAACATCTACAAATTTACAGACAACAAAGACATTTATACAGAAGAAAAAGATCAGAAATAGACTGTAAGGTTGAATTCCAACATAATGTCAAGTTGGTAAAAAAAGTCCGCTCTAATATTAGTCTTCTTATGTCTTGATAATGTATCCTAAAACTGGAGAGTAGTACATATTGGCACAACAGAAGCAAAGCATTCATGTGTACATTTGCATGTATATGAGTGTACATGTACGTTTATTGGCATCTACGCGTGTATAGTGTGATCCTTCTTATCTTGTAAAAAGCTGATGAAAGGTAAAAAGATTATATGAACTTTTCTTGAAATATTTGATTCCTTCACCTAAACCCCTTAACCTGAATTCACGTCTAAGTTCACAATGCCTCCAACTCTATATATATAAACGTCAATCCCTCCAAACTTTTCAAACCATAATACTCTTGTAAACCAAACTTACCTGCCACCAAAATATATATAGAGAAGAAAAGAAACATTATTTGGTCAGATGTTTCCTAGAGTTCCTCTGAGCACTTCATTGGAGATACCGTTTATTTTCTATCAAAATGTATTCCACTGAAGTGTTTGGGGGAACTCCTGGACTCATTTGGTACTTTCAGTTCAATAGACTAGTTTGGTTGGAAATATACTATTTGCTCAATTTTTTTTTGTAAGGTGGCTGTAGAGCACAATAAATCTTCTTATGTATCCTCATAGGGCACTGTTTACGCTTTTCTTTTTTAGTCCTTAACTCCTTATAAGTTATTTTCTAGTACCAATTGAGCGGTAAGGGCTCTAGGCTTACCTATATTAGTTTACACAGATCACATAATGAATACTTATAATCTTACATGTCTAAGTTCCTCACTATCCATAGAATATCAAACAAGTCTTATTTTCAAACCTGGAGAGCAATTTCAATAAGACTACATCTAGTCCCCGTCACTCTTAATTTCTAGAGCACATTTTTGCTTTGATGATGTGAATACTAATGATAAGAAGCTTTAAGAAAGTAGGGACAGAACTTAACTGATATAAAGATTACAAATCATTAATCATATGCGCTTATGAATCTCTTTATGTCCTCTTATAAAACAGAAAATTCATTTGATACTTTGCATTCCCACCCTTAAGCATATATCTGCTATGTATTGTAAACTCATATATTTCATAAATGTTACATCGGTCACACAAATTTTAATATCAACCAGAAAACCTACGTTTTCATTTACATTCCCATATATATATATATATATATATATATGTACCTCTATACATTTCCAACCAGAAAACCTATGATCCTAGAGAAGCTAAAAAACTGTTCAACACACTTTGCAAAAATATATATTACAGAATCAAAAGGGTCGCTAAATCTCCTTCTTTCTCACCTTAAACGTAGAGATCTCACGCGATTCTCCGACACAGATGAAGGAGACATGATTGCGTTTGGAGTAGAGCCCGTCTTTGTCAAAGTCTCAAGCTGTTGTAAAGTAGACAAGACATCAGACATCTCCGGTCTCAGCTTAGCTTCTGTGTTAAGACACCGCAATGCAACGTTGGCTGCTGCACAAGCCCCTTTGTGAGGGTATCGCCCTCCAAGCTTTGTGTCCATTATTCTAAACACTTTTCTCCTGTCCACCAAATAAGGTATTGCCCAATCCACCAGATTCTGTTCCACTCCTACTTTCGATTTATCTACCGTGGGACGTCCCGAGAGTAGTTCGAGCAGCACCACTCCAAAGCTATAGACATCGCTCTTGGCAGTTAAACGGCCCGTTGCTATGTATTCAGGTGCAGCATAGCCTTGTGTTCCCATCACTTGAGTTGTCACATGGGTTCTATCTCCTGTTGGTCCTGCTTTTGCTAATCCGAAATCAGATAGCTTTGCATTGAACTCCTGCATTCACAAATTAATTTCATTAATTGGAGAAACACTTCCTATAAATTTAATCAATTATATCTAGGCAATTGTGAAATATTCTTTGTAAGTGTTTAAAATATTCAGTTTATGTTAGTAGGTGGTGTACCGAATCAAGTAGAATATTAGAGGCCTTGAAGTCACGGTATATGACTTTAGCTTCGTGGAGGAAAGCAAGTCCTCTAGCTGCACTTATTGCAACTTTCATCCTAGTCTTCCACGGAATCGGATCTGCGCCTCCTACACAAACAAGCAAGAAACATCAAGAAAACTAATAAATCATATTTTAGATTTTCATTATAATTAACTTGAATGTAACTAGATCAGCTCCATCTAAATATAGCTACCTACTTCTAAACAGATGATTCTCAAGGCTTCCTTTGGGCATGTACTCGTAAACCAAAAGCCGCTTCTCTCCTTCCAAGCAAAATCCAATGAGCTTCACAAGATTCATGTGATGAAGCCTCCCTAGATAATGAACCTCAGTCTGAAACTCACCAACATTTTTCTTATTATTATTTAATTTGTGCTAGACATTCCATAAATTAAGTAAGAGTGATCTAAAGGAAACATATTAAGGATTATGAACTTACCAACCACTCTTTGTGTCCTTGAAACCCTTCTGATTTAAGTTTCTTGACTGCAACAACCATACCTGACCCTGGTTTCGAAGGCGACAAAGACTGCTCACCAATCCAACCTTTATAGACATAACCAAAACCGCCTTCACCGATAAGATTGTTGGGTTTGAAGTTTCTAGTGGCGGTTTTGAGCTCGTTGAATGTAAAGGCCTTTAGTGTTGGAGAAGGTAAGAGCTCTCCTTCACGTCTTGGTGTATGAACTGACCATGAACTAGTGAAGCTTCTGTTGCTGTAAGAGGGTATTATGAGGCTTGAGAGTCGAGATGGCTGACTCGGTTTAGGAGAAATTTTCGATGACCCTGTTGTCAACGTTTAACACCAACATCAAAAAAATCAGTTACATGAAATTTTAGTTGGGAACTACATGAAAATTCTGATAGAAGCTATAATCGATGAGTAACGGTAAATAAACAGAGTATTCAATTTCTTATAACAAGAACATGGTATTTGTTTCATTTCATTTTAAACTAACCATCTCGATGATTGAATTAAAGAAACCTATGATAAAATACACATCATAGTTTCATTTCATTAATAAGAAGTGGGTTTTGTTTCATACCTCCAAAAGAGCTTTCTCTGTTATCTACTCTTGCAGGAGAATCCAAGCAATTTCCCATTAGAGAGATCGAGGTTTCTTGTCCGATTAAGCAATAAGAGTTAAATCTTTATGGAGCGAAGGAGAACAAGGAAAAAACAGAGAAAATTACAAGAAGCAACAGAGGATATTAAATTAAAAGAAAATATAAAGACAAGGAAAGGATTTGTATGATGAAAAATCTTTGTCTGTCGCTGTCGTCGTTGGTCAAAACCAAAGACGTGTACACCACCCATCACTAGTTTGGTCTGCTGCACTTTCTAATTTCGCCTTTTCCTTCTCACGAGTAATTCACACTATTTCACAATGACCCATGCGCACGAATTCAGGGAACTAATTAGAGTATACAAACAGAAAAGAGTGTGAAAGGATAGGTTTACAACGAAAAGAGTCGTTGAAATTTGAAGTGGGTCGAAGTCTATTAACCATCTTCAAAAAGTCGAATAATTCCTTTTCCTCCAACCCAAAGATTCCAATTCTTTTACCCTAAACTTGCAACGTCATGCTCATGCATCTTTCGAGTACAAACTTCTTTTTTGTCGATGAGTTTTCTTCTTTCTTGCAGCCAGACCTTTCTTTTTTTTTTTCCTTGAAAAATACTAAAATGAAAAATATCGCTTACTTATGATACTGGGCTTTCAAAAGCCAAACCCAATAGTGTCTTACATATAATTTTGTCTGAACAACGTAGTACATAAAAGTCACAAAGTGTTCTGTTTCTGTAATAACGTTTTTGTTTGTTTATTTAGATTTTACCTTTATAGATTGAACCCACATTTTTTCATATTTAGAGATTTTATTAATGCTAAAACACAATTGTTTTATAAAAATAAAAATAAATAATGCTAAAACACAAATGATGAGCACAAATGAAAGAACGCCAGTTTGGCAAATCATATTTATATCACTATTTTATGAACGCAACTTCAACAAACAAATCAATGATATATAATACATGTTTGAGTATACAGAATACTGACCATAATATGCAGTTCAGTGTTTATTAATGGACAATATGTTCTCTTGATCTGGTGTTACCAAAAAGGAAAAAATGTTCTCTTGATCTGAATAAAGACTAGTACTCATGCCTGCATTCCGGATATTTTTTTCTGCAATCATCCGACAAAATTAGATTAAACGGAAATTGGTTTCTGGAATTCCAGTTTTTATGATCTTGCCATTCAAAAGAAAGTAAACCTTGGAAGCACTCTAGTCATGTTATAATACAAACATGTAAAATAATTAACCATTTGATACTCTTTGATTGGAGCCATCAAGCCGGATTTAGAGTTCAAAGGTTAGCTATTAGAGTGTTATTGGTTACAACAAGGAAATTAAATTTATATATACGTGTCATAGTCATATATGTATGCTAATGCCTCCACCAATCTAAGCATTAGTTCGACCTTGCTTTTATCAAAAGAATTTAGGTTCCTATTTATTCTTCGCTCATTAATTAGAAGTTCTAGAGAAGGTCGGTCCCAAAGTCCAACTTGAGTTTTGGATGTGTGTGTCTACAAAAATATACCGTAACCGACCGTTGACAAAATAATTAAAAAAATACTGAAAAGCATATAATATGTGGCAACGTGAAATGGCAACGAAAGATCGTTAGCTAATACTTAAACAAAGTGCAAAACATCGAACCACTATCCTTCTTGTCATTGCCAGTCACATGCATCCCATCTCTCCTTTTACTTTAGTCACTATTTTATTTTCACTAAAATAACATATTAAATTAAGAAATAATACGTATGCTTATTCTTTCGTACTATGTCATCTTGCTCATCATTTTTATTCATACGCTAGGACTTACAGAATATAGACATTCCAACATTTTCACTCTCCTTAATATTGGATTTTAATAGCTGCATTTATGCACATAGTTATCTATTTTTCCATTATGGTCTACGTAAGACCAAATTAGAAACAAATTAGCTTTTCAGAAGGTTCATATACAAATCTAATGCCCAATTTGTAAGTTTTATCATTGAGGATTATAAACTTAGACATTTTATATCTATATAACATATACATAGTTTTCGAAAAATATATAACCGTATAAGAAACGAAATTGTGAGGTTTGGTCAAAGCCCATCAGACATGTTCAATGTTAGGCCGGCTTGCACAAGTTACGCGCGGACAACATATGAGCCTAATCGTTGAAGCTCATTAGGTTAAGTGCTGACAATACAAAGAAAGAGAGATCACGACAGAGATCTCCAAGCTCAAGCTGAGCCTCTAGGAGGCTGGAGCTTCCATGGCGTCTCTTGGAGAGGTAGAGTAAGCTAGTGATAGATATGTAATCCTAGGCTTAGCTCTTAGCCATGTACTTTTCTTTTATTCTCTTGTATACTCTCTAGGGTTTACATACCCAGGAACAGAGAGAGTCTATGATCTTGTAAACCACATCGAAGGTGTTTTCCGATACTTCATAGTGGATGTTGTGGATCCTGGATCCACCCCAGATGTAGCGCGCTACGGCCGTGAACTGGGTGAACAATTCTTGAGTCATGAATAAGGATGAATCGTATGAGTAGTGAAAATGACAGGGGTATTATGAGCTTGTATTCCGTGACAAGTGGGTATCATAACCCCCCCCCCCCCCCACAAGTGGTATTAGATCTTAGGCTCATTGATTCATGGAGTCCATGTCTCGAGGAGGAGAGACATATGAATAAGCTTCCTAGTGATACATAAGAATCGCAAGGTTTTAATGGAAGCTGGTGGTCACATGGTTCTAAACACGTGGATATCTGATTAAGATAAAAATCAGAGGATACACCAAGATCAGGTGAAAGAGGTTTTCGGTTTACAAAAGAAGAAGAAAAACTGTTGGACGTTCTTCGCTGCAGCTGCACAAGTTTATGGAGGAAGGATTCCGAGTCAGTTGAATCGGTTGAGATGATTTCTAGTTATGGAATCAGGTTTTCTCTAGAGTTCTCCAGGGGAGCAACACTACAAGAAAACACGCCGAATTCCAACGGAGGTTCCGACGGACTTCAATGTCGTCGGACGTTTGTGACGGATTTCCGACCAATTTCCGACGAAAACCAAAAATTTGAAGTCATCGGAATTCCGCCGACCATTTCCAACGGAATTCCGATGAAACATGGCTCGTCGGATTTTTCCGACGATTTTTTGACGATATTCCGATAAAACATATAACCGTTGTAGTCGTCGGAAATTCGTCGGAATATACCGACAAACTTCCGACGATATTCCGATTAATAGATATAACCGTTACCGTCGTCGGTATTCTGTCGGAATTTTCCAACGAATTTCCGATGAACCATGTGATTGTTGCCGACAAATATATATGACCGTTTTATAGCCGTTTGAGATTGGAAAATACAGACGGTATTCCGACAGACTGCTTTACATCCGTCGGAATTTCGTCGGAAAGTCGTCGGATGGCCGTAAGCAATTTCCTATAAATCCAACCCCTCCTCATTCAACTTATTCACACTTCATTCTCTTTTCATTCTCTTTAGTCATAACAATTCCGTGAAAATCATGTCTTCAGGAGCTTATTATCGTTCATGGATGGACAAACCTCATTTGGATCCCAACACCAATTTGCTTACGAAAGAATACGTTCAAGGGATTGGAGAATTCATGAGGCTTGTTCAACAGCAACCGGATGCAAAAAGTGGTATGTTAAGATGTCTCTGCTCTACTTGCAATAATAATAAGGTTATAAAAGAATTTGATGTTTGGACTCATTTGTATATGAAAGGGTTTTCACGTAATTATAAAGTTTGGTACCTTCATGGAGAAACTGGTTATGAATATGGTAGTACTAGCGAACCTCAACCTGTTAGTGAACTTCAGCCTGATATTAGGTTAGAAGAATCTAGAACATATATAGATTATGGTGTAGGTACTGAGCAGATGGTACATGATCATTATAGAGGGGAAGAACTAAATCCCGAATCTATGAGATTTTTTGACATGTTGGATGCAGGAAAACAGCCTTTGTATCAAAATTGTAGAGATGGTCATTCAGCCTTATCATCTGCAACTAGATTAATGGGTATTAAGACGGACTATAATTTGGCTGAAGAATGTGTGGATGCGATTACTGATTTTGTCAAAGGTATTCTACCTGAGGATAACCTTGCACCGGGTTCATACTACGAGGTTCAGAAACTTGTTGCCGGTCTTCAACTACCGTACGAAGTGATAGATGTATGTATTGACAACTGCAAGATCTACTGGAGAGCGGATGAGACACGGAATGTATGTAAATTTTGTGGGAAACCTCGTTATCAGGAGACAAGGGGAAGAGTTTCGATCCCGTTCAAAAGAATGTGGTATTTGCCTTTGACGGAAAGATTGAAAAGGTTGTATCAGTGTGAGCGCACAGCAAAAGCAATGAGATGGTATGCAGAGCATTCCACAAATGGTGAGATTAGACATCCTTCAGATGCGAAGGCTTGGAAACATTTCCAGTCAACATATCCAGAATTTGCGGAAGAGAGAAGAAATGTTTATCTTGGATTATCTACTGATGGTTTCAGCCCATTTGGAAAGCATGGAAGACAGTATTCTCTATGACCAGTTATTGTGACACCGTACAACTTACGGCCGAGCTTGTGCATGAGACGAGAGTTTTTGTTTCTCTCAATTCCCGTCCCCGGGCCAGATCATCCTAAAAGATCACTAGATGTGTTTCTTCAACCACTGATATATGAGTTGCAACAACTATATGCGCATGGTTTTGAGACATACGATGTTTCATGCAAAGAAAACTTTCAGATGCAGGCAGTACTTATGTGGACAATAAGTGACTTTCCAGCATATGGTATGTTATCTGGATGGACAACACATGGGAGGCTATCATGTCCATATTGTCAAGATGACACATATGCTTTCCAACTAAAGAACAGAAGGAAAACGTGTTGGTTTGACTGTCACAGACGATTTCTACCACCTGATCATCCATACCGCAGGAGTAAGACTTCGTTTGTGAAGAACAAGCAGGTGTTTGATGGTCCACCTGAGGAAGTTAGTGGGAAAGATTTGTTGAAGCAGTTTAGGTATTTTGATGCAGAAGGGACGCTAGATGTAGGTGGACATGAAAACATTCGAGTCAGTGCGGTTGGAGAGCTACATAACTGGCACAAAAAGAGTATTTTCTAGGATCTGCCATATTGGGAGAGTCATATATTGCGGCATAATTTAGATGTCATGCATATTGAGAAGAACTTCTTCGACAATCTGATGAACACAGTCCTTAACATCCAAGGTAAAACGAAGGATAATTTGAAGTCAAGGTTGGATTTAGTCGATATCTGTGATCGTTCTGAACTTCACGTTGATGAGAACGGTACGGCCCCTTTTCCCATTTATCGGCTGGATGATGCTAGAAAAGAAGAGTTCTTTGATTGGATTACAGATAAAGTAAAATTTCCTGACGAATATGCATCAAATTTGGGGAACTGCGTTGATAGAAGCAAAGGAAAGTTTACTGGCTTGAAGAGTCATGATTGTCATGTAATTATGCAGCGCCTCCTTCCGTTTGATTTTTCATCATTATTGTCACGTAATGTTCATGAAGCAATTGCAGGTATCTTATATTTTTACAATTTAATTTATTTTTATATTTAACAATTATGCTTATATAAACTTAATACTTATTAAAATTATGTCTTTTATCTATGTAGGGATAAGTGTTTTCTTCCGCGACTTATGCAGCAGAGTAGTGACTGAAGATAAGATGGTGGCAGGCTGCTAGCATAAGGAAGAAAGGTTTCAGAGCTGTCCTCAATCTGCAGTCACAAGGTGTGTGTGACTATATGCATTGGACTCTTGGGTTTCTTCATGTTCTGTAAGTTATTGGAACTGGAAGCATAGTGGAGCACAAGGGATTTTCGCACTGGTTTTTCTATGGGATTGTCTGAAGATTCAGTGAGGTTTTTCACGGTGTTCTTGGATTAAATCTACATGGTATATCAGTCAAAGGTGGTGTTCTAATATGTGTGGTTATTTCAGCTCGGTATCTCATGGAATTCTTGGAACTAGGGGACGCCTTAGAACCTTGAATGATATGAATGTTTCGTGGCTGTTTCAGATGGTATTCTTTAGTCAGCGTGAAGGGTGTTGCAGAAGAGTTGAAGGAGATCGACTCATGTGGGTTTTTCTATGTGTGATTATGAGAGTTTACAGTCGGGTAGAGGTTCAGAGAACAAGATACTACAAGATTGCTATTTTCAGAGGGAATGCAGTGTGGTTTTCTAAGCAGATATGTGTTTGGCGTAACACATAGTTTTCTGCTGGCATGGATCTGCGAGAACAAGGAGTTTACTTGTTCAAGGCAGAGTTCGGCTGAACAGGTGGTGGTGTCAAATCGAAATTGATTCAGGATGGAAACATGTATGTTTCGGGTTTTCTGCATGGGATTCAGTAGTAGTTTGTTTTGGCTTCTCAGGGCATATGAGGGGAAGAACAAATGGGTCTACAAGGTATCATGGTTGCAGAGGTAATGATTTGTTTGAGCAGAAATTGAGCAGAGATTCTTTGCGTCGAAAGTCTTCTTAGCAAGTTGAGCTAAGCGGCGGGATCTATTGGCAACAGCAGCGGTTCAGAGTGATGTTCAAGGCAAGGTGTTCATTCAGTTTGTTACAAAGGAAATTCTTAGGATGAGGAGTTTGGTGTCTACAAGTTATTGAGGTTGGATAAGGATTGAGTCAAAAGGCTTCTGGTTTGAGGTTGTGGTGATTCAGGTTCTGCAGGAGCTTCAAGTTAGCATCGACATCAGCTGGAAATTTTGGAGAAGAAGAATCAGTAGATTTGTAGTCACGATCGCAGTAAGTGTGACAAACCAAAGACGACGTTGAACAGGTAGCTTCAGAGAAAGTATATGGCGTTCGTTTGTGGTAGACAACAACAGCGTCATAGACAGAGGAAAAAACGTTCACAGAGGATGATCTCAAAGCACCTGATGGTTTCAAGTTGGTGAAATCATGATGAGAGACTTGTAAGGGATGCAGCAGATGTTTGCAAGAAAGGGAAGACCCGCGTAAGCAGCAGCAAAAATAGTTGCACATGTGGGCGTGTTCGTGATCAGTGTTGGAGATTGATTTGAGTCGTCTGGGATGGAGGATATCTCAAGGGAAAACATACTCACATTAAGTCCAAGCTAGACTTAAGGAGATAAAATCAAAGGTCGTCAATCTCACAGAGACTCGACGGCTGGAAGGAGCTATCCTACTCTGTTAGGAGCTGGCTAGGAAGTGCCGTACATGACATTTTTTTCCTAGGATTATTTAGGGTAGGGAATTTCTCTATGTTTTTCAGGGATCACAAGCAATGCAGGTTATCTTTGCCAAAGATGATCAACAGATCTTACAGCTGCACAGGTTGGTTGTCGTGTGACAACAATATGACGAAACAAATGTTATTTTGTTTGGGGTCAGTTCAAGTTAGGCTCGTGGGTGCATGTGAGGAAAGGTTTCTGGCTGGTAGAAGAAAGTCAGAGGAGTCACCAAGTTAGTGTGACTGAAACATGGTGTACCTCCACGAAGAAGAAACTAGAGCAAGGGAAAAGTGTGTAAAAGCCTACACAAGTATATGTTGGAGCAATGGCTATTTGTGGTAACAACATGTAACAGCTTTAGTGAGGTTGTGTGTGTGATACAGAAAGTTTCTGGCTGTAAGAAGAAAGCCAGAATAATCACCAAGTCAGTGCAGCAGGAATAGGTTATACCTCCACGAAGAAGCAACTAGAGTGAAGGCACAAAGTGTGCAAAGCCTTACAAAAGAGTATGTTGGAGCAAATGGCTATTTGTGGTAACAACATGTAGAAGCTTTAGTGAGGTCGTGTGAGTGACAGGAAGAACCTAAAGGGAAAAGGCGAATCAAGGTTAGACTTAGCTTGAAGATTCTGGTCAAAGGCAGAGAAAAATGAGCAGGCGGAATCGGGTTGAACAGGTTATTACGACTGGTTGTAATCCTGAGGTAAAAGGGTATGAGACAACAGTCATCAACACTTGTTTAAGAAGCAGAAAGTCGCTACCACAGCTAATAGAAGTGTGTGTGAGTTATACCTTAGAGGAATCGTCGTGGATGCCTGAGTCAGAAATTCAAGATGAATAAACTCAGAAGAGGAGTAAGGAACACCAGTCTGGTGTCACGACCATAGGTGTCAAGGTGGAGCTCTCAGACAAAAATTAGAACTCACAAGCAAAAGGAGAAATTTGCAGACTTGACCGGGTCGGAACTTCATGCTTGAACAAGTCAGGGTTTAGGTTTAGTTACAGCTTGAGAAAATCGTCATGGGTTCGAGTTTTGACACGAGGGGAGCTGTAAGGGAGTATCTCAGGAGCATCACAGAGTTGGATGATGAGAGATACAATGAAAGGCTGACATGAACAATGAACAGTTGCAGAAACTTAGTTGCAGAGACATGGTACTTCTAAAGAGTTATTTGATTCAGGTGGAGCCACTGAGATTATATAAGGATTGATGCATCAGGGATATATATAATCTTATTCAAGGTGGAGTGAGTCACTTGTTAGAAGATGTCTTGATTGGTTCGGCTGAAGGGGTAAAAGTTTCGGTTAGCAACATGGTCAGCTCAAGAGAGAAAGAGCTGAAAGGAAAGGTTATTCCATGACAAGAGGGTCGTGGATATGTTCAGTGTGTCAAGGCCAGGAGTGTCAAGGTCAGTTAACAAGTACAAGGCGCATCATAAGGAGATTTGTAAGAGGAGTCTTACATAAGGAAACTTGTTGGTAAGACAAGTAAATCGGTATATGTATCATGAGTACACTGCAGTGAGGTTGATACAGAGGACCACAAAATCAGAGCCGAGTATGATGCAGGGTAACACGTGGTGAGGTACTTAGTTAAACTGAGGTATTGAGCGGTGAAGATGAAGAATGGTGAGATGAAGCAATGTAAGAAACTGTTAGAAGACATTGCAGGGATTGCATGGAATTGTCTTACAGTTTGCCCATCTTAGGAAGGGTAAGACTTGTTCTCCACAAGCAGGCTCATCTTAAGCTCAAGGCATGGAACTGAAAGAAGTTTCATGAAGGTATAAGTGCAGGAAAAGCCGATTGCATTTATGGATCAGAACATATGGAGTTCTGGATATATGGTCGCATCACAGGGAAATATTAAGGCAGTGTCCTCAGGAAAGTCCATTAGCAAATGGCCAGATACTCATCGATGGCCAGGTACTCATCAGGCTAATGGTGGGTTCAATGACTAACAGGCGTGTTCAAGTCGTTGATGGTGATGCACATGTTTTGGTGCTTGGAGACATCCTAATACAAGAAGGGTATTGAGATAATGAATTCACATATGAGAAAATGAGGGATATCAGGGATTCTAAACAAAGATATCACAGAAAGCTCGTGAGGAGAGCCAAGGCGTATCATGGATTCGATGGTATGAGGCTCAGTTCATTCAACTAGCAGTGGGGTCTAAATCTGTTAGTGGAGGTTCTGTTATTGCAGATCAGTTTGATCAGATGGTGGAGCAAAGATACTTGTGTCGATAGTCTTCCTAATCATGTGGTTTTAGGCGGTGTGTCCTGCTTAAGTGTGCAGCGGTACAAAGTGATGCTCAAGTGTAATCTGATCAAGAACATCAAGGTTAAGTCAAAGGCTGTTTCAGAGATATGGAGCATGAATGACTTCAAGGTTTTGCGGTTGATTCAAGGAGAATTATGTGGTAGCAATTTTTGTTAACAACATGAAGGTTGAGCCAAGGTTGTGCCGAAAGTCTGTGCAACAGTGATGATTGGATGGCAGCTCCTGTTCAGAGTAGCAGCGGTACAAAATGTGTTCAAGGCTGGAGTGTTTTAAACAAGTAGAGAATCAGAGGTTGTTTCAGGTATGAAGCATATGTGGTTCGAAGGTTGTTGCACAGTATTCAAAGAATTTGATTCAAGGCTCAGCGCACATGAGTGGAATCGAAAGACCAAGGAGGAAATCAACTTGCAGAAAGATGTTCAGTTTTCTGTTCAAGCATTTGAACATGTTCGTGATTTTGACAGCAAGGTTGTGTTGTTGATAAGTTCACGAGGAGTAACAAGATATGAAGTAACACATCGTCAATGGGAG
This sequence comes from Brassica napus, assembly GCF_020379485.1. Lineage (NCBI taxonomy): Eukaryota > Viridiplantae > Streptophyta > Magnoliopsida > Brassicales > Brassicaceae > Brassica > Brassica napus. The sequence goes on along the minus strand of NC_063449.1, from coordinate 42,083,362 downwards.
TTGAGCTTGACACTTGGAGTGTAGCAGTTGGGTTCTCAACTCAAGACAATAGATGAAGGTGATGGATATTCAGAATGGCAATGAGATTGACATATGCCTTTCATCAGGCGTGATGTCTATGTTCATTGATGGGGCTAAGTGGATTTAAGTGTTTTAATTTACTTGAGCGGTTGTTGTGTATAAGTTGAAGCTTATGTAGGTTTAAAGAAGATCACGAAGGAACTTCAAGATTGGCTCAATGTGGAGCTGAGAGAAGTGAGAAGAGATAAGAGAAGACAATGAGATGCAGAAGATGAGCAAGCTTGCTCAAGCATTAAGAGGTGTCGGCACAAATGAAGGGTTATGGACTTCGACCAAACATGTGGAGTTTTGTGAGGTTTGGTCAAAGCCCATCAGACAAGTTCAATGTTAGGCCGGCTTGCACAAGTTACGCGCGGACAACATATGGGCCTAATCGTTGAAGTCCATTAGGTTAAGTGATGACAATACAAAGAAGGAGAGATCACGACAGGGATCTCCAAGCTCAAACTGAGCCTCTAGGAGGCGGGAGCTTCCATGACGTCTCTTGGAGAGATAGAGTAAGCTAGTGATAGATATGTGATGTTAGGCTTAACTCTGAGCCATGTACTTCTCTTGTATTCTCTTGTATACTCTCTAGGGTTTACATACCCAGGAACAGAGAGAGTCGCCGATACTTCATAGTGGATGTTGTGGATCCTGGATCTATCCCAGATGTAGCGCACTCCGGCCGTGAACTGGGTGAACAATTCTTGAGTCATGAACAAGGATGAATCGTATGAGTAGTGAAAGGGACAGATGTAATATGAGCTTGTATTTCGTAACAAGTGGTTATCATAACCGCCCACGGAAATGATAAACTAATTAACAAATTGATATGTATTAGCTTAATAAGAAAATATACATCGTGATCTTATGTACCTTTAGTTGATATTATTCTGAGCCATTCTTCCTTTGGAAGTGAGTAGTTAATCAAGTAATTGAAGCAGCAAGCACATGGCCACATAGCCAGCTCTTCTTTACTGGTAATTCTTTGTTTTGTTGTAGCGACACTACAACTATATAAAATAGTTGGAAAATACATGTTGGCATCTGATACACTGTCACCAAAAATGCCAAAAATATTTTTTTTCACAAAAGAGATTTAGAAAAGAAAATGAGGTATTAAATATCCAGCAAAGCTTTCAAAAGATTAGATTAAGGAAATGCACATGATCCCGTAAAGATTCTTAGATTAATGAATGCATAATGGCGCATTTTATAAGTTTGATGTCTCTTATCATTTACCGTCGACTTTAAAGTATTACTAGATTTTGATCCACGCTTTCAAAGCGCGGATTTATTTTTGTTTTTTTTTTCAATTGACAAATATTTAGTAAATGTAACATTTTCATATATTTGTGTTTTATTTTATAAAAGACTTAAAAATTTTATCTTTATTTATCGTATTTCATTTTAAATTGCCTATTTATGTTAAAAAAATTAAACTTTATTTTTTTAATGAATTAAATTGGTATAACTCTGATAAATTAATTTTACTATGAGGTTAATATTTTAATTAAAAAATTATATATTTTTAATAAAGATTTATACTTTTCAATAAAAAAATTCAATTATTTTTATGAATGCTTAAATTATATTAAGAAAAGAAAAAAATAATAATTAAGAATAGTTGAAAAAAAATTATTTGAACTTGGACTCAATGGTCCAAAGGAAAAAAAAAAGGTGAGAATTGAATATGATTTTTTAATAGGTCCAAATGGCCCAAGAGAGATTTGATTTGGGCTGGATCCAAAAATAATGATCCAATATAAATTTGTTATTAATATTACTTAATTGGCCTTAATGAAAAATGCAATGTTAGCGAAGGAAACATGCCCCTAAGATAATTATGACAATAGGATCCTGCTTTAATAGTATAGATTGCATCGTCTAGGGTTCTAGATTCTCTCACATGGTTGCTTCTTCTTCCGTATAAGTTCTTCTAATTTTTAACCATCTTTCAAATTTACCAATTTACTATAAATCCCTCGACTCGGTTATGAATATTTTAATGAGTATAACTATCCGGACTATTAGACGCTAACCTGTACTCGTGAAAAAGAATCACATTTTCCCTAGACCCTAGTCATTTTTTCATATACTAATAATTCGTGCGGCTTAGATGTATTACAAATTATGGAAATTAGCGTTGTGGGAATTGCCATATTTGTCGAAGTTGATTTTCATATTTTGAACCTCGGCTCATCTCTATGATCCGATTTAGTTTAGACTTGTAACTTGCACGTATGAGAGATATTTTGCTTCAGTTTGATCCTCGGTTATAAAGCCATCTCCAGTAAAACACTAAAACGTAAAATTTGGTATAATTAATAAGATACCAAAATTGATACTATTCCATTGAATTTTATGTAGTGTGAATAGTGTTACACTAAATTTGGTATAACACTTTTCATCATGCCAAATCTTCAAAATATATATTTTATTATTTTTTTTAATAATGTAGTTTAATTACTATTAAATTTGTAATTAAACCTAAATATATTATATTATTTTTATTTTTAATTTATTTTCACATAATAAAATTATATTTTTATTTTCAAAATAAATCACTATGACTATTATCATTTATCACTTACAAATAATAAAAATATAAATAATATTTAAATGTGATAAAATAATTATTTATCAATTAGAAATATTAAAAATTTAAAAACTGAAAATATCAAATAATATATAATATAATTTTTGGTGTAAAATTTGATGTAATTGTTAGAGATGTCAAAAAAATATGAAACAAAACACTAAATTTAATGTAATTTAAACACCAAATTTAATTTAAGTTAAACATAAACTTAATGTCATCACTACAAGAAAACATGAGTTTAACGACGGCGGTATTCCTCGTGAGTTCATCGTAAAAAAGGTTTTACAAAGAATTAGCAAGGAAACACGTTTCGTCGTAACTAATATTTCCTCGCCAATTCGTCGTAACTTAGTGAGGAAAACATTTCGTCGTAAAGACGAAGTACATCATTTCGTCGTAAAGACCTCGTAATCATTCCATGTAAGGAGGTCGCTATATTTCCTCGTAAATACTTTGAAAGGTATTCCTCGTAAATTACACGTAAATATCTCGAAAGTATTTCCTCGTAAAATCCACGTAAATACCTCGAAAGTATTTCCTCGTAAAATACTCGTTTAACCTTCCTCGTCATTTCCTCGTAAACTTTCCACGTAAATAAGTCATAATTTAGATACGAATTTACTTCGTTTTTTATTTTACAGAATTTAAAAATATAATTAAAAATAATAATTAAAATTATTTAATTTATTAATAAAATTATAATTTAAAATAAGAATCAATACAAAAATATTTTATATATAAATAAGTTTTGAATTTATAATACACCAACCGAAAAAAAGAACTAAGGGTCGTTCATCGCCAGGTAGAATTTCTCACTCCTCCTCGCAACATCCGCCTCGTTATGTGTGCCGAATGACCCGCCCGGAATGGGATGTTGTTGTCGCATGTTCTTCAACATGGACTTCCATTCCGGATTTGTGACCGCTATAACGTCCAATACGCCCTCGACTCCACCCATACGAGCTGTGAACACAGTTTTTGTCGAGGCCAACTCGTTACACAACTCAGTGACTTCCTCATCCCGTCTCTGACCATAAGACGATGTCGCTCTCGGAACATCGTTGACGGAACCAATCCCCAACGTAAGCCCCTTTTTTCTTAGGGACAACCTTAAAAACAAAAAATAAATATTGTTAGTAAAAATTTAAAGTTTAATTAAATGAATAATAAAAAAATTAAAATTTTTAAAAATTTACCTCCTCGTAAATCCTATCCACTTCAAGTGTGGATAAGGTGACGGATAATCCGTCGGTGGACTGCTGGGTCAGGTGGGTCTGGCGGTCGTCAATCCGAGCAACCAAGTCGTTGAAGATTTGCTCAGACTTGCCATCTAGAAATTGACCCGCCTTGTTCTTGTGGGTCCTCTCGTAAAGTTACAAAAGAGACAGGAGTTGTCCCGTCTCTTTGGCCTGAAGAACATTTAAGAAAGTTAGAATATATATATATATATTAAAAAATATATATATATATATATATATATATATTTAATTACCATTTCCAAACAGACACCGGCGTGGGGTTTTTGGCCCGTATAGTGAAGCATCGGCCCGTGGCCGTGCTCATCTACCGTGTTACGGGAGGCAGAGCAAGACTGGGCGATTCTAATGGCGTCAGGATCCCGCCAATAACGGATGAGGCCATCCCACACATCCGTGGTAAGCTCAGCGGGTTTGCCACGCTCATACCCCTTCTAGTCACCCTTCCAGTTGGAGACCGTGTCCAACAAGCGAAATTTCGCCTTCGCGTAAAACGCTTTCCTCACCCTCTCATTGACCCCCATGGACCAATGATATTTTTGCTGTAAAAAAATTAAATTAATAATTAGTTTAAAAAAATATATATATATCATGAAAATATTAAAGTATATATAATTAATTAATAGTAACTTACAGCGTAAATTTTGAACCACGTCTTTCTGACGTAGATCGGCGTTTTTTTCTAGTTCGGATGTGGCATGGAGAAGTAACCTTTGATCGTGTCGGTTATGTCCGATGCAAGACATCCGTCAACCCCAAACCTGAAAAAAACAAATTTAAAGTATAAATTATTTATTAATGTTATAAAAGAATTTTAAAAGAATTAAAAAAAATAATTAATGTAACATACCACAAAGTTCCATCTGGTCGGTCGGGGTCTATGACTGGTAAACCTTCTCTGCCTGGCTGACTGAGAAGGTTCTCGACAGTGTACTGCAAGTAAGGAGCACTCGGAGGCACCATCAAATCGGGATGAATCTCGACGGGCATCAAAGGAACCATCGGAGGAGGCACAGAAGGAGGCATCGTTGGAGGAGCCATCGGAGGAGGCACATGAGGAACCAATGGTGCACTAGAAGAAGGCGACCGAGAGACTCTCTGAGAAGACTGAGTCTCGGGGACAGTCTTCGGACCCGAAGAACCGAGAGCTGAAGAAGAACCGGGAGCCAAAGAAGGCGGGTCTAAACGACTACCAGACTCACCGAACAACTCTCTGTAATGGGGAGTAAGCATGTTCTTTCGAAGGTCCTGCAAAAAAATTTAATCTTTGAAGTTAACATCAACAGTATTAACAAATTCTATAATTAACAATTTCTATAAATCTAGCTAAATTCACTACATTAACCCCCTAATCAACACTAATTAACATAAAATCCGTAAACCTATCTAAATTTCCTACACTGACCATCTAATATATCCTAAACTAATAAAATTAGAGAGGAATTAGAGAGAGTTACCATTGCTACGAAATAGAGAGGAAGTTGAGACGAAATGAAAGTGTGAGCGCTCGCGAGTATATATAAGAGATTAGATATCCTCGTAATTTCCTCGTAAATTTACGAGGAATTACAAAGGCCTGCATTTTGTTTCCTCGTAAAGCTCACGTTAAATTACGAAGAAATAGCAAGGCCCGTGTTTTTATTTTACGAGGAAATAGCAAGGCCCGCGCTTTCCGGTTACGAGGTCTTTACGACGATTTTTGATTACGTGGAATTAACGAGTCCCGCGTTTTTTTTTTTAATTTCGTCATTATTTCCTCTTTATTTTACGAGGAAATTACGAGGATTATGTTTAAATCCCTAAAATCGGAAACCCCAAACCCCATCTTCCTTATCTTCTACTTCATATATTTCAAACCCCAAACTCATCTTCCCTTTAACGAGGAACTCGCGAGGCCCGTGTTTGGTTTCCTCGTAACATCCGGAGACCTTTTTGGATGGTTCGGACCAGGTATTAATATAGTCAAGAATAGCAACTCCCGTTGCATGCACATCTCCGGTGGCATGTTGTATGGCGTAAGAAAGACTGGCCACAATGAATATTGTCTCCCTGACATTCCGAATGGACTAAATCCATATGTGCATAATCCAAGATACACATTCCGGCTATTGCTAGTGAATTCCGGATGTACTTTGTTAAAATGTTTACAGGTTCTTGCATCTAATGGATGAGTCATCTCACCATCCGTCTGAGTATGCTTGGCCTGCCATCTCATCCCTCCGGCTGTCTACTCAGATTGGTACAATCTTTTCAATCTGTCTGTAATTGGTAGGTACCACATCCTTTGGTACGGTACCTTATTACGTCTCCGTCCTTGCGGCTTGAATCGTGGCTTCTTGCAGAATCGATATTTTTCTAACTTCTCATCATCTACCCAGTAGATCATGCAGTTGTCGATGCAAACATCTATTATCTCTGAAGGAAACCCAAGACTATAAACCAGTTTCTGAATCTCATAATAAGAATCAGCAGACACATTGTCTTCCGGCAAATACTCTTTAAACAAGTCTGCTCATTCATTCATGCAACTTTCTGGTAGATTGTGATTAGTTTAAATATTCATCATTCTAGGAGCTAACGACAATTTAGAGAGACCTTCTCTACAACCACTGTAAAGTGGCTGATTCGCCGCATTTAACATTCCATAAAACTTTTTTGAATCTATGTTAGATTATTCATCTTCATCATGAGCTACGAATGCATCAGCTACCATATCATGAACCCTATCATAATCTACCATGTGCTCCTCCCGATGGTAACTATGTTCATTATGCAAATGATGATCAACCAGTTCTTCCTGAAAATTGCTATTACTACTACTAGCTTCATTCTGATCATAATTATAACCTTCTCCATGTTGAAACCAGATATAGTAATTTGTCGTGAAACCTCTATTTAATAAATGCTTTCAAACATTTTCACGATTTGCCAATTTCAAATTGTTGCATTTCCGACAAGGACATAACATTTTACCGCTTTCTTGGACGAACGGTGTGGAATCTGCTTGATGCATAAATGTCTCCAGCCCCGCAAGGTATTTTTTCGTCACTCTCCCGTTAGCATCTCTATGCATATACATCCACCTCCGCAACTCGAAAATATTCCCGGAGCCCGATATTTTTTTTCACGTTTTTTTTCTTGTTGATGTGTTTAAAATGATGTTTAAACGTCTATATTTATAGGAAATTTTTGAATCTGGTAGTTGTAATTTTGCTAGGAATTTACGACAAAATTTAGTTAGGTTGCCGAAAAAACGTGTTACAACTACAAAGTTGGTGGATTTAAAATTTCCTTGCTAAGTAGACGTAAAATATTTCCTCATACAGTACACGCTACATTTACGTCGAGTTTACGAGGAAAGCGTATTTCCTCGTAAAAGCCACGTGACATTACATCGACTTTACGACGAAATGATTTCGTCGTTATTTTACGAGGAAATAACGTTGATTTTATATTTCCTAGTAAGTTCCTCGTAAAATCGACGTAAATTTACGAAGATTAGTTTTTCCCGTTAAGTTTTCTCGCTAAACTTGTGTTTTCTCGTAGTGCATCGTCAGAGATGTCTAAGAAAACGCAGTGATTTCTTTCTTTCTTTTTTGGCAGGAAAAAACGCAGAAAATGTTGTGAATTTCTAAATATATATAACCACCGAAGATGATTGTACGAATAAGTGTCGTGTCGATATAATTACGTTTCTGAACGTAATTGATTGATTTGACCCCCGAGTTATTTCATCTACGCAACTCTTGTATATATGAAGTCTTTTTTTGAGGGGTCTAAAGTATATATGAAGTCTTGATTTTGATTTTAAAATTGTTTAGGAAAATTAAGATATGAAGAAAAAGAAAGCTATGTTTGGAAAAGTGAAAGATTTAAATGATTTTTAACTAACGTTTAACTAGCTAGTTCCCACTTCCCACATCTTCATGATATGGGTTTATGCTCGTTTAAGCAGTTACTGAAATTACATAAATGAAATCTTATTCTATGAATATCTTAATTAAGTATTGAAATCGTATTCTATAAATATCTTAATTAATCACGAAACAAGGTCTGAATTACAAATTTTTAAATATACATATCAAATAACGGTTATAACTACATGATTCTATTATACATGATTTATCATAGCTAGAGACATGCAATATTCCTAGTAGTACAATTAATAAGTATATTACGTGGAAGAAATGAGTAACGCTTTTAAGTGTAGTTGAAGCATCCAAGTTACAAAGGGTCCATTAACCAAAAAAGGCAAAGCAAACCAAAAAAGTTGGCTAAAAGAAATTGTACTTAGAAACGAAGTGAATGATTCTAGCGCGTCTCACCAACTCATTTAGTTTAATTTTTATTTAAAATCTTTTATAATCATATTGGAGACTAGAGAGTGATTAAACTATTAGAAAACTATTATCATACACGATAATATATATATAACTGATGAACCAATTCATTTGCAAGGTTTTTTTTAGTTAACACCAAGTATCTGAATGTTTTCTTTTGGGAGCCGAGATATAGCAGATATAGACTCACAATCTTTGCAACTGGAACTACATGTTAACACCAACTATCTATATGTGAAAAAAAAAAAAAAACTATCTATATGTGCTACCAGTTCTTTTTAAAACAATAAAGTGAGACAAGTATCATCTAAAAGCGATGTTCCTTTAAGTCGATCATTTAAATGCTTGTTAATGCCATGTTTACAAACATAGTTTGATTATCAAATTTAGTGAGAATGTTTCATTTGATTTAGTCCTGCTTGAGATTTCATAGCTAGCGACACCTAAATTATCTTGATTTTTGAAGAGGTCGACGACGATGCTACTTTTTAATAATATGAAAACATTATAAATTATTTATGGACCTACGATCGCTCAGATTTATGGCAACCAATTTTTTTTGTATCAACGTCACTAACAGCAATGTTGGCCTTGGCCTCTCCACATCTTAGGTCCCAAGCAACTTTTATTTACTATCCTTTTTGTCGTTTCTTTTGCTGTTAGCGTCTAAGAGCACCATTATCGGGAGCTCTTAAAGTCCGTATTTAATGTTTTCAGATTAAAAAAAAAAATTAGGTAATTAAAGAAGAGACGTCGCTTAATCAAGCCACACAAGAGACGGGTTTTGTGAACACGTGTCATTATCTCATCCCTCTCTCTCTCTCTTTCGTGTCTCCTCGGCGACTTCGAATCCATCTGCTGCTCCTCCACGATGACCTATCCGCGACGACTCCGACTCCATCAACCGGCGACTCCGACGATGACCTCTCCGCGACGACTCTGACGCCATCAACCGACTCAGAGACTCACTTCTCGTCAACCTCACGTTTTCCTCCGCCGCCGCGTCTTCTTCGCACACAGGTTTCAAAACTCTCATCTGATTCTTTACCAAAAGTGATCGTTTCCTTGTGGCCAGAGTAGTTTGGAGAACTCTTTGCAAGCTTGGGTCTCGGTCGCATAATCGATTGTAACACCCCGATTTTTTGTGGATTCAGTTTATTTTTGGATATATGAGGATCTTGACTTAAATCTAAAATCTCATTTAAATCCAATTGAATAAAAGATTAAAACGAGGATAGCAACCCAGAAAAGAGAAAGAAGTTAAAGAGAAAAAGGAGAAGAACGTGAGATGGAGAAAGGTGAACTAGAGAAGAAGGAAACAAAGGTGGAGAAGAAGAAGTACACAGTTTGAGATGGAGTTTCGAAAGAGAGATCCGGATCAGATATGAGTTTGGGAAATCACATATGGATTTTCTCTTAATAGAGGACGTGGCAGGGAAGCCATAGAAACTGACGTCTCTATCATTGGAGTAATGACTTCGTTGTGGTGTGCCTTGCTTCCTACGCAAGCATCAGAAGTAGCAGCTCAAATCTGGGAGGTTCAACTGTTCTGTCGCAGCAATTTCAAGAAAGCGTGGGAGGTTCATTTGTATGCTGATCTGACTGAAACTTTGTATAAATGTAGGGGACACTGCAGACTCAGAATTCAACGGTGTGATCGAAAAGTGGACGGTCAGTTTATTAGTTATTCATGTATTTCTGAACCGGTTTGGTACATTGTGAAAAGAGTGATATTTTGATGGATCGTCTTGTTTGGTTGGGAAATGAGCTCGGACTGAGCTCATATTTGGCAGGAACCTTATGGACTCGTGGATATATGTTCAACTATAAGGAGAGAGGGTCTGGAGTTCGGGAACATGGAAAACGAGCGGTACAACGGATCTGTCCAAAGTTGAGAAAATGAAAACTTGTCGTCAAGTGGCTAAGGTGAGGGATTTATGGGAGCATAGTTCATATTTTTCTGTTATACTACATGAGTTATATTATGTAGGCTTAGATCTGATTGTTATTTAGGAATTCTATGATTATATGATTATATGGTGAAGGTTGCAAAGTGTGTTACACTTAATAAGGTTAACTTTACTTGCTATCTCCTTGGACTTGTTATTAGTGAAATTGATATAGGGAACATTGTTTTGAGATGGTTAAGCTTTTTCATTTGCTTGTCTAGTGTATTGGTCTATGCCTTGGTTTGTTTGGTTCCTTGTATCTTTATTGTATCCTCCATTGATGGAGTTGAACTCTTCTATATTTCAATGAAAGTAGTTTGATAAAAAAAAAGTAGGTTTTAAAGTACATTTAAGTTTCAATGAAAATAGTTTTAAGAAACCTTAATTAAGAAACTTGCATTGGAGCACATAAATATTCAAATCTCTTAACTAAGTCTCTTAATTCACTATTACTATTTAAAAGTATTAAAAAAAAATAAGAGACCCAAAATGAATCTCTGGGATAATGATGCTCTAAGTTCCCAACAAAGCTAATTCTTCCACCATTTGTAATTACAATTAACTGATATTATTTATAATGATTGGTTCAAAGATGTTTAGATATATACGTTGATAGCCAAAACAAATTTTCTTTCTATCACAACAATAGAATCGATGTCTTTAAGAAATTTCGAGAAGTTTAAAAGTGTCGGCCATTTGATCGCAAAAGAGTCGATAAAAAAGGAGAGTGACAACTTTCCAACCCCAACTTGTTTGCTTGCTTTCCCTCAACTTTATTTGTCCGTTTCCTCTTTCTCTCTTGGAATCTGTGTGTGCCTATGTCTCTTGCTACTTCCTTTTCTCGTGTCACGTTTATAAAAACTAATTTCTCCGTTTCACAATACATAATGTTATTTGTTAGTGCACAAAAATTAAGAAATTTTTCTTTCTCTAAAAAGTAGTTTTAAAAATATAATTTAAAGGTCATCCAACCTATTACATAAATGACTACAACATCTAATTAGTTACACAGTTTTCAATAAAATTAAAAATAACATAAAAATATCAAAAAAAAAACTTCTACTTAAAATCAAGTATTATCATAAATAACTATATAGGTGAGTTGCGAGTTGCTCAAAAAAAAAGATTGAGTTTAATATCGGTTGATCATAGAATCGTAAAAAATTTTAAAAAATACTATGGAAAAAATCAAAATCTGTCTAATGAAAATAGGAAAATAAGTTTCTTACACGATTGAATAAATTTTGTAGGATGGCGGAATACAATAAAAAAGATTGATCAAAATATATTTTATAATATTTTATTTATTGTAAGAAAAACAATATTAATAATTAAACTAATCACTACAAAATGTGAAAATAAATAAAATTTATTAAAAAATATTTTATTTCTTATTATAAATATTTAACCTATTTTCCAATATGATTTAATAATAAATTGACATTTATAATAATATAAAATAAATTGTAGTATAATTTTACTTATAATATAACTATCTATCATTAAAAATTATTGCTATTTATTTAAAATATAAATAATATTATCATATAATTAAATAATATAAAATATTAATTATAAATAATTTACTAAAACTTAATTTTCCACTTAATAATTTTTTTTTGCATTTTTTGTCAACAAAAACAGAGACTTACGTTTTTATATTTTTCCATTTCATAATTTTTGTTGATTGGCAAAAAACTTGTGGAATCGTGTTTAAATATGATTTCACCATTCCGCAAAGTTGCCGGTAAAGGTTTATATGGTTGAGGATATGTTTTTTTTAATGAAATTGGATTTTGATGAAAACGAATTATAATGGGTTTATGCATTAGTTAGCCAATTCTTGAAGTTAGTTTATATACAATAATACTTCTAAGAATTGGCTAAATAGTGCACAAGTCCCATTTATAATTCTTTTAAGGTAGAGTTACAATTTTACAAAACTACGGGGTAATAGTTTTGCGCGTGCTTAAAAATACATGTTTTATCTGATAACATTTTATTTATTTCTAAGAAGAAAGAGGCACAAGCTGAATGAAATTAATAATGATATCAAGAAGGTAAGAAAGGCAAGGGTTATGAAATTGATGGTCTGTTCTTCTGCATCCTCAGACGAAAATATCGTACGTCTTTTGTAAGGTCTCGTGATTAAAACATTAACTCCTTTAGATTTTGTCCCATCATTTCTTTTCTTTTAAACCCGGTCGACCAAATCATGACATATGCAGAACTTTCATGGGTTTAAACAAAAATAATAATTTGCTACATGGAAAACGTCATTTTCATTGTCTATTCCATTTATTTCTTCCTACTTCTGAATATGACGACTACGACCACATGGTGCCAGTACCCACGACTAAACGATTTAAATATTATATTATTTTCTCCATACTAAATTCTCATAGACAAATGTTATTGCCATAATGATATATATGTATATAATTAGATGACTTTTACCCATTATTTTACATACCATTGCTGAAAAAGCACAAAAATCTCGGTGGTGTTTGGTTGTAGATTTCAAAGTAAGCTGATGACAGATTCCAATTTTTTTTTGAAACATGCATGGGTTCTTTTGAACAAAATTCAATACAAAAACAAAAATGTATATATTATTTAAAAAAAAAAGAAAAAGAAAAACAGGTCGTTCAGTTTCAATTGTACTGTTGCTGATCAAGCCATGGCCAGAAACCAGAGTGGTCATCCATTGCACACAACATGTTACTGATACTGTTTTCTTCTTTAACCATGCTTTGTCCTGACGACGAGTTTTGGAAGAACTGCATCGTCGTTGTGGTGGTCGTTGCGGCTGCTGGTGACGGTGGGAAGAAGTGTCGACCGACTGTCTGCGGTGCTGGTGGGTGGCCGGCGGTTATTGTGCTGTCTACTGATGGCAGCGCGGTCGAGATATCAAGTCTGAGATTATCGGAACTGTTATCGCTTCTGTTACTGCAAGATCCTTCTGTCTCTTTGTTCAAATTTATTGATTCTATTTGTTCTTTGTTTTTTAATCCCATTATCTGAAGTTTTAAAACACATTTATGAAACCTATTAGATTCGAATTTAGAAAAAGAGAGTACTGTATAATGTGATAAGCATAACAAAGCTATTATTTTCAGATCTCTAGTTTCATACAAGAGGGAGGAAAAGAAGATAATGATGTTTAAAAGTCATGAATCATGTCGAGTTTACTAACCCTACTTGAATGCAACTTCCGATCCAATAATTATTATCAAAATATTATTTTTAAATAAACTTAGATTTTTACCTTTAATTTTTTTTTTAAATTACCCTAGTGAACGCGATATAAGAGATTATTAACCAAAAATTCCAAGTCTATAAACCGTCTGTATCCAAATAGGAAATATAACATATTCCAATACTTTTTAATAAAACAAACTGTATCACAATACTAAAAGGGGAATATGCTGAGCAATTAGGCTATCCACATCAGCAATTATATTCAACCAATCACAACATTTCATTTTCTTTTTGGGTTTTATTTGTTTGTATTTGGGCTTTGTTTTCACTTAACTTAGAAACCTAAAACTAAGACCCAAACCTAAATCTATGACGTGAGATGTCGAGGCTCAATCCTCTGCCACTTCGTCTTCTCTAAACCTTATTGGTTTGTAAGGTTGACACAAGACAATGCCTCCCATCCTGTTCGTCTTCTCCAAATCTTAACCAATCAGCGAACCGAAGGAGGGAAGGTTTGTTACCGTGAAGGCCTAAGAACACGTCGCAGCATCTCACCCTGTTGTAAGAGACCGAGACTGAAGATGTCTGAGTGTAGGAAGACGAGTCATGCCCTCCTCTTGGGAATCATGGGATCACGCTACTCGAAGGCTCGAGATTCTGAAACACGAGGTCAGAGCTGGAGGTGAGGGGATCGAAGCTGTCGCATTGTGGATCGGAGCGAGTTGATTCGGAGTGGTCTTGGGGTTTGAGAGATCTTGGGGAGAAAAAGGGAGATTGGTTAGCTGAGAAGAAAGCTGCTGAGGAAGATGAAGACATGTTTTCCCCATAAATGCTGCTGCTGCCCTATCAATCCATCGAAGCTAATCTAATCTAAAAAGGAAACAAAAAAGGACAAAGTCAAGATTTGGACAGAACAAGGAAAGTTAACAGCTTATGTGCGTAGGTTTGGTAAGAACTGAACATTACACGGTGATGATTTCTTCCACAGTATATACCATAAAAGCTCTCTACTTTCTATTTTTGAGTGAATAGTTTCAGAAAATACAACACTTTCTCAAAAGCAATAAGAAAAAGAAAATGATGATTCTTTTTATTAAGGGAAATAATTGATTTTGAGGACGTCGTAGATCTAAGCAGAAAGGGAAATAATATAATCATTTTTAATGAAAATGAAAGTTTTGTTTTCTTATTTCTTATTCTTACAGATGGATTTAGATCTGAGAACTTACATAGCTAGGCGTCTTGAATAAGAAACCATCAAAGAAGATTATTTGAGCTCTTTGTGTTCAAGAATCGATCAAAGCTCAGGTACTTCAGAAGAATGATGAATCCAACAGAATGACTAGAGTTTGAATGAGAGTCCACCTGAAGAAGGAAGAAGAAGAAGAAGCCAGCTCGAATAAAACGATGTGTGTGAAGTCTTTTAAGAGAGTGTATCAATCAATGAGAGAGGAGTTGAAAGTGAGAGAAGGAAATGAGAGAGAGAGAGAATAAAGAAGTAGAAGAAGAAGAATTAAAACACTACAAAAGCTTTCAAAGAGTTGTAGTCGAATGCATAGCCATTTACAGATAGACTTTGAAAAGGACTTTCTTTTTATTTTATTTTCTTTAAACAAAAACAGGGGAGACAGAAACTGAGATATGTCTTAAATGGAATATTCAAAAGAAAAAAAATCGAATTGGTCAAAATAAATAATTTCATTTTTATATTATATAATAAATATATATTATTTAGTGATAATAAAAATATAGTTATTCATCTATCACATATATCTATGCAAATATGTGAATCGTGATGAATGGTTCGACTGTGGCTTTAAAAATTTTAGTTGTAGATGTTTAACTGTAGATAAATCGGTTGTAGCTGTAAAGTTATTACTGTAGACTTTTTCTGCAGAGACTTTTGATGTAGTTAAATTTGTTGTAGCTGTAAGCTGTAGGTTGTAGATATTTTAAAATAAAATATATGAAATATGCGTTGTATATATAAAATTATTATTTTATATATCAATTAAAATAATTTATATTAATATTTTTTTAATAAATTATCAGAATTTATTGTAATTTAAAATGTGATATGTAAATAATATTTATATTATTTAAATATCTTAATAATTTAAAAACACTCAAATTCAAAATTAACATATTTATAAAAGTTTTTATTATGATTATATAATTTATTTGATATTATAGATTTTTTTTTTATTTACAGATTCTACAGCTTATAAAAAGAAGATGTAGGGTTTTTGTCTAAAATACATAAGAAAAAGTTTTGCTTTATTTTTTTTTGATGCAGCTTTAAAAATAAAGGTAAAGCATGATTGGTAAAACTAAATAAAAACTTGATGTAGACTTTAATTTTTAAAAGTAAAGCTACAACATGATTGTTAAAATTTAGTGATTTAAAAATAAATAAAGTTAAAGTAGGGAGATAAAACCCAACCAATAACTCATGTTCACATAATGATTTTCATAAAGAAAATTTTAAAAATATATTTATGTTACGTAGTATTATTTTATATTCTTTAAATAATATAATATAATATTATACATTATTTTTTAGAATTGAGAAATACATATAATATCTTATCCGCGCGTAGCGCGGCTAAAAAATCTAGTTTAATTAAAATTTTCAATTTTTAAAAGTAAAGCTGTGAGATTAATTACCTCAGCTTGGAGTTTCTGATTATGAGTTTGAAGAAGCTCATTATCAGCTTTAAGGGCATCGACTTGCTGTTTAAGCGTATCATAATCTTTCTCGAGCTGCTTTGTTTTCCAGCGAGCTCTTCTGTTCTGAAACCAAATCGCGATCTGTCTTGGCTGTAAACCCAAGGCACGAGCCAACTGCATTTTCATCTCTGGTTCAAGTTTGTTTCCAAGCTCGAAAGTCTTCTCCAACGTCTTCACTTGCTCCATGTTCAGTCTCCTCTTCTTCTCTCCCATGTGAGACCCATCATCTGAATAATCCTCTTCTCCGTTCATATTGTTCCCCACTTCTATTGGAGATCTCTTACCTAGAAACGAAGCAAACCCTAAAAACAGAGCAAGAAAACAGAGTTTTTAGAATAAAGAGGAGACCATGAGCAAGTGTGTGTATGTATGCATATACCATGTAGATCCTGAGGTATAGAGCAAGAAGGAAGGAGAGGTGCAAGAGATGGAGCTTGATGAGGATGATCGTCTTCGTAAGAGGTTTGGATCATGAAATTTGAAGGGAAAAAAGACATTCCATTATTGCAAGACATTTTTTCTCCTGTTATTCAACAGAAGACAAGACACTGTTGGCTCAAACTTTGGTTGTTTCTATTTAGTTTCTTCTTGCCATCATAATTGAGAAGTCGAGATCTCACAACTCTTTACGTGAGTCGGAGATTCAAATTGATAAAGAGAAGAGGAAAAGAAAGGAGAGATAGTGAAATGAATCGGCCTATAGACTATACCACTTATGGTATTTGTTTTCTTCTTTATTGCGTTTTATATAGAAAGGTTGACAGAGAGAGAGAGGGATAGAGAAACGAATCCTCGTTATTGAGTAGATAAAATTGCTTAAACTCCATTTAATTAAACTAAACGAAAGCTATAGTCCGACTCCATTTTTTTGTTTTCATCTTCCACTCTAAATTTGCTGAAATGCAATTTACTTGACCATGGTATACCAACTGTACTCTGCTCGATGACCATTCTAAACTATTTCGAGGTGCTGATGATAAACGTCGATGATAAAATCTGGATATTAATTGAGGTGTAATTGCGTCGAGTGAAGCCAAATAATCATCAAGATCTAGAACAAAAATGTTGTTAGATTGTTCATATTCATATGTTTACAATCATAAGAAGATTTAAAATCCTAAAGTGAAATTGGAACCAGAAATAGAGGTATATTTAGGTTCAGAGTGATATGATTTTTGTTATAAGTTTTTTTTTTTAAAGATAGTTTTGTAAGGTTTTAGATCAGTTTGATTGAAACTAGGAAAATTGTATGAGTTTTATCAAAACACTCCGAAATTCCATTTCTAGTCATGAATTTTGGATCTTTATATTTAAAAATTTAACAGTTTTCCTAAAATAACATATTCAAACTATTTTAACAATATGAAATTTAAAATATATATTTTAATCAAAAGATCAGTAACACCAATTTCTAAATGATTTATTAAAATTCATGTTCCCATCTGAATTCGATTCCAATATAACATATTTTGTTGAATATTTTTACAATATGAAAACGAAAGAATTTGAATTTTTTAAGGAAAATATAAAAGGGTTACAGCTTGCTTACAATGTGGAAAAATGAAAAGATGAGAATCAAAAAGGTAAGAAGGAAATGACTCTTCTTTTTCCCCTTGGGAGAGACATGCAGATGTGTTCTCTCTCACTCACCATACCTTTTTTCTCTCATCATACAGTAATTAGAGACATGCAGATGTGTCCTTTTTCTTTTGTAAACCAAATTTGATGGGCAATGCTCATCGGCCAAAAAAAAACTATCCAAGTTATTTCTCTCTCAATGTGTACTCTAATTAATGTACAGTTTGTTACTACTTATTGATTCCCTGGTTCAAAATAAATTAACCAATATATTTTATTTTACAATTTAATATACTAGGGAAGGTGGATAGTGAACGGGTCCACTGTTGATCCTAAAAAGTAAAAAGTGTATATACACTAGTACGTATAGGCCTATTAAAATCGTAGTATTATGCTACATAGACCTACCTAGCCTTGTAGGTCTATTGAGGGTACGCAATCAAGAAGAACCTTAGTATTTTTTATGTTTCTTGGGGAGAGAGCAGTGATATTATTGATTTTCAGATGTTCTATGATGCTAACGTTGGGATTACTTTGTGCAAAACATGGATAGAACAGTTCATAGACTATGGCATTATTTGTTGCAATTGAACGCAATCTATCAATTTTATTTAACGATAACTTATAAAATCTGATAGTTCGTGTTCGATCGAATCATATTTGTTTCCGTGTTCCTAAGTTTTGGTAGATTAAAATATAAGTCTAAGACCATGATTTAAGAACCGGTTCTTAGTTTTTTTAGTAAAAAATTAATAAACAGTTTCTTAACTTCCGATAAGAATCTCATCACAAGAGCCCTGAATTAATCATGTTCTAAGGACACTTGGTGATAGTTTGTGTTCGAACGAATCTATCAGTTTTAGAAAAACATAAATGTAAACAAAAATTTCAAATTTATTTTTATATTGTCTACAACTTGACCATACTTTCGATAACGTCACCAAAAGCATTAAATAGCAACAAGAAATTTTAAAGTTTTCGTAATAATTATTTTCAAAACGAAAAAATGAAAGAAAAGAGAAGTTTAAATTCTACTGTTTAGTTTATTTTGCATATGCCAACATGGATATATATATGCAAACAAAAAACAAAATCAAATATATAGACAGAACGTGTTACATGGCTTGTGTAGGCAAGAATGCATATGCATTAATGCATGTATAGATCATAAAGATGGTACGTGGGGTATTTAGGTTAAGGAGAAAAACAAACAAAATCACTGTTTAATTCGCCCCACATAAGAGCTGTTCTATTTGTCCCTACTTCCCTTCTCCTAATCAATCTTTCCTTAATTAATTTTCCCAACACCCCTTGTGCCGTGTTATTATAGATCAATTTATCATAATAGTTTTCTAAAATAACAAGAACCACATAATTATTACATTTACATTCTATTTCACTTTATATTAAGACTCCAATATTAATTATTGCTTATTAGAGTATTTACCCGCCTAACTGACATGCACAGAGATGACCCATCACCTCGTGCGAATCAGAAATTAAAATTTAAACTTTAGTATTCGAGTAATTATTCATTTAACTAATATATTCATATATGTAGACATGAAGTAAACTGAAAAAAATAGCAATGGTTAAATTAAACTAACCATTTCAGTACTCATATCGATCAAAATATTATGTTAAATATTTGATTTATTTGGGTTGAGGCATGTACATATACACGGTTGTTGAGAAAAAAATATACATATAATATACAAAATTATATACAAACCTAACACTAGTAAATCATGTTCTAGAATATATAAACCGATATTATCTCATTTAAGACACATTTGTGTATACATTCAACGAGCCTAAGAATTTTTTGTACAAGTGATCAGCTTTTTATTTTTTAAATGATGACCTTAATTTTCCAGTTTTCTTATAGTGTTTCCAAATCCATTCTTTCTTGACAGGATATTCGACTGGACGCGATATATGCACTCCATCATCAAGTAGTGAAAATATTAGCATGATACGATTGGTGAAAAGGCTAGCTAGTCTCACAAGTTGCTGGAAATTGAGATTATATTGTACATCCATGTTTTCTATATGATCATCAAACTTTTTTTTATCTATTTGAGAAAAAATATATGCCCATATATGGTTTCGATTAATGTCTATCCATATAAGAATGTCATAATCGGTCACAAAATTTCAATATGAAAGTGAGGAATGTCAGCAATGTGGTTTTCAAGAAGTCACAATATGTCTCTCCCCACTCGTCACCGGTCCTCCTAGCGTACTAGCTGCGTAGTATAAAATACTGTATATGACAAATTTATATGATATATACGTGATCGTTCGTTTGTGCTTCTGTCAGATTTTACATGGTACGTCACTATTGCTATTGTGGTCAGGCCGTGGCTATAGTGCATTAGAAAAATCATTCGACTCAAAGATCTAGTTCGTTAGAGAAAAGATCCCATGAAAATACGTAAATGACTTAATAATACATAAAGGATTTGGACCATTCCATTTACCGCCAATTGATTTTAAATTAGAAATCCACACAAATTGTCATGATATCACAGCGTGCCAACACCCAAACCCATTAATCCGGTCCGAAAAATGGTTCGATCATCCTATGAATTGATTGCCCAAAAAAACTTAATTTCTTCGAGATAACTAGAAAATAAAACATTATCTCGGATGGGGTATAATGGATTCTGCGAGATTAATGATTATATCATTATCTCGAAGGAAGGTGTTGGAGAAAATATCTCACATTGAAAATATGTATTGAATTTGAGTAATATATAAAAGATTTGGTTCACTACATTTACCACCAATTGGTTTTAACTTTCCCATGATTTAAATTTATCTTTTTCTTATGTAATTTAATTGTATCTCTAATTTATAGGTAAATGTATATATTTATGTAAACTTATTATTATTATTTTATCGATATATTTGGTTAATATGATTGTATTTAAAATTATTTTAATATAATTATAAATAATCTTATTTAAAAATTGCTTTAGACTTCAAATATTATTCACACCAAACTGATTATAAAATTAAATAGAATGATATAGAAGTTGTAACTAAAAGATAACTATAAAGTAGAATGAATCTTTTTTGTCAACTTCCGAGTTTTATAAAGCCATACAATTTAAGTGTCTATGGAGATGATTGGTTGGGGGTGTAGATGCTCTGGACAGCCAAAATTTAGTCTACAGCTATATATGTCAACTAATCGAGCTTTGTTTTCCTTAAAAAACTCACAGCAAAAAAATCTCTGCAAAATCAAAATATGGCCGTAGAGAGCTTTATTCACAGAACAAAAAATTAGTGCTTTAGAAATCTACAACAAAAGAAGTTACAACAAATAAATCTACAGATTAAATTCTACAGCAAAAAATATAAAGGTACAGCACTTACCAATCATCCCCTATGTTAAACATGTGTCGACTTAGAATGAAAATACAACATGTATTTAAAATTTAACATGCAAATCTGTAATTGTATCTCTGCCACCAGCAAGCTTCTTTCCTCAAACCATCGTTGATTAAAGCTTTTCTACCACAATATTGTGTCATCTTTGATTTGCACTCCACTTGACTGCATCAAATGATAACTCAGGGAGAGCTCAAATGACCAATCAAGAGATATTTATCGGACCATCTTCAATATAGAGAAGATGCCGGTTTAGCTAAATCTCCATTAAAGTCAGCCAAGATCAAAACCAACAACACTGCTTCCTTTCCGCATAGATACTTTACTAAAAAGCTAATCTATCGGTTTTACGATACGGAGAGTAAAGATTGACTCTCTTAAAAAAGGGTTTAAAAAAAAACACATAACAAGAATCCGACAATTCATTGTGAAAATTTAGATAGAGAACATAACCGAAAAGAAAGTAGAATGAATCAGTTGTAGAAATTTGCTCGTTTAATGATTTACAGAATTAAACTTAATTATTTTAATTATTCAAAGTAAATAATTACAAATCAACTAAGAAGAATTATCAAAGATCTCAAGTATAGTGTAAATATTTTACTATATCAATATATATATATGAACAATTATTCAAAAGTGATATCTATAAAATTTCTAAACATGTTTTTTGGTATCCCAGTTGGTTTAAGTTATTGTATTTTCCTAGTTTGGAAAAGTGGGTGTTCACTGTTCATGTTGTTGTTGTCCAACAAAAACATGTAAATAAAGCAAAGAAAACATTAGTGGACCTATGACGAGAAATAAGGGAGGCCCAAAAGTTGGCTAATATTAACCAACACAACAAGGCATATTTGTCCACTGGACATTCGTTTTATTATTCCTTCAAACACTTCGCTTTCGATGACAAGAGAGAAAAAAAACACTTCGCTTTCCTTCCCATTCTCGTTAGTATTCTTCCAATTTTCTTTTAGCAAGAACACAAATACATTCACTCCCATATACGTATACTTATGAATTTTAATAGATTATTTAATTTTAGGGAGAATTGCCAAGTGTGACTCAAAACTTGGAGTCAAACCCAAAACAATACTCCAACTTGGATCAAAGGCAAAAGTAACCTAAAAGGCTATTGAAATTACAAATATCCCCTTGTGACCAAACAAAAAAACGGATTTTTTTTTACGTTTCTACCCCTCGCAAGTCGTCTGTTTAGACGACTTGAAAATAAGTCGTCCAGAAAGTCGTCTGTTTAGACGACTTGAAAATAAGTCGTCCAGACGACTTAACTGAAAGTCGTC
Source organism: Brassica napus (assembly GCF_020379485.1). Taxonomy (NCBI): domain Eukaryota; kingdom Viridiplantae; phylum Streptophyta; class Magnoliopsida; order Brassicales; family Brassicaceae; genus Brassica; species Brassica napus. The sequence goes on along the minus strand of NC_063449.1, from coordinate 42,060,943 downwards.
TGGACAGTTAGTCTTAAACATAATTTAAAAATTTTGTAAAAAATATTTTGATAAGTGAAAAATGGGAATTATGTAATTAACATATGTCTTAGGAGGTATAAATTAAGATATAACAAATTTCAATTGTTTTCAGCATAGATGAGTGAAAGTAGTGAGTCATGATATTCTTTAGTTTATGTTTCATCAACATATGTTGTAGTATTGTATGTGTTCTTAGGGTTAGATTTTGGAAAGCATTAAAACCGTTTTTGAAAATTTTTAAAATTACTTATGCGTGTTCATTTCTGTGTATAGTAAACACTATTTAAGTATAATTTGATTTTATAACGTGGTTAGTTAGTTAATCTAGTCATTTTAGTTTAGGGGTTCATTTTAGGGTCTAGGACGACTTAATATTTTGTCGTCTGAAAACAGACGACTAAATATTAAGTCGTCTGTTGTACATTATCAGCCAGAATAAGTCGTCTAAACCGGACCAAACCTTAAAGTTTACCAATGTACTTTTAAAGCTAACCGGATTATTTACCCAATATATAAGGTGATTTTTTTTTGTTTCATTTTTCGCGAAATTCAGAAACCCTAACAGTTCTCTCTCAAAACCCTAACAGTTCTCTCTCAAAGGCGATTTCGAATTCCCACGATTTCCGAACAAACCATCGTTCTCAACGTCGGCTATCTATCTCACTTCATTCTCACCGTTGTCGCCGCAGCTTCTTCTAACCCTAGCGCCGCCGATTCCTCTAAACCCTAGCGCCGCCGATTCCTCTAAACCCTAGCGCCGCCGCTTCCACTATTTCCGAACAAACCGTCGCCCTCGCCACCGTGGTCACCAACGTTCTCACCGCCGCTTCCTCTAAACACTAGCGCCGCCGCTTCTTCTAAACCCTAGCGCCGCCGCTTCTTCTCTGTAAACCTTAGCGCCGTTTCTCTGTAAACCCTAACGCCGCTAAGTCATCAATCTCGAGGAAAAGATGAACATAAAACGTTGTCTCTATCAATTTACTCATTCTCACCGTTTCACGTTTATTTTTTCAGATCTATAACCGCAATGACGAGTACTCCAACTCCTTCTGCGACTGGAAGACTTGTAAGTAATTTAAGTCGTCCGGCTTTGTCTTCCAACTGGACGACTTAGTAGATGACTTAAATATAAGTCGTCCATTTGGAAGACTTTCCAGACGACTTAATTATAAGTCGTCTACTAAGTCGTCTGGACTTATATTGTTGTCTTTGATTATTTTGCAGACAAAAAGGATGGATATTCCAGAACTCCCCCGTAGGTTATACACATCAGGGGAAGAGCCAGAAGCCCACAATAGCATTTCGTATCATACGGATAACAGCAAGTTGCATACTGCTCTTAGGAAAGCTCTTACTGATGACGAATTTGAAGAGCTCAAGGAGTCGAGTTTGGGAGTTTTCATCAAGTTCAAGGAGCAGGGATTTGGTTGGGCTTCAAGGCTGGTTCACTACATGCTCAGTTTCAAGCTGGACATTAAGAAGAAGTATGAGATGTGGTCTCTCGTTGGTCCAGAACCTTTGAGGTTTTCACTGTTAGAGTTTGAAAACCTCACTGGTCTAAACTGCGAGTACATCGAGGACCTTGAGACACCAAAATGTGACGTTACCCCAGAGATGGTTTCTTTCTGGGGGATGCTGGGAGTTCATCTGGAAGCTGGGCCAACTACTGATCAGATAATAGCAGCACTGAAGAGATGCGGGGATTGGTCCAGGGAAGATCGCAAGCGGCTCGCGTACCTCTCCATCTTCACTGGATTCATTGAAGGGAGAAAGTTTTCAACCGCTACACGATCTACTCTGGCAAGGCTAGTGATGGATTTAGAACGGTTTGAGAATTATCCATGGGGGAGAGTCGCGTTTAAGGTGCTGATGGACTCTTTGTGGAACAAAGAAATTGCTGGCTGTTACACCGTGGATGGGTTTATACAAGTTCTTCAAGTCTGGACGTACACAGCTATGCCGGAATTGGGTGCTAGTATTGGTGGTCCCAGAGCAGACAGTCCGTCTCCACCGATACTGGCTTACGAGGGCAGCAGAGGCCGCAGATCAATGAAAGCTGCTATCTTGAGTCAGGTATTTACTTCAATCCAAAAGACTGCGCAGACGACTTATTATAAGTCGTTGGAAGGTCGTCCAGCTTGACGACTTATCGGACGACTTATAATAAGTCGTCTGGAAAGTCTTCCCAGCTGGACGACTTATCGGACGACTTAATTAAGTCGTCTGGAAAGTCTTCCATCTGGACGACTTATTAGACGACTTATAATAAGGCGTCTGGAAAGTCTTCCCAGCTGGACGACTTATCGGACGACTTAATTAAGTCGTCTGGAAAGTCTTCCATCTGGACGACTTATTAGACGACTTATTATAAGTCGTCTGGAAGGTCTTCCATCTGGACGACTTATTAGACGACTTATAATAAGGCGTCTGGAAAGTCTTCCCAGCTGGACGACTTATCGGACGACTTAATTAAGTCGTCTGGAAAGTCTTCCATCTGGACGACTTATTAGACGACTTATTATAAGTCGTCTGGAAGGTCTTCCAGCTGGACGACTTAGTAGACGACTTATAATTAAGTCGTCTATTTAGTATTTTTTTTCAAATATCTAACTCGATTCTTCTATTTACTGCAGACCCGCGTGATCAACTTTGTTGAGAAGGACATTAGTGAAATGTGGCCAAAATGGGACTCTGAGGTTGAGGACCTGCCCGCGGAGAACATCATTAAAGTCATGTATGAGCGGAGACCGTGGAAGTGGACCATGGATTGCTGGGAAGTCACTGGTACTAAGGTCAATACAAAACCTAAGGTTGTGACTCCATCGAAGAAGGCCAAAGAGATGGTTGTGTTGGAGGAGGAGGAGGAGGAGGAAGACAATCCAAGACCTCGGAAGAAAGCTCGTAAAGAGGCTCCTGAAGAGGCTAGAGAAGAGGCTAGAGAAGAGGCTAGAGGGGTGACCAGAGAGGAGTTGGAAATTATGTTCAAGGGCGTAGCTGAGGCTATGAAAAAAGGGTTTAATAAGTGCATGAGGGAGTTTAGGAAGTTGTCTGATAGATTGGAAGCTGTGGAGAAGAAGGTTGGTGTCACCAATCAGGCTACCCCTCCACCTCTAACCAATCAGGCTACCCCTCAAGATAAACAGCCTACCCCTCTTGCCAAAGAAACCGGGGGTAGAAACAAACAGGCTACCCCTCATGCCAATGAAACCGTGGTTAGTAACCAGCCTCCTCCTCATCAAACCAAACAGCAGCCTCCTCCTCCTCAAAAGAAACAGCAGCAGCCTCCTCCTCTTCAAAAGAAACAGCCTCCTCCTCAAAAGAAACAGCCTCCTCAAATCAAAGATGTTAGTATCAAATCCAGGGTTAACTAGTTGTCCAGACGACTGTAAAAGTTGTCTGGACGACTAGTTGACCCTGGACGACTTAAACGTAAGTTGTCTGGACGACTAGTTGACCACGGAAGACTTAATTTTAAGTCGTCCAGGGTCAACTAGTCGTCCAGACAACTTTTATTTAAGTCGTCCAGGGTCAACTAGTCGTCCAGACAACTTTTATTTAAGTCGTCCAGGGTTAACTTGTGTGCAACTTTTATTGCAGAGATGGTTGCCGGAGGATACAGCAACCGAGGCGAACTCGGTAAATAAAGCAGATGGTGTCACCTCCAAAGAGATTGTTGCTGTCACTTCCACCGATCACCAACCGAGCCTCGCTTCCACAGATCAACAACCGAGCCTCGCTTCCACCGAGCCAAGCGATCCAGTTTCACAACCGAGCCTGGTTGTATTGGACAAGCGTGCAAAGAGTAAACGAGCGAAGAAACCTGCTCCTACTGTGAGATCTCCTTATATGGCAGAGAAAAAAAAAGATAAAGTGGCAGCCTATAATCCATTTCCGCCAGTAAACAAAGAAAAGTTGAAGGAACTCGCTGATTGGTTGAAAACTGATCCGTAAGTGATTGCTTTACCCATAATAGCTTGATTTAGTCGTCCAAAACTGATTGCTTTTTTGTTTGCAGTCATTATTTAACTAAGATCGAGGACAAACCACGTACATCACCAACAAGGTGGTACCACTTCCTCCGGACAGCCAGAGGATGGCTGGAAGACTGCGTAAGTCTTCTGCACACGATTTAAGTCGTCTACAAAGTCGTCCAAGTAGACTACTTTCCAGACGACTTAAAGATAAATCGTCTGGAAAGTCGTCTACTTGGACGACCACGTAGACGACTTAAATATAAGTCGTCTTCGTCTGGTAACTTCTAACTTGTTATATTTAATATGCAGCATATAGATGCTTGGATTAATGTGCTAAGGCAGAGGTATCAGGAGAACCCACAAGCTTTCAGGAGCGAGCGAATGTGCTTCCTGGATCACAACTTTTCTCAGTCTTGGAGAGAGCAGTATCAGCTCTTCAAAACATCGGAACCTGATCACAAAGGTTTAGGAAGAGTTCTACCTGGTGGGGCGTCGTATTTTTATGACGGATCAATACCTTCATTTTGCCAATCAAACAAGAAGTGGGGGGAGGACATTGATGATATCTATGCGCCAGTGAACTTGGACGACAAGCATTGGGTTGCTATTTGGATATCGATCCCTAAGAGGCACATAGTCGTCTGGGACAGCATACCTTCATCTAGTGTACCAGACGCATGGGATGCGATAATGGAGCCTTTTCTCCAGATGGTCCCTTATCTGCTTGTTGAGTGCGCAGCCACCGACGAAATGCGGGTCAAATACGGGTTGGAGCCATACACATATGAGAGACCTCTGAAAGGTGTACCCACGGCCAACAATGGTGATTGTGGCGTGTACACTGTAAAGTACATTGAATGTCATGCGCTCGGGGGCTCCTTTGACCCTAAAGACTTTGCTAGGTGCAACGCGAAGAAAATGAGGGATAATATGGCTGTGGATATATGGAAGGAGCTTGTTGATCAGCATCTGAAAGAAAATGTGGATGGTGATAAGTTCGTGGGCATGTATGATTAGATTTGTATTTGAACATGATTTTTTAACATAATTTTTGTATTTGAACATGATTTTTTAACATGATTTTTGTATTTGAACATGATTTTTTTACATGATTTTTGTATTTGAACATGATATAAGTTGTCTGGAAGAAATAAGTCGTCTGGAAGGTTTTCCAACTGGACGACTTACAAATAAGTCGTCTGGAAGGTTTTCCAACTGGACGACTTACAAATAAGTCGTCTAGAAGGTTTGGACGACTTATTATAAGTCGTCTGGAAGGTTTTCCAACTGGACGACTTACAAATAAGTCGTCTAGAAGGTTTGGACGACTTATTATAAGTCGTCTAGAAGGTTTTCCAACTGGACGACTTACAAATAAGTCGTCTAGAAGGTTTGGACGACTTATTATAAGTCGTCTGGAAGGTTTTCCAACTGGACGACTTACAAATAAGTCGTCTAGAAGGTTTGGACGACTTGAAGGGATAGTAGAAGGTAGTCTAAAAATAAAATACACTTGAAGGGATAGTAGAAGGTCGTCTAAAAATAAAATACACTGGACGACTTAGTAGAAGGTCGTCTAAAAATAAAATACACTTGAAGGGATAGTAGAAGGTCGTCTAAAAATAAAATACACTGGACGACTTAGTAGAAGGTCGTCTAAAAATAAAATACACTGAACGACTAAATATTTAGTCGTCTGGACGGGTAATCAAGACGGGACGACTTAAATTTAGGTCGTCTGGACAACTAGTCAACTGGTTGTGTACATTGTGGTTTCGTATGGCCAGTTTCCTTGCAGTTTGAGCATCTCCGTGCCCTGTGTTTCTTCCTGGGTTTGTGTCCTCTCATCCTAGATAGCTCCAACCAAGATTGCCATCTTGATTTCTTCGGTCTCCCCCGACCACGCTTTAGTTCTGGAGGAAAGCATTCTCGTTCCTCAATATGTTGTGACACGATAGGATATATATTCTCTGAGTATCCTGCATACAGATAATTCTTTGAGTACAGTGGACATACAAGTGTGGAGATATGCAAACCAGCATGTATTCCAGCAGCTATAGCATGAGAGCAAGGTATTTTCTCCACTCCATAGACACCACAATCACACTTTGCATGTTCCAAATCAACCACACAGTCCATTTTGCCACCTTTGACAAAGAAATGCCATCCATCAATTGGTTCGACCGTCATCATACCCGCTATCTCTTCTCGAACAGCAAGCAAGTATTCAACAGCCCGGCTATGTTCAGTTGTGAGACTCAAAGCATCTTGTCTCCTTTTCCAATACCATTTTCCTAACTTCTGCCTTATGAACTCCAGCAGGAACGTAATCGGAAATCCTCTTGCTCGCTTCAGTGCGGAATTAATAGATTCAGCAATGTTGCTTGTTTTTATGTTGAACCTGTTCCCCTTACAATAAACCCTTGACCATAGCCTGACGTCGGCTTTCTCCAAATACGTTGCAAGTTCCGGGTTTGCACTCCGTATCTCAGCCATGTACCGGTCAAAATCGTAAACCGTGTGAGCATAAGCAGCCCCTTTCACCAAGTACATGAGATGTTTCCCTTTAAACTTTTTGACAATGTTATCTTGAAGGTGATAATAACATATTCCTCGGGTTGCCCAAGGAAACACCTTATCACACGCACTTTTAATGGCCTTGTGCCGGTCGGAGACTATCACCAGAGGCTTGTCATGAGATATACAACTAGCCAATTTTGTGAAAAACCATTCCCAAGAAGGTATATCTTCCTCATCCACGATCCCAAAAGCCAATGGGAATATCTGAAAATTGCCATCTTGTGCGGCTGCAACTAACATAGTTCCTCCATACTTTCCACTTAGGTGAGTTCCATCCACCACAATGACCCTTCTCTGATACTTAAAACCTTTGATAGAAGCTCCAAAAGAGAGAAATAGATACTTAAATCTTTTCATAGAATCAAGTTCTATCGCCGTGATAGAATCAGGATTTGCAATGGAGATTTGCTCGAGATATGATGCCAGACGCGAATACCCTTCTTCTGCTGATCCTCTCACCAATCTTTGTGCATATAACAGTGCTCTGTATGAAGTGGTGTAATCAAGCGCCATGCCAAACATGTTCCTCATTGCATCAGTGATATGCTGCGGAGTTATCCCATCAATGATTCCAACACGATCAATGAAAAGACTACCTACATACTTCGGAGTACAGTGTCTCCGCTGAGCGATTCGGTCTCCCGCTGAGCATAAATGTTTTTCCACATACTTTGTTACCCAAAACGTGTTTGTCCCATGTTTGACACTCGCTCTGACCTTCCATCCACAATAGCTAACCGGACATGTTGCCACAACGAGAGTTTTCGTTGATTTGTATAATCTGAAAGAAAACTTACCCCTCACTGCTGCCAACCGCAGCTCTGAAAGCAGTGCACCCTTGCTAACAAAACTCTGGTTGACATAGATGGTACCATTCGATTTTCCTCCTTCAATAGCATTTGTCTTAGCATATGCCTTTTGGATTTCTTCAAAACAAATATTATCATCATCTTCCTCGTCCTCATCTGGAACCTTTCCATAAAGACTGTAATCCCCACCATTCTGATCCGTTTCACCAACAATAGAATTATCAGCATCCTCCTCCCCATTTTCCTCCTCCCCATCTTGATTTTCATCTTCAACAAACTCATTATCACCAACATCTTCATCATCACCACCAACATCTTCTTCCCATTCACCAGCTTCATCATTATCACCAACATCTTTTTCCCATTCACCAGCTTCATCAATATCCCTTTTCTCTGAAACCGTTTCGACCTTGCTGCGGCTTGATACACAAAGACATACTCTATGGGTTTTGAGTATCTCCAGCAAGTTTCGAACTTGTCTATCACTTGTAACATGAATGGGAAGACTGCCTGGAGCCATCATCATTTCTGCTGGTAATGAGTAGCTAATCTCCACACTCACTGTTCTCATGTCCAGGTTATAATCTTCTTGAGCCATTGCAACAAGTTCAGCATGTGTTGAATCTTCATTCAATAAAAACAATCTTGCTCCTTTGAGATCATCAACCACAAAATCCCAACGGAAATCTCTCAACAACCATTCTCCATACACTGCATGTAACTGAAAAATCATCTGCAAATATTCAAAATAAAACACATTAGTAAACATAGAGAAAATGAAGAAGTTCAATAAACATTGCCGCAGACGACTTAGCATTAAGTCGTCCAGAAGACTTAAAGGTAAGTCGTCTAAAGAGGTCACTTTTGCAATTGAAAATTAAAAGGGACGACTTAATTCTAAGTCGTCCGGCTTTGTTTGTTAAAAAAAAAACTTCAGACGACTTATATATAAGTCGTCTACGAGAAACGGGCTAGTTTTGCATTTGACCGAATCGTGTCAGATCTTTGACTATTTCTGGACGACTTATAATTCAGTCGTCTCTGGGAAAGTTAAAATTTCAATATTTTATGAAAACTTGACGACTTACGTGTAAGTCGTCCTAAGGTTAGTTTTGTAATTGAAAAATAAAACTTGAAATTTAACTTTCTCCAGACGACTTAGATGAAAGTCGTCCAGCTAAACGACTTAATTTAAGGTCGTCCGGGATAAGCAAGGTTTGACCAGAAAATTGGGAAAAATTCTGGACGACTTTGCTTTCCCCGGACGACTTTAAATTAAGTCTTCTGGAGGGACGACTTTATATTAAGTCGTCTGGTTAAAGTTAAATTATGAAGTTTTATTTTTCAATTACAAAACTAACCTAGGACGACTTACACGTAAGTCGTCAAGTTTTCATAAAATATTAAAATTTTAACTTTCCCAGAGACGACTGAATTATAAGTCGTCCAGAAATAGTCAAAGATCTGACACGATTCGGTCAAATGCAAAACTAGCCCGTTTCTCGTAGACGACGTATATATAAGTCGTCTGGAGTGTTTTTTTTTAACAAACAAAGCTGGACGACTTAATTTAAGTCGTCCGTTTGACCAGAAGACTCATCAGTAAGTCTTCTACATACAGATGACTTACTAGTAAGTCTTCTACGCGAACAGATCTTGAAAAAAAATTCAAATTCGTACCTTAAACTAGGTGAGATGACTTCGTTTGCACACAGGGTCTTCTCCAACCACCCAGAACCTCAAACGAAAGCAACCGTAAGTAAAAACGAAAGAAATATGGCTCTGTCAACCATAGCCCATATTTTGAATCAAAAGCTTGAGTTTTTTGGATGAATATAGAGAGAAAGTGAAAGAAATGTTGTTTTTAGTTCATAACAATTGAAACAGAGAGAGTGTAAAGAGATTTACGTGCATTAAAGGGCATTAAAAGCTCCAAACAGTTCGTACAAGGTTGTTGCCACTATTCATTGCAGTGGCAATATTGTAAATACTTGAAGAAGATGAGGTTGAGACAGTAAAGAAGCCATTTTCGAAAAAAAAAAAACAAAATGTTAATGGCATTTTCGTAGATAAAATGCAGGTGTGGGGTTAAAATCTCAAAAAAAAAAGGAGTCAAAAGAAAAGGTTAGTTTTCTGTTTGACTCCAAGTTTTGAGTCACTTTTGCAAAAAGCCCGTATGGAGTTAGTTACCGCAGTGAGATCCTTATAGAAAACCAAATGCATATATTTTAATTGATTTTTTATAAAACACTGTGTTATAATTACTTAACAGTTTATGTTACACCATTTTGTATAGAATTATAAACGCTTAACAATTACTCATTTGTTTAATATATTTTAGATACTCATATACTTGTTTTTATTTGTATTCCATTAAATGTTTTCTCAAGTTTAGATTATGATTTAGTATTAAAATATACCGCAACAAATGAGTTCAGAATTCAATCGCGTAGAAAAAAGAAAATATTTTAAAAAATAAATTATTCAAAACCGAAAAGTGCAGAAAAATTATTTGAAATACATTAATTTGAATTTCACTTTTTAAAATACACTCAATCAAAAATATCTTAGGTTTAAATTTAGGGTCTAGTAATTATTGTTTAGTGTTTAAGCAGTAGGGTTGAGTTTATAAGCTGTTACAAATCATTTTTTAAACATTTATAAATAAGTTTAAGAGGAATAAATATTTTTATAATAAATTTAAGGTATTTGTAAAAATAGTTATCATTTAAAACTAATCAAATTTAAGATAAAATTTGAATTTTCTCGAATGTAATATTATTTCATGAGTAAGCATTTGACATTCGGTAGTGGATGCAAAGCACACACTATTTTTTATTTTTATTTTTGTTAAATTAATTATTCTTTAGAGTTTTCAATGCCAACTTTAGAAAATATTTAATCTTTCAAAATATCATATGTATTATTATTTTCAAAACAAATTTGACTTTATTGAAAATTAGTTGATTAATAAACTTTATTTCTCTATTTATGATTGATAGTTTGAATTTTAATTTTTAAAAGTAAAATTTTAAATTCTTGTATTTAAAAAAAATTATGAAACGAAGAAAGTATTATTAAAGACAATGAAAAAATATATAGTACTTCCTCTATTAAGCATAAAATATTATTTAAAATACATATTAAAAATTAGTTTTTACCTAAAATGATTCAAAATATATTTTATTAAAATAAAATATAAATTTGATTGGTTATATTTTTTAATAAAATAATAATTTACGTAAAATATGAAAACATTATATATATGGAAACATAAAATGTTTTAGAGAAATTGTCTCAAATAGCTCCAAAACAAGTTTTTGTTCCAAAGTATAGTGCTGAAAAGTCAAATGATCTAAATATATTTTATTAAAGAAAAAACTGATAATTATACTCTTTCTCAACACAAATATAAAATATTTATAAAATATTTTTTTATTGAGAAACAGAAAATTATGGAAAACTGTTTGTTCCATGAACAATTTTAGAGAAAAAAGAAGTTCTTTTGTAATATAATTGTTCTTTTGGAAGAATTTCTTGAATGTTTATGATATATTCTTCAATTTGAGTTTGGGAAAATAATTTTGAATACATATAATATCTCCCTACATTTTACAAAAATATATATAATATCCTCACAAATTTTTGAATTTTTCATAATGTGTATTCATTTGAAAATTCATGAATATACATTTCTAAATACCTTTTTAAATTTTATTATATGTACATTTAGAAAGATATTTTTTAAATGTATATCATTTTCTTAGGGAGCCTTATTGACTTAGGGATTTGGTACATCTAAATCTCCTATTATTGAATTGAGTATTTATAAAAGTTCTTACAAATCTAGTGTTATTAGATTAGTCATTTATACAAAACTATAAAATCCCCCTCTTATTGGAAAATAAGTATTTCACTAACAATATGTCAATATATATAAAAAAATTATTTGAAATTATTAAAAATTTGATTTATAGTCAACATTCATTGGAAACAAATACCACCTAATGAGATGGTATTTCAAAAAAAAAACAATAGTTTCATCTTCTTCGTTTAGAAACTTTCACGTCAAAAAGTGATCAGTTTTTTTAAATAAGAGAAATGGATTTGGAACCCAGCTTTCACATCGCACGTCTCTTCATTTTTCTTTGGTAACACCTCCTTAACGGTCTATTTCAATTCGATGGATCAGCTTGATGTTGATGTGTGGATGGTCCATCTGTTAAACATGTGATCAGATCAGTCTTTTTTTATCCAGGATATTGTGGACGTATCGAACTTGTGTATCTTATTTGCCACCCTTCATTGTTTAATTTCTTACAACTTTTTGGAAAGGACATGTTTCTTCTATCATCATCTTATATATTAAAACAAAAGTCGCAACTTTGATTCATGTGTAATTTTTTTTAAAATAAACTCTCACAAAAATCAGTTATCATTCATTTATTACTAATAATATGACTTAATAATATATCATTCCTAATATAACATCGACTCCTAAAAACTCGGATTGGTTAACAAACTCACCTTGATTCATGTGTGATATTTTTATTTGGATCATCATTTAATTTTTTTATTAAATGTATTTTCTTAATGCTAATATATAATCTTTTAACTACTTAAATCATAATATAATTTGATATCTTTTAATTTAAAATATAAATATATATATTTAATTTTTTTAACAAACGTGTTGAAAAACATTATAACAATATCTTAATTATCAAAAATTGTATATAAATATTTTCACTAATTTTGTAATTAGTAATGAAATTAATGTTATTATACATTAATATATATATATACTCAGTTATCTTTTATAAAATGAAAAAAATTATATCAAATTTTACTATTTTATAGTTATATCTATCATTTTAAAATAAATCATTGTATTTAACTAAATATGATAAAATTATTTTAAAAAATTAATATATTTTATTTTCACAAACATTAAAAATTTATGCTAGAAATATAATATGTTGGTAGAACGGGTTAACATTAGTAAATTAGATAATTCATGTATAAAATTAACTTATCTTAAACTTTTATATATATATAGTTATTATCTTAAATGAATAAACATAAAAAAAGTATTGATAAAGGAAATCTAGCGCTTTGAATTACAGATCATGATCATAATAATTGAATAAAAAATAATTTTAAAATATATATAATAAAAAATATCAAATATATGTGATGATTTGAAATAATCAATTAACTTACATCATGAAAACTATCAGATTGTTTTATTTAAAATAATTATATATAAACATTTAAATATATAAGTAGCTTAAAAAATATATTCTAATTATGTAAAATATATATAAATATGAAAATTAATATCCGCACGGTTGTGCGGGTCCAAATCTAGTTTTATAGTTAAAGAAAAAGAGATGATAATGTACGAGAATTTTGAAAGAGATTACACGGTTTTGGAATATTTTTTAAAAAGATATTGCCAAATCTAATTTTGTTTGTATTTTAAAATTCTATCAAATATTTCCTCAAAATCTCCTTCAAAGTCCTTCTAATCCAAATATTTCAGCTAAATTCCAGCAAATATGAAATCTTTAAAATTTTACCAAATCCATAATCTAATGAGCCCCATTTAAAGTTTTTAGAAGACTTTTCTAAGTTTTATATCTAAAATTGTGTAATGATATTATACATATTTAAAAGAATTTTCTTATGTTTTTGGAAACATTATATATTAAAAAATATTTTTTAAATATGCATATAAATTAAATTCAGAAAACATCATATATATAATTATGAAAAACTTACTAAATATATATACTAATTATAATCAAAAGTTTATTTGCACATTTATGAAAGCGTTCGGCAATTCAGAATTTTTTTACAAATTTAGAGATTTCATTAAAAAAATCTTTTCAGTTTTAATGGAACATATTTTTGTCATTTTTTAACGCTGGATAATTATGCTAGTAAAAACTATAAGAAATATTACAAACGATTTTACACCCGGCAATTCTACGTGCTATATGAGGATTCACGTATTAACTGCATCAACTGAATTGTCTATGCGATCCACGCTTGACGGTACTCATTGCGCCATGTTATAGATTTGTTGTAAGTTTTTTCTCTATTAATTTGCATAATTCTGTATTTTTTGAGATTTGAAATCCATGTCTACTGTTGTGGAAGCACTAATGAACTCATAACCAAACCATTGGACTAAGGGAGAATCCACTATTTTTGTAACTTTGATTTTTAGAATTTATTTAAAAGTCAAAAACTTAAATCAAACTACTTAGGAGATTTACCTAAAAATTTAAATATCATTTATTAGAGATGGAGAAATTGTTTTTAAAGTGTAGAAGATTGCAGAAGTGTAGAAGGTTGTTTTTAAAGCCAAAGTACTTGGACCATTTCCAACTAATTTATATATATGTTTTGTTTTTATAATAGCATTTACAATCAAAACTAACTCATCCCACCTTTTATTTTTCATTTAAAATATAGATCACAATTTTTACCTCTATTTATAGAAGATAAAATGATATTTTTTATTATTTTTTATATATTTAAAAATTATTATTTTAAAGAAAAAGTTGGAGAAAAAATATTTCTATTATAAATATAAAAATAGCAAAATTACATTGCAAATTATTATTATTATTATTATTTTTTTTTGATAATCCAGGGTTCCCTGCTTCGCGGATCAGTCCCTGGGCCCGGTCAGGTAGCGGGCCAGCTTCACCCGGGAGGTTTTTCTCTGAGCCCGAAGGTCCAGTATCCACTTTAGTGCCAGGGATGAACAGTTCGCCTCCGACTGGCGTCGAACCCGGAAACATGACAATTGGCCCCCAAGGCTCTAACCAATAGAGCTGACTCATCCCGTCACATTGCAAATTATTTTAGTAGCTCAAAACTCGTCTGCGGCTGGACCACCATCACGTGATTCATAGTTGCAAATATTATTTTTTATTTTAGCTTGATATGAATTATCTGTATGCGCTTAAATAAATATATATATATATATATATATATATATAATATATATCTACATATTTTTGTTTATCGCGTCGTCCATCTAATTAACTCTAACCGATCTAGATGCATTAAGATAAGAAATAATTGATTAGATCTCGATCCGCACAACCGCGCGGATTTTTGTTATCATTTATTTTTATATTAACATTTTGTTTTCAATTCTAAATTGTTATATATTGGCTGTCAAAAAAAAAACTGTCAAAAAAAAATTAGTATATATTATAATATATATGTGTCTATCAAATTTTAAAACATAATAAGTTTACGGTATTTTTTTCATTGAATAGATTGTTTTAAACTTTCACATGTATTTGTATCTTCATCTATATATATATTTTCGGATTATTATTTCATTATTAAAATCGTAACTATATATATAAAGATTAATAAAATATTATTTTATTGTCATATTCAAAAATATTGTAACATTTTACAAATTTAAAAAGTTTTTAAAAACTTAAACTTTTCGCTTCATAGATTTATATTATCGAGTAAATAATTAAACATTTAGTTTTTGTTTAATTTTTAAAATAAATTATATAGTTTAAAATTTGTTTTCATTGGTTTAAGGTAGTTAAGATTAATCATTGTTAGATAATATGATTTTTGTTATTTAAAAAAAAAATCTTTATAATTTTAAAAGTTAACATTGATAAATATTTAAATAATTAACATATGGAAATACAGTATTACAACATTAAATTATACCTAGTTAATTTATATTATATTTAAATTCAATAGATCATCTATTGTTTTAATTTATATTATATTTAAATCCAATAGATCATCTATTGTTTAAATCCAATTATTGATATCCCAATAAAAATTTCTGATAGGCCCAAAATTTAAATGATAAGATTAGAGATTAAATGTAACATGATTTTTTAGGAATATGTCTATTAGGTCCGATTTTTAAAAAATCACACATGAATCAAGGTTGTGACTTATGTTTTAATATATAAGATGTAGATATATTCCCTATATATTAATCATGGAGCATTACATGTTTTCGTAGTCACGTGTCATCATGAGAATAATTGTTATAATTGTTAGAAAAAGAAGTTGGTCCACATAAACATATACTATGTTTTTTATTAAACTAACTATAAAACTAATTAATAATATACAAAAGAATATTTTATTTCCTTAAATAAAAGCTACATAATTACCTAATATTGTTAACATATATATGATAATTAATGATTATGAATAATACATATTTGATTAAAAAAATTTAACCTCTCTCTTTTTTGTTTAATTTTATACTATTAAAAAAGTTAAACAATAACATTAAGCATATAAAAAAAACAATTAGATTTTTTCTTATATGTTATATTTTGAAACTTTAAAAACGACTATAAATTACTAAAAAAAGGTAAAAGTCTGACTTAAAAAATTTGTGATCAAAGGTTTATCTTTTTTTTTTGTTCAAGCAAGATACAAATGATCATATATCATAGGGGTGGGCGTTCAGATACACGTTCGGGTTTGTATAAGATATTTCAGTATAAAGGTATAGAACCCGTTCGGGTATTTCTACATTTCGAGTCGGGTTCAGGTATTTTATGTCCGGGTTCAAATATTTTTGGTCGGGTTTGGATATTTAAGTTTTGAAGAAAAAATAAATAAATTATTCATTGTTTAAGTTTTTTGTATTTAAAGTATATTTTAACTTAACAGTTTTTTTTTCTTTTAAAGATTAAACTATTAATAGGTTTGGAGATAAAACTTTAAAAATAGAAAGACACTAATTTAGTTGTTGTTTTGAAATCTTAGATGCAACTTTTGTTAATGCAAGAAACAAGAACTTGATATGTATTTTAAGTGAGTAGCAAATGATTTTGTCAATAATTATATGTATATTATCTAATTTTGAACAATAAGAATCATTAATATAAATATTTTGAATAAAATGTGAGAAATAAACTAGAAATATATAGTTAAGTATACTTACGTTTGGTTATTTTCTGATATCCATTCGGGTTCGCATATTACCAGTTTGGATTCAGATATTACCTGAATTGGTGAAATAAGTAATATGTTTTGTTGTTCTAATTAGATGATTTTTAGACCGAACTGGTGAATATATACTAGAAAAACATTTATATTTCGAGTCTGCACATATATTCTCTAACAAATTGATATATTATATTTGAACACTAACCTATTAATATAGTTTGCCTGTGATTTTTTTTCAAAATTTTGATTCTTAGATATGTATATGGAGTGAAACTAATTTTTACAGATGTCCATTTTTTAATTGACACTTATATAATTCACTAAACTCATAAAAGAAGTTAAAAAAACTTAACTCATATCCATGAAACAAAGACGAGAACGAAAGCACAATTCTATAGAGGTAGAAAATGAAATCACTTATAGAGAGTTAATAGTAAACTAATCGAGAGCAGAAAACCTAACCATCTTTCGTCATTATACAATCGATGTTGCCTATTTGGTTTTGGTGATTTGTGTCAGCCACAAAACTTAATTTCGTTTTGTGCATATGAAGTCATAAAAATAATTAAAATGAGATGTAATACGTTAACTTTTCAACGACGACGATATATTTAAGAGACCAACATTTGTATTCATCATTTTATAATCGATAAAGATTGTACTGTTGCAAAATATTAAAATCATTTTATAAACAAAAATTATTATAAGAACTCACTACGCGCATGCGCGCAGCTTATCATCTAGTATATATTAATCTTGGAGCATTACAACATGTTTTCGTAGACACGTGTCATCACTAAGATAATTCTTAGAATTCTAAGAAAAAAAAGTTGGTATATACAAATATATATTATATTTTTTTTATTAAACTAACTATTAAATTGATTAGTAGTGTACAAAAAAATTCTCAATTATTTTCTTAAATAAAACTATGGAATTACCTAATATGGTTATAAATATATATGAGAATTAATGATTAAGAATAATACATATTTGATAACAATTTTTGTATCCTTTTTTAAATTTTATATTATTAAAAATAAATAAAAAATCACATTAAACATATAAAAATATATTTTTCTTATATGTTATATTTTGATTTTTTTTGAAACGACTATAAATTACTAAATAAGGTAAAAGTCCCATATTAAAAAATTTGTGATCAACGGTTTAACTTTTTTTTTTTGTTCAGTCATGATAGAAATGATCATAAATCATATGAATATGAAGTATCATAAATAAATATTCATATTATATATATATATATATATATATATATATTAATTTTCAAAATTTTATTGATAAATCTCACTTTAAAAATTTCGTGATTAACAGTTTAAAATTTTAATACAACAAATATACAAATGTTAATAAAATCATATGAGTATAAAGTGTCAATAATAAATATTTATATTAAAATATTATATATATATATATATATATCTATGTTAATAACACTAAATTTTTATTATACACCAATAAATTAAATAAAATGATTTTATTGATTTATTTACCAAAAACATGATTGTAAACAAAAAAAAGGTATTGGTTTGATTTATATGATTAATCAAATTTATATACTTTTATGTATAAAATTATTTTTAAGTTGGTGGTTTCTAATGCTCCTTCCATTTTTTAATATAAGTCGTTTTATAATTGTGCACATAGATTAAGAAAATTATTAATTTTTTATATTTTCTAAACAAAAACATCATTAATTATTTACCAAACCACAAATCAACCAATAATAAAATAGAAGGTATATTATCATTGGTCATATAACATTAAGTGTTAATAAATTTTACATAAAAAACCAAAAACGTCATATAATTTGAAACATAAAAATTTCTCTAAAACGACTTATATTAAAAAACGGAGGAAGTATGTTATTTGATCCTGACATTCCCATGAATACATTTCTTCAAATCGAAAAGATTTTTAATATTGGAAGCACTATATATATATATATATATATATTATTTCATTAGGATTTAATATTTTAGTCTTGATTTTTATTCATAAATGCTTTTAGTGAGATATCATGACAAGATTTCAATCATCTCCTTTTGAGTTTGTTCCAAGAATGAGAGATTTGATCATTCGATATTTGTTTCTCTCTAATACTCTATATAGCTATTGTAGTTGTAAAATGAGATATTTGAACTATTTATTACAAATTTTATGGTTTATCATTTAATAAATTAAATAATTCTTATTTTATACCCCTCAGTTTCTTTTTGTATGATGTTTTAGAAAACAATTTTGTTTCCATTTGTATGACGTTTTGAAACTTTTTATGAAAAACTATTAAAATAAATGATTAAAATATTAAAACTTAATGTGTTGTGTTTGTCTTATTTGTTCAGAATAGCAATGATTAGTTACTTTTGTTTATTTATTTTTTTCTTTAATCAAGTGTTTTAATAAAAGTGCAATGTTTCTTAATTTGTGTGCTAATACTAAAAAATCATATAAGATGAAACAGATGGAGTACATTGTTTACATATACTAGAATGGTAAAGTATTATATTTTTTTTGTTGATATACTCTTAAGTAACTAAACCTCAAAAACTAAGTTAATAAAATAAGTAATTTGTTTTGTTGTTCTCGAATTATATAATTTTTAGACCGAACTAGTGAATATATACTAGAAAAATATTTATATTTTGAGTCAGCGCTTATATTCTATAATAACTTGATATATTATATTTGAACATTAACTTGTGAATAGAGTTTACCGGTGATTTTTTTTCAAAATTTTGATTTTTAGATATGTATTTGGAGTGAAACTAATTTTTACAAATGTCAATCTTTTTAAATTGACACTTATGTAATTCACTTAATTCATATAAGAAGTTAAAAGAAGAAATAAACTAATATCAGTGAAACGGAACGAGAACGAAAGCACAATTTTATAGAAATAGAAAATGCAATCACTTATGGAGAGTCAATAGTAAATAAATCGAGAGCAGAAACCTAATCCTCTTTCGTCATTTTACAATAGATGTTGCATATCTGATTTTTTTTTGTGATTTCTGTCAAGTGCAAAACTTAATTAACTTTTGAGTATATGAAGTTTTAAAAATAATTAAAATAAGTTGTAATACGTTAACTTTTCAACAAAGATAATACATTTAAGAGTCCAACATTTGTATTCGTCATTTTATAATCGATAAAGATTGTAATGTTGCAAAATGTTAAAACCTTTTAACGAACAAACATCTTTATATATATAGTTGGGTTTGCTTCCCTCCTAGACTGTCCACATAGGCGGACACATCACTAATTCGAGTCTTGAGAAGCCGACACGTGTCCGCATTCAAAACGCGGCGTTTCATTAACTTGGAGTTGAAGTTGGAGATCGTGTGGGCTTTTGGTGTAACTCATAAACACGGGGAAATATTGTCGTGTGATCTTCGATCAAATTAAAAATAATACTTTTAATAGTATAATTTTATATTTTAGTAAACAAATAATGTTGTGTTCTTCGTCTTATGAGTACGTCATAAAAACAGCTCTTATGATATTGGTGATATTCAATTCGATCATACCGGTATGACAAATTAATGTAAATCAACAGAACCGAGTACAATGATTTTTATTCGATTTACATGTGTCGCAAATACAATAAAATGTTTTTATTTATTTTAATGTATAAAATAACCCATAAAAACCAAAAAAAGTAGATGAACCAATAGGTTTATAGTATATTAGTGAACGTACATATAAAATGTATAATATTATATAGTGAATACAAAATTGAATTTACTAATTTGATATACATATACTGAGCATTTAACATATGAATAATGTTTTAGCAAAAAAAAAACATATGAATAATTATTTGTTTTACCCATTTATATCAATTTATTTTTTAAGGTCCATAATTTCACGATAAATAGTGCTCATATAATTATTTGCTTTACTCATTTACATCAATTTATTTTTTAAGGTCCATGATTTCACGATAAATAGTGCTCCTAACTTCTTCGTTTTTTTTTCATACAATAGTGCAAACATATTATTATATATTACTCTTACTTAGCTATTTGAATAAACGAACACTATGATATTTAAAATTTTTGAATGATTCCTTTTGTACGGTAAACGGTTTTATTTCAAAGTATTAATACATCAATGTAAAAATATATTTTGCAAGATAATTACACGCATCTGCAGCATAAGCTCTTTATTATATAAGAGCATGAATTCTATAAAAAAGCGTTCATGCAATATTATCATTTAATTTAAATATATTGTTAATTCATAACGCAAGTTTCCACGGTATTAATAACTTCTAAATTAATAGTAAAAACTATCTAATAAATTCTAAACTTATTTAATAACGATAAACCGTATTTAATTTAAAGAGTAACAAGAAAGTTGAAGTATGACTTTCATTAATAGAAAACTATCACATTTAATTAAAACATACACAGACAAGCTACTCACATTAACAAAATGTCGTTTTCGCTTAGATAATATAAGTTTTTTTTTAACATATTTCCCTGGGATGATCATTGCATAATTGTATGTGGACGTTATTAATCTTATTATATTAGTTTTTTCTTCATAGAAAAATGAAAGTTACTGTCATTTTAATTCAGTTCAAAAATATTTATTGAAAATAACAACATATCTCCGAATTCTATTTATTTATTTTTGTTTATAGTATCGTTTTCAATCTACAGTTTTGTTAAAAATGTTTTATAAAATTAATGTAAATTCATATAAAATAGTTTTTTCTAATTTTTCGTCCGTAGGACGGGCCGAGAGTTACTATAAGAAACTCATTCATTCTGCGCATGTGCCCGGATTACCATCGACTTGTTTGTTAAAACATAAGGATTGCGATATAATGCGCAAACATTTAACTTTAAACGTGAACTAGATTTTGATCCGCACTTTCAAAGCACGGGTTTATTTTTCTTTTTTTCAATTGACAAATATTTAGCGTCATATTTCATATATTTGTGTTTTATTTTATAAAAGACTTAAACTTTTTATCTTTCTTTATCGTGTTTTATTTTAAATGACTATTTATGTTTAAAAAATTAAGCTTTATTTTTTTAATGAATTAAGTTGGTATAACTCTGATGAATTAATTTTATTATGTGGTTAATATATTTAATAAAAATAATTATATATTTTTAATAAAGATTTATACTTTTCAATGAAAAAATCAATTTTTTTTTTTATGAATGCTTAAATTATATTAAGAAAAGAAAAAAAAATTAATTAAGAATGGTTGAAAAAAAAAAATTATTTGAACTTAGATTCAATGGCCCAAAGGAAAAAAAATGTGAGAATTGGATCTGATTTCTTAATCGGCCCAAATGGTCCAAGAGAGATCTGATGTGGATAGTGGGCTGAATCCGAAAATAATGGCCTAATATAGATGTGTTATTAATATTACTTGATTGTCTTTAATGAAACATGCAATGTTAATAAAGAAAAGGCAGACTAAAGTAAAAAAGACAATAGGATACTGCTTTAATAGTATAGATGAGATGCTAATTAGGTCTGACGAACCACAACGCGAGACCGCATTCTTGGTTTACTTGAATTAATATTTTTCACGGGAACATCGTTAATCTACTTTATTTTCTTTAATAACTTTAGTTCAATGCATTGCTTGAATCGATACGTTACTTCTTTTCGCTCGCAAAATAAATAAGTAGGGCCAATAGTAGATACTCCGAATCATCATGATAGGTTTCAGGCTTTTGCAGAATCACATATATTATAGTATTATACTTAAATTTTCGTTCTCGATAATTAAGACCATCACCGATAGAATTCTATTTTTCTTTCTGTAATTTACGCTAACTCTATTATAGTGTAACTTTTGCTCTAATAGTATTATTCTATTATAAAATGAAATATAGAAAAATATCATATATATTTTTTTTTCATTTTTATTTGATACTTCAATATTTCAAAATTTTAAAATAACATGAAAAATATGAATTTCATAAGAGAATATTTAATAATTTTAAATAAAGATGCATAAACTAATAAAAATACCAAAACTGAACATAAATATATAAAATATAAAAATAATAAATGATTTAGTAAGATAGTCAATTATTTATTAAACTGCCAAAATTGGTGAAATATTGTCCAAACGATCTATGACATATTTAAAAAAAAAATCTTGATTTAGGAAAATCGAAAATAAATACACTCATGATTCTTTTTTTTTTTTGGAAACACTACTCATGATTCATTATAAAATGCATTAGTTAACCATTTGTGGAAAAACAAAATTCTAATGTTCATTATTGAACCAAAATATGTTATATCTTATATATATATATATATATATATATATGATTATTGTAATTTTTAATAATAAATATTTAATTTAAATAAATATATTTTTATGGAAGCTTTCCAAACATAAAATAGTTGGGGTTAATTAGTAAAATTTTAACAATTATTACTAACAATTATCAATTAAAATAATATTACTAACAGTTACTAATTAATAAAAGTTCAATTATTTTGTAATATTGTTTTTTGAGTAAAATATAAATAATACTTGGGATTAAAATCCAACTTCATTTTAGTATTATACTATTTTAGAACAAAAAATAAAGTAATACATTGAAAATGCTCTTAAGAAATTTCTAATAAGATTCTTTATTTTTAATGTGGTTCACCGTTAAAACAAGGGATGAAGCGGTGGTTCTCCAACAACCATCTTCAAATTAGCAATTTAAACTTTAGTTTTTAACATTATTAAAATTAACTATAACCATTAAACTTTCAAAAATCAATAAAACATACTATTTGAAACATATTAAAATAAAATATTTTTAAAATATAATAATACATAGTCAAATATAATAATACATAGTCAAATATACATAAAATGTTAATAAATAATTTTAATCCAAATAATTTTTAAAAATATACATATAAGTACTAAAATATAATATATAAGAAGTTATTTATGCTAGTATCAAATATATGTAATTGTAGGGACTAAAATAAAAAGTAAATAATATTTTAAGAGAATAAATAGTGGATTATCAAATTTGAAGATCTACTATTCATCTCTTTAAAATTTTAGGGAATGAATAACCGTCCGAATGCAAAATCCTTCAGAAATTAAAGGATAAGAGACCGTCGAAGATGCCCTTACATGTCCGAGTTTTCTTAACCTTTTATATTTTTCTAAAGTATTTTGAAACATAATACAAAAGAACATACCGAAGAGGCGAAGAGGATGTTAATTTCGTCGGGAGAAACGGGTGAACATAATAATGTCACAAGAAAATATCCGCCTATTCGAATAATTTTGTTTTCGTATTTAAAATAAATAAATTCCCTAAGGAGCACATGTCCATTCATTTTTGTGTCGATAAGCATCATGTCCATTCTTTTTTTTGTGTCGATAAGCATCATACCAGTTGAAAAAAAAAAGAATCATACCAAACATTTAATATTTGACTCTCGAAACGATAAGTTATGAGGTTCTACACACGACACGCATACGGCAATATACACATGACTGGAGAACCCTTCACTCTCTAGAGATGCAGATCTTCCAAAAAAAAAAAAAAAAAAATCTAGAGAAAAGCTACCTAAGATATAACAAATTAAATGCAATTTTTCAAAAGTATTTTCATTCAAAGATTAGTAATTATTATTTAGAATTTAATATTTAAGTATTAGAAATTTAGAGGTTGATTTTTACCAATTTTGAAGTTGTTTTTGGTTTTTGTTTTTGGAAAAATCAATTTTTAGACAATAAAATTTTGTAAGAAAATAATTTCCTTATATTTTAGAGAAATTGATTTTTTTAAATAACTTTCATTTTCTAAAAAAAGCCAAAATCCAATTTTTTTTGGTTTTTTATCTTACAATGCTTTTTTCATTCCTTTTTTTGTTAATTTAAAAGTTTTGTTATATTTATGCATTAATACAGTATAAATAAATAAAAATGCTAACTACTTTAAACAAATAAGTTTTAGTAAGAAGAAAATTTTTAACATATATAATACAAAAATAATTTATATTAAGAATTTATTTTTATATAAAGTTTGCAGGTTTTGTTAATAATCTATTGTGTTTTCATTTAAAATTTAATGTATTCTTTAAGTAATTTTATGGTTGTTTAAAAAAATTATATTTAAAAAAAAATAACAGAAAAACTAAAATAGACCAGTAATCAAATTTTAGAAAACAAAAAATCTAAAGCAAAAATTTAAAATGCAGAAATCTAATTTTATTTTTAATAAAGTTTATATTTTTGTAATTAATTTTTATTTAAACTTCAAAAAATAATTAATAAAATATATTAAAATTAATTTAAAAAAAACTGAAAATTATCACTCAAGTTTTTATAAAAACTAAAACTACAATAAAATTTAAAACCAAAAAATTAAATAAATATTTTATTACTTTTTAAAACAAAAATCTAAAGCTAAAAACCAAAATAGCCATTTGTGCTTTTTCAAAAACTTAAACCTATTGCAAAATAAAAAACCAAAAACTAAAAACCAAAATCTAAAAACTAAAAACTAAAAACTAAAACCCAAAAACCAAAAAGCAGAACCAAAAATCTAAAATTCATCTAAACAATCATCACCTTGTAAAATTCTATAAATAATATATAGACATTTATATACAATTTCGAAAAGTTATTTTAGTGTTTTTATCATAAATTTAAAATATTTATGAAAATAATTATTATTTTACAATTAAAAATAATATCAATATTGTCGTAAAATTATAATTTTCGTAAGAAAATGGACAAAACTTTTAAGATCCAAAATTCGATGCAAGCCATAATAATAAAAATCTATAATTAGTGTGTACTTACAATCGTTAGTGAGTTGTCATTTTAGTTGATATGAAAAATCGTTATAATCGTTTTGCTGTAGTTTCTTTTCTATGTCAGATTACCGAGTTTTGTTTTATTTGGATAGTTTAAATAAATGTATTTGATAAAAACTTAAATAATTTATTTTTATCATATAGATTCTTCAGACTAGATCGGAAGCTCCGCATCCATATTTGCTTCTTTGTACTGCGTACGAGACTGTCTGTCTTTGAATTTTGCGTTTGTGGTATATGAATGAGCTCTAAGTTGTTGAAACTTCTCTTCAAAATCTTTATGTCTTCCAAATAATTTGCAAAGGCTGTTCATTTCCGCTGGCCACCGTCGATTAAAATGGGGTGAAAAATACGGTCTTCCAGGATGTCTTATGATGAGGTGTACTTAGCCGATAGTTTATTACCTGGATTATAAAAAAAAAAAAACTTGCAAAGGCTGTTCATTCTTCTGGTTCTGAAACCATCTTCACCAACTGAGAACAATTTGTTGTAAATGTAACAGTCAAGTGTCTTAGATTCTTCATGCATTCTATTGCCTAAATGAGAGCCTCTATCCCCGAATGAAAAGGCGATTGACTCGCTCTTATATTCATTGCTCCCATTAAACCATCAAACCCTTCCATAGTGTTATACTACCCTTGTCCTGAATAGATTTCATGATTTATTTCATGATCCATCCGTAAGACACCATCTATTTGGGATAGATTGTGCTATTGCTTCTATTGATAATCGAGTTTCATCGATTCTGTGTGTAAGTGAAATCCGTGTCTCAGCCCAAAGTAATGACTCTGTTTCTGCCAATTTGAGAGTATTCTTTGATCACTATCCAAATCTATATATATAAAAATATGTTTGTCTCTCTCCTAAGCTATCCACGTGAAAAGTCACTCTCTGACAAACCGACACGTGTCCGTCTTCTGGGTTTTATTTCTTTGGTTGGGCTTGAGCAAAACAAGCAAATATCTCTAATCAAATCAAATATTGGTAGCTTCATAGTCTATTTAGTATTCAAATACATTAACATGTACAATATTTAACTAATATGTATATTTTTATATGATACAAATTTATATTGAACATTCATTCTAACTGTTTAAATTTTTTTAAAATTTCCATCCCGCCCGTAGGGCGGGCCGGCCCTAGTTGCTAAATACTTTGTTGTTTTTTCCTTTCTATATCTACCATAAGATCCTTGCAAATTGATGATCTTCTAGTTCTGGAGAAACCCTCCGAAATAAATAATCTATGTTTGCAAAAATTTATTGAGTTGGAAAAATGAATGGATTCGATGGGATTCGCGAGAGTTTTCAAACATGAATCATAGGTGGACATTCAAATAACACATGGTTTATGGATTCTTCAGTTGTTTTACATCGTGCACGAATTGTATCCCCTTGTATTACTATACATCCTAATACCAGTTGCCATAAAAAATGTTTTATCTTAGGTGGACAGCGTACTTTCAAGGAGAAAGCCTTTGGTAGAAAACCGAAGGACCATACTCTGATAGCGTTCTTTCTATATACGGGTACACTCGTTTTACTTGATATCCATATTTAACTGTGTACCTTCTATTATTATTAAAATGTCATTCATCACGATTTGCTGTCTGTATTTGATTTAATGGTATATTTTTAATTATTTTCGCATTTTGAGAATCTACCAGAGTCCAAATGACCTGTAATTTTGATGAGAGAATCTACTGTAAGGTTCGGATAAAAATTGTATTGAATTTTATTTACCGGTGGTTACAATCACTTGCAATTCAAGAATCTCCACTTTTAAATCACACTACAAAAAATTATAATAAATCAAGTAAATCCAATACACCTTAAAAAATCACCAGCATAATCAAATATTAAGAAAAACAAAATTTTAAAATATTATTTTAATAAATAAATATCTCAGGTTATAGACCTCCATTTTAAGTGTCTCTAAATCTCAGGTTTCTTTCATCATGCTCCGTGCATGCATTGGAAAACTTCCATCTTAATCAACTACTAACTTACTTTGTAACTTCTTCTATAATTTCTCATATATCTGTTTCAGATATATGTTTTTCTCAATTGTAAGATGTTATTATCGAACAATTGTAAACTTTGGTTACTTTTATTTTAATGCACCAAATTTAGTCAAAAAAAAAAAAAACAACTAGGTCTTCATTGCAAGCAATGTGGCGCTAGTCTAATGTTCAAGGAAGATTTAACGCCTCATTAAGTTTAAGTTTAATGCCTATCAAATTTTAATTTGTAAAATGTACCTTTGGCTCAAAATAATTTTTGTATACAGCTTTTTCATTAGTAGATATATCATATAAAAGAGTGAAATATTATTTGGCAATTGGAACCTATTAATAATTTACTAAAATTATTTGTTTATGTTGATATATTGTATTTGACTAATAAGTATTGCATGCGTTAGGTCTAAAAGATAAAAAAAAAAAAGAACGCTCATGTAATTATATTATATCTATAATCTTTACTAGATTATAATATAAAACTGTAAACCATCTATTTTAAAATATCTCTCCGGGTGATGCGAAAGATGGAAAAGGATTAACATGTCTCTTTCCTGACATGCACGAACCAAACAAAGTCCTTAATATTATTTTCTTTCGTTTTAACACATTTCGTTAAAAAATAAAAACCTCACTTTGAACACAACCTTTCTCTATATATAGATTTTCAGTCTCCTCCTCTCTCATCAAATCACACGATACTCTCTCACGAACGATTTAAAAAGCTAAAACAAACCTCTCAACACCCTTGTAACATCTCTCCGTCAAACTAAAAAAAATGGCAGAAACAGCAACATCATCGCCATTGAAACGCCAAAGAGACGAGCAAGAACAAGAAACCACACCCCACGAAGATTCAAAACGACAAAAGACTTCTTCATCATCTACCTCGTACAATGAAATTCAATGTCTCCTAGATAATGTAGAAGCACAAAATGAAGCAGACAGTGATCTAACTTCCCTAATCACCACACTTCAGCAAGAAATCTCAACAGAAGAGCAAAACGTTGCTGTTTTTGAGAATCCTCCTCTCTCTTCTTCTTGCTCCTCTTCGTCGTCTTCATGCGCTCCAAAGGAAGAAGAATGCGAAAGTGACAAGGAGAAAGTGATGAAACATCTTTTAGAAGCTTCCGATGACGAACTCGGGATACCTAACACTGAAACTGGCGGGAGTAATTATGAGATAGTTAACAGTGAGACTAATCAGGATTACATTAATGGGTGTAGTTTACTAGATGGGTTTGGTGATGGGCTTTGGGAGCTTGAGGATGAAGTTGCTAACTATTACACGTTGCTGCAGTCAGAACTGTTCATGTAAAAGTCCACAAGGGTAAAGTAGGGAAACAGAAAAAGAGATGATGGGTATAAAGGAAAATTAAAGAAAATATATGATGAAGAAGAGAAAAAAAATAAAAGAACAGGATATTTTCTTTTATGGAATTTATTTTCATTATTGCATTTTTTTTTCTTTCCATGTGAATTTGAGAGGTCCCCTTTGATTTTTTTAGCTCTTTCTTTATTTGGTTTATAAAAATTTTAGTGGGACTAATGATAATGATACTTTGTTGTTTTTATCTTTCAAAATTGTTTGTTACGTTATTAAAAGACATAGGACCCTACTATAATTGAAAGAATTAAGTAAGAATACAAATCTTATTCAAGTGGCCTTTATCGGTTCCATTTCGGACCATTGTGTTTCATCTCGTTCGTCAAAGAATTTCCTCCAAATATTCGTGTTAAAGTTATTGATCGCTTTCACGTATATTATGCACGTTCACGGTGTACCTTAATTTTGCTGATAATTATATATAGAGAAAATGACTAGAATATCATTAAAAAAGTTTTTGTCGAAAATATAGTTTTTAAGAATAAAAATGATCAAAATAATATTTAATGTTTTATCAAAAGAGATAAATATAAACTTATATCTCAATGGTAAATTAATTTAGACATTAGGGTTTAAAATTAAGATGTGGGTTTAGGATTTAGGGTTTAAGGTTTAGAGTTTAGGGTTTATAGTTTAGGGTTTAGGGTTTAGAGTTTGGGGATGAGATTTAGGGTTTAGGATTTAGAGTTAATGGGTGGGGTTTAGGATTTATGGTTTAGGGTTTAGGATTTAGGGTTTAGGGTTTAGAGTCGAGGAGTTGTATTTTGAGATAAGATTTCAAATTTTAAAAAATAAAAAATATTTAAATTTTCGGAAGATAAAATGCTATTTTGGTCATTTTAGTTTTTGAAACCTATTTTTACGACATAAATTTAGAAATGTGTTATTTTGAAGATTTATCCTTATATATAACGCTACATCTATTATTTGGCGTACGTCACTTGGTCACGTGTCTCGGATTTTAGTGTTTGGCGATAGTGCATCGAATAAAGAGGAGCATTTCTCCAAAAAATTGATTTGTTCGATGAAGTGTATGCAACTTTTTTTTTTTCTTTTTTGTAACATAAGTGTATGCTACTTAAACGAAGATTGAAGCATATTAATCTTAATTTATTTGAAAATAGAAGAAAATAACAAAAATATCAGCCTAATTTTTTTGGTTTTTTGTTAAGTTAAGATTATGAAATATTGGTCGATGCATATGAGCATCTCTACCTTAGTGAAAGAGCTCAGAGCAACCTTATGGGATAACCAGTAGCGGTAGTCCAATGGCGCTTAAGAAAATAAATCCAATACGACGAATTCTGATTCGAACTCCGCTGACCACATGGATATGAACTATTGTTTACGGTTCATTTGAATATCAAGAAAAGAGTCTAACCGTAGGTTATACCTCCACATGAAAATTGATTCTGTGTCTTTAATAGATTCGAGTTTAACCATTTTAGTTTACAAAAAAAACCTTATGGGATAGTATCTCAAAATAGGGTTCTAGCTATTACAATATAAACTACTAATGTAAATTAACTTTATAATTAAATTCTAATATTAAGAAAATGAATTAATTAGAAAATGACAAGGGGTGTAATGGTATATTATCATAAGTTTTCATTTGAGAACCTTCTTTTTATTTCTTTTCCATATTTTAATTTTTAAAAAAATACTTAGTAGAATATCTCATTGAAAGTGTTCTTATAGCTCAAACGTTAATCTAAGAGGTTCTAACTTCTAAACAAGTTTCAAACACAATATATTATAAAGAAAATGTTAAGCCTATAAAAATTAGCTAGTATTATTTTTATTAGAGATTTATTAAATAAATTTATGAAAATTTTCAATCAATATTATATGACGTCATACTGACCAATTTTGTCTAGCCTCACACCAAACTTCACAACAACAGTTGTGGAATATTTTTATTTACTCACCAAAAAACCTAAATCACTCATTCCTTTGTTGGTTCATTCTTTTCTTCCAGACGGCTAACCCTAAGCTTAGAGTAGCCTACTTGTTACATACTCCACATATTTCCGTTGATAGTAGTATCACTATTACTATATCTTATTAGATCCTAACCTACTATGCCTATCCATAAGATAATTTTTAAGGCAGATTGTTAATTTCATCTTTCCTTTTGGTTTTAAGCCAATTGACTTTATAATCAAATGAACTACCGGCAAAAAGCATATTTAATTACGTTATTTTGCAAAAAAAAAAAGCATATTCTTTTGCAAAAAAAAAAAGCATATTTAATTACGTTATTTTAGAAATTTTGTTTGCGTATATCTTGGCATTTATCTGAAAATAATTGTTTATAGTTTTATTTTCGGAGATACAAAATGTATTAACACTGAATATAGTTGGCATTAATAATGATATTTTTTTATCTCCATTTTATTGGCTATAGTTGCGTCGTAACAAAAGATAATCAAGTGGAATTAGGACTACGCCTATCGTGACAATGATTTGAGACAGAGAGATTATGCTAACTTGATTACATAGTTGAAAACTAATAATCTTTTCTTTCGTTTTAGCTTAGAGTTATGTGATCTTAAAATACTGTATAAATGTAAACCAGCGAAAGAATTGCTTCATGTACGTCACCCTCTCAATTATTCTTTTTTTTTTGAACGGCAATTCATTAAACTCAATTATTGCTTCATGTACGTCACCTTCTCTATTACTCCTTTGCTTCTTGTTAGTGACAACAATATATGAAGTCCTAAAATTTTTATTCAGAAGTAAACAAAAATGCATGAAAAAAGGTTGACAAATAAATATTTGAAATCATTTTGATTCTAACGTTTTATATAGTAAATATTTTTCTTTGTAATAGTTATAAAATGGACAGGAGCTAATGAGAACATAAACCCACTAACTAGATGTAATAGAATTTGATAGCATACAACTATAGTTCAATACAATTATTTTAAGTATATTCAAATACAATTAAATTAACTAAATGAAGTTGCAAGTCAGTTAGATTGTTATAGTGATATACTTGTTGTATAACCATGTTATTTATTTATTTTTATTTTAAGGATATTTGCACTCTCTGCATACGCATTTATGCGAAATTAGCTATATACCAAATTTGCCTTGCTCTGATCCAGCTTTAATCCAACACGTGATCCACAACAATATTTTTAAGGCAGATTGTTAATTTCATCTTCTTCTTTTTTTTTTTTTGACTAAAAAATGGTTAAACCTGGATCTATTAAAAATACAGACCTAACTTCTGGACGGAGGTATTCCAAACCGGAGGTGTTCTATACCTTGTTTTTAGCGACTTTTTTATTATCTTTACAGAAAAGGAAAAAATGAATAAGTGAACAACTAAAAACGTTCTCCTTTTAAGAATCTATATGGGGAAATTTTACTTATACACTTTTCTTGATACCACTTTTCACTTATACCACCACTCAAAGGACATTTTCATAAATACCACATTCATTAATGTATAAATGACTAAACTAACCCTGCCTTATCTTCAGTCTATCGTCTCCTTCTTCTCTACCGTCGTGATCCTTCTTCTCTCTCCGTTCGGATCCACCGTCTCTCTCCGTCGGATCCACCGTCCTTCTTTTCGAGATCCATCGTCTCTCTCCCCGTTGAGATCCTTCTTCTCTCTTCGTTGAGATATGTCGTCATCTCCGTCGAGATCCGTCGTCATCTCCGTTGAGTTCCATCGTCACTCTCTCTCACGTATCTGGTGATAAGCAATTACGAGAATCACGATTCAAAACCTCAAAGATGTTGGCTCCTCTCCACGATTCACACTGGTATGTTTCTAATTTGTGTATTTTTTTTGTTCGATTCAAGTAATATTTTGGATTTGTTCTTTCTGTTATAAAAAAAAAATCAACGAAGGTTGGTTTACAACAGGTCGATCTAAGAGAAAGAGTTTTGATAGTGAACATTGAGTTTTCAAAAAATTATAAACCTTTATAAATCTGGGTTCAAGTAATTTTAGGATTTTCTTTCCTCTGTTATTCAAAAAACAAATAAAATTGATTTAGACTTGTCATTTGAATAGTTCTGGTTAGGAGAATTATTTTCGGATAGTGAACATTGTATTTTAAAGAATTAGAACCTCTTATAAATCTGGGTTTTAAGATATTGTTGATAGTACAACTCAATACTTTACAAGGTTTTATAAAGAAGTTTGTAAACAAGAGTTGTTCATATATGTCTATAAAAAACATATAAATGTGTGAATTTGAGAAATCTTGTCTTTTATTATCCTATATTCTTTGTAAGACTGTTACCAAAATACATGAACATTATGCTTGGATAAAGTATCTTTAGACCATGATTAAAAGTTAACATCATCTTTTTATGTCGTCTTTCAGTTAGATAGCAATGAATTTTGCACATCTTTGAGATTGCGTCCGAGGATTGATGAAGCAAGAACAGAACCACTAGACAATCTAAAAGTGATTATCCAATCGGTGTTTTGGTCAATAATGTGAAGCATTTTATAAAAGATTATAAATGTAGTTTTATAAGGGTTTATAAATTAGAAGTTTGTAGAGACTTATAAAACATTGTTTATTCTTTATTACTTCTTATGGTTAATACAATGCTTTGATTTCCTGATGAATACAAACATTTGGTGACCCTAACACATACTGATCTTGATGACATGGATTTTAACAGTGTTGTACAATTAGTTCAACAAAGATATAAAATAAAAAAAATTTAATGGGAATAAGGATTTGTAGATTTACTTTTTGCAACATATGATATAGGAAAATAACACATGAAAGAAGATAAAAATGAAGAAAAAAGAAAGCTGAAAAGAAAATAAGAGTTTGTAAATCATTTATAAAACGGTTTGTTAAGTTTATAAGCTATTTATAAAGGTTTATAAATTATTTGTAAGAGTATCGAAACCATTTATAAAGGTTTATAGAACAATTAATAATGGCTATAAACCATTTATAGCTGTTTATAAAAAAATAATGAAATTTTATAAACAATTTATAAGGGGTATGTATACAATTTATATGGTTTATAGGTTTAGGAATCAGTTAGAAAGTCTCTTAAATAATTTATAAGAGTCTCTAATAATTAATGAAGACTTATAAAAATCATTTATAAGAGTTTGTAAAGTAATTTATAAGGGTTTATAAGGATATGTAAATAATTAATAAGAGTTTATAGATCATTTATAAAATTTTATTTATTTTTTTTATGAATTTTATAAACCTATTATAAAGGCTGATAAAACAGTTTATAAAGTATATAAACTATTTATAAATGTTTATTACAAAATTTATAAAAGTTTATAAATAATTCATAAGGGGAATGTATATAATTTATAAGGTTTATATAGGTATATACATGTTTATAAATCAATTGGAGGTCATTAAATCAATTATAAGAGCTATAACCATTTAGAAAGGCTTATAAAACAATTTATAAAGT
This sequence comes from Brassica napus, assembly GCF_020379485.1. Lineage (NCBI taxonomy): Eukaryota > Viridiplantae > Streptophyta > Magnoliopsida > Brassicales > Brassicaceae > Brassica > Brassica napus. The sequence goes on along the minus strand of NC_063449.1, from coordinate 42,026,905 downwards.
ATATAAACTATATATAAATGTTTATTACAAAAATTATAAATGTTTATAAATAATTTATAAGGGGTATGTATATAATTATAAGGTTTATATATGTATATACATGTTTAGAAATCAATTGGAAGTCTTTAAATCAATTATAAGAGTCTATAACCATTTAGAAATGCTTATTAAACAATCTATAAGAGTTAATAAAATAATTTTAAAGGGTTTATAAGGGTATGTAAATTATTTTCAAGGTTTATATAGGTATATACATGTTAAGAAATCAACTGGATGTATTTAAATCAATTATAAGAGTCTATAACCATTTAGAAAGTCTTATTAAACAAGGTGTTATAAAAGAAGTTCTTAAACAAGAGTTCATCGTATATATCTATAGAACAACATATAAACGTGTGAACATGAGAAGTCTTGTATTGTGTTATCCTATATTCTTTGTAAGACTGTTACCAAAATACATGAATATTATGCTTGGATAAGGTATCTTTACACGATTAAAAGTTAACATTATCTTTTTATTTCGTCAGGCAGTTAGATAGCAATGAATTTTGCACATCTTCGTGATTCATCTGAGGATTTATGAAGCTGGAACAGATCCACTAGACAATCCAAAAGTGATTATCCAATCGGTGTCTTGGTCAATAATGTGAAGCATTTTATAAAAGATTATAAATGTAGCTTTATATGGGTTTATAAATTTGTAAATTAGAGATTTGGGAGACTTATAAAACTTGTTTATTATTTGTTACATCTTTTGGTTAATACAATGTTTGGATTCTCTAAGGAATACAAACATTTGGTGACCCCAACGCATTCAGATCTTAATGACATAGATTTTGACAGTGTTGTACAATTAGTTCAACAAGGATATAAAAAGAAGAAAAGTTAATGGGAACAAAATTTTGTGGATTTACTTTTTGCAGTATATGATATAGAGCAATAACACATGAAAGAAGATAAAAGTGAAGAGAAAAGAAATTTAAAGGGCAAATAAGAGCTTATAAATCATTTACAAAAGTTTATAAAACATTTTTGTAAGTTTATAAGCGATTTATAAATGTTTATAAATTATTTGTAAGAGTCTCTAAGATCTATGGTTCACTTTCTCAGATCAACCAATGGGGGTAGATCTATGATTATTGATGAATGTAAATAATTTATAAATTTATAAACTATTTATAAAAGTTTATAAAAATGTTATGAAAGCATATATTCAATTTATAAGGGGTATTATAAGAGTTGTATAGGTTTATAAATCAATTAAAAGAGTCTATAACCATTTAGAAAGCTTTATAAAACAACTTATAATGGTATGTATAATAGTTTATAAGGGTTTATAAAGGTATATAAATAATTTATAAGAGTTTATAAAAATAATTTATAAAATTGATACACCATTATAAAATAATTTATAAGGGTATGTAAAATTATTTGTAGGAGTCTATAAACCATTTATAAAGACATATAAGATTTGTAAGTCCGACAAAGGAGGTTTCTTCGTTCGTGGAGCTGAAGCGGTGGGGTCTGAAGCGGTGGAGCATTGTTCGCTGTCCGAATGTGCCTCGGAATCTGCCACGTATCATCATCTCTTTATAAAACATGCACATGTTCTTTATTTTTATGAATTTAATCTTGTGTATCAAAGTGTTGGGCTTTAAGACGAAAGACTTGTGCCAATAATTTCAGTCCATGAGGCTTAAATGAAAAGAATGTTGACAAAAAAAAAGATTTATAAGGGTTTATAAAAGATTTTAATGGGTTTTGAAGAGTTTGTATAGGGTTTACAAAAAAATATAAAGGTTTTATAAGACTTTATCAAAAGATTTATAAATAGTTTAGAGAGTCTTTTTAAGCTGTTAGAGAAATATCTATTCAGCCAAAAAACATATCAGAAGAATCAGGTTAGTGGTATTTTGAAGTGTTACAACTTTTTATTTCATGAAATCAGGTGTAGAGTGTATGACAAAGCGTTGTAAGTATATTAAGAAATGAAGCATTGTTAAAAGATAGTTGCTTGTTACTAGTACTTAATCTGAAGGATGAATGCTTCTTGAGACATTAAGAAACATACATTCAGAAAGAAGTCATTATAGTCTTCTTTGAGTGTGAATTCAGCTGAATCAAACCGCCAAGCAAGAGGAGTAGAAGGCATCATCATCATAGAGCCATGGCGGATTGGGGAGCACCAAGTTGATGAGCTCTTCAAGCAATCAGTAGACTTGGGATATTTTATTTTGTTTTACAAGAATGTATAAATTGATTCATATAGGTTTATAAATAGATTTGTAATGCTTTATAAAATATCTACTGCAGTCTATAAGTTAATTATAAATATTTATAAACTAATTTATAAAGCTTTGTAAATCATTTGAATCTAGCTCCAATAGAGTTTGTACTTGCAAAACTCAGTTTTTGTTAGATGTTACTAACATGATCTGAGAATATCAAGGCTTTTCCATATTTCATTCTTCTATAAAAGAAACGATTGGAACCACACTCATTTACATGTCGAACTAATCTCTTCAACTATGCAACTCGTAAGAGAATCTACAATTGGTTTAGTATAAGAGATGTCTGAAGAAAATGAGAGAGAAGGATGTATAAAGAAGCCAACTCTGCAATTTTTATAAAGAGTTATAAATATTTAATTCTTTGATCATACAAACCACATTCTTGTTCAGAGTTCCTCTTGCTTCTTCAAACAGCTCACCAACCTCGTCGATCTTCAAAATCTGAGCGCAAGCCAATCACATGTTATTCATACGCATCATCACTCACTTCCAAAAACAAGATTCAAAAATAATATGCTTTGGTAACTCAACAAACTCATGCTCCATCTCCACTGCTTCTATAGATATTATACACAAACAAGACATAAAAAATGAATCTCATATAGTACCAAACAGAACATTACACTACCAAAACACCAACCTTCCACCTCATATACTGCACATACTAAACTTTGCTAGTCAAACTACAAATGGTATCATTGTATTACCTCAAGAAAGTGAGGTACTTGATATGCATATCATCACACATATTCTCCACATCATCCCTTAAATCCAAAAGCTCATACCACACCTTTGTAATTTCCTGCATCATTAACATATCAACCAAGAGAAGAAGAAATCATGGAATAATCTTAATCTTAAATTATTAATTTCTCATGATTTAAATATATGTTAAGTTCTATGTCTTTTGATTGCTAACAGATCAATAGTAAGATTCCAAAGGACCCAATTTATAAGGTCTTATAAATTTGAGATTTGAAAACTTCATGAGAAAAACTTCAAAACTTCGTCTTCCTTCCTAGAAATTGATCGAATATGATATACCAACCTACAATTACAGAAAGAGACGAAAATCACCATCTATTATCCTCTTACCATTGTTAGCGTTTCTTAGGTGTTGGGAGAGAGATCGTCTTGTTCGTTTGAGCTTGTAAATTATGTTAGCTTTGTGGAGAACTCGTCATTGGCGTGAGATCCATCATCTAGGGATTGGAATTGGAAAGGATGAGTTCACCTGAGCAGGCGAAGACATGAGCTGAGGCGAATCAAAGATGTCAATATACGGCGGTAAGAAGAGGCGTTTGATCACCAAAGGCTTAAGCTGCTCGACACGTTACGAGCTGCCGGAACCATCAGATCTTCACCAGACGAGCATGACGATGCAGCCGATGAGAACAACTATGGAGGTGGATATAACAATGGCGGATTGACGATTCTCGATGAGCATCAAGCTCAATTCGGCGGTGACGGACTCATAAGCGGAGGCGTTGGCCAGGTTGGAGACGATGATGAGTTCTCCATTTCTTTTGATTAGTTAGGGTACAATAGTCTTTTACCTATTAAAATTTTAATGGTAAAATTGAAAAGTGTAAAGTTGAAAAGTGGTATTAGGAAAGTGGTATTAGTGGCAATTCCCCAAAACTATATTAGTAGAAAGCATTATCTAATATATGTATAAATATTAAAATACAATATATATATATATATATGTTAATGTCATTTACATTTAATTATGTACAATATAAAATAGAAAAAGTGATTGTTTGGATTAATTAAATTTATTTATGTCTTCGTACCAATTTAATTATATATGTAATAGTTACTGACTTTTTAATTATTCAATATATGTTTATTATTTTATAAATATGTAAAAGAACATATAATACATAAAAATAATATATATAATGTTTGTTAACTTAGTATGTATATATTTTGATAAGTATTTAAATGGTTGACGGTCTAACTGATTCAACCCAAAAAAATCCATTAATCTAAAAGATTTTCTGATTTGATCTTCTGATTAGAGACAAAACATTTGTTTTGGCAACTTAAGCTTTCAACTAAAGGCTGCACCATGACTATTATTTGTTTCAGTAAAGAAAATGTAACTGGCGAAAATATTGAAATTGCATAACCATTCATGTATTCCACCTTTATGGAAGCTAACAGACAGATTTCTATTGCAAGTGAAGAAAGCATCTCTTTCTCTTTTGACCACATACATGACTTAGCTCATCAAAAGTACAATGACTTTTACAACTTAATATATAGTATAATAAGCTAAAATGATTAGTACCAGAGTTATGATAAAAGAGGAGAAGAAGGGGACATGTGGGTGATATGAGGTTGATGAGACGCATAAGTAAAGCAATAAAAGGAGAAAACTTCTTGGAGGGAACAAAAAAAATGCAATGGGTGTGAGAATAATTAAAGAGTAGATGTTCGGACATTTTGTTGCAGAATCTGAGCCTGAATCTTGCAAGTTGCGACCTCATCAATATCGCATGGTATTGTTAATTTCTGCATACTCCAAAAAACTACAAACGTACAATATTCTCTTAAGTTTGACTTATCTATCTCCGATCTCTCTGTTACTCTCTTTTTTTTTGTCGCTTCTTAATTCCACATCATCGTCCCATCTTCAACATATGTCATCTTCCCCCTTCATATATGAAGCATGTTGTTGCTCTTACTCCACATTAATGAATTGGAATGTGACACTTTCGTATAAGTTAAAGTGTTGGTTAGAACTATAAAATGGTACATGTTTATACTTCAAATCAAACTTTGCTTTTGAAAGTGAGACAATATGGCATGTACATTAAAGCATTAATTAATTAACCAAAGAGTGATACGTACGTAACTAACACGAGTTTAAGAATGTTGCATGGGACTAACAACAATTAATCTACAAATGGTTATTAATTAACGCAACAAAACTACATTAAATAGACTCGGAATCATCTCCTACTTTTTGTTAACTAACCTAATTTCTCTCTTGTTCATGGTGATGATCACACATTCACACTGTCCCCAACCCAAGAAAATCGAAAAAGTGTGGTTTCTTCTTCTCATTCATGCTCTCATCAAGCATCTCACACTTCCCCGTTTGGTTTGAATCACCGAATGTAGTGGCGACCTCTCGTGTCCTTGTAGAGTAGTCATCGATCATCATTTGGTTTTCAAACATTCCATGATCATAACCTGAAAGTTACAAAAAGAGAATATGTACAAAAACATACTTTAGGATAATTAAGAGTGCTTAAACCAAAACCAAATTAAGAATATATAGCCATATAGGACAAACTCAAACCTGTGAAGCAAGGAATTGGTAACATAAGGTGGCTCTGATCATTACCAACAAGGTGGATCAAATCTGACCTAGTAGGTTCAAAATCATTGCAAGAGTGAGCATTAGGGTTAACAAGTGGCTTATGAGTAATCATCGTCTTCCTCCTAGGGTAAACAGAAGACTGTTCTCTAAACTTGCGAGCCATTACAACATGCCAATGGTTCTTCACAGAATTATCAGTCCTTCCAGGGAAAAGCCTAGCTATCATCGCCCATTTGTTACCGTAAAGGTTATGAGCTTGCATTAGCCTCTCCTCTTCTTCCTCAGTGAAGGCTCTCCTGTTTATCCTCGGGTCCAGTTGGTTAAACCACCGTAGCCTACAACTCTTCCCTGCTCAACATTAACACCAAGAACGACATCAAGAACTTCAATCTTGAAAAGCTAATTATTAAGAGATAGTAGTTACTTACCGGATCTTCCTTGGAGCTTTTCTGCGATGAGGTTCCAGTTTTGTGGACCGTAGACCGCGACTAGTTCTTTAAGCTTAGCATCTTCAGCCGGTCTCCAGTGCCCCCTCGACACCGAAGCTTTTAACGAGTGTCTACAGCTTCCACCGTCTCTCCTCTCTTTCTTGCTGCTGGTACTGCAGTTACATCGATTAGGGTTTTTCATCTCTTCTTCTCCATGACTTGCGTGGTAGTAGTGACCTTTATGCTGATCGTTGTTGACGTTTAAAGAGAAATACGCGATCTGATCCATCCGTCGATGATGATCTTTCGACATGAAAATGTTGTTGTTGTTGGTTAGTGGATGAGAAGAAGACGGGAAGTGAGGTGTAATGGAGGGAAATGACACGTTAGTATACGCTATCTCCATCCCCATTGGAGGACAAGATGTGATGATATTAAATATGAGTTGTTATACTATTTGATATTATTACGTATGGCTCTAAGCTATGTGCGTGTATGTATATGTCATGACCGTGTTTTCTGACAAAATGCTGTTATACAACTGTTAAAAGGTCTATGGACTGTCACGGACTGATTTGATAGCTGATGCATATTTCTATTTAGCCATTAAAATAGATTCAACAGGTCCAACATTCTAGATATTTGGTTTAATATAGTGTAATCATACTACCACACCTAAGTTATAAGCAACCATTATCCAAAAGAAGAATTTAGCAAAGCTGTATAATCTACCATTTACATTCAAAGCTGATAAACGTCGTCACATTATTAACTATCGCTGGAAATTTGGTCAAAAAAGGAAAAAAGCCATAAATGTGAAACCTTATATATAGAGATTAAAAACATGGTGGGAGAGAGAAAGAGTGAAGGGCAGGGAACACGTTTCCTACGTTGTGAGCAGTGAGATATGTTTGAAAAAGTGAAAGAGATAATGAAAAGTTGTTAAACATCCGTAAAACTCTTTTTCCAGCTCCACTCTACTTTTTGTTGTTGTTGTTGTTGTCCCATACATAACACCAATGTTTACTATTAGGATTGCTTGCCGGACATAATGTAGGTTTAGTTCTTGTAAACCAACTTGGTTAATTAACTGATTGAACCATTATAATCTGATCTCTAGTTTATTTAAAGTGTAATCTATGTAGAAAACCGGTTAGTTTGATCTCACTTGTGAGGAGGAAGAAACAAACACGTCGAAGAAACACAAGTTCCTTCTCTTTATGGTCTCTCCACTTTCTTTTTCCCGGCTTCTATGGATCTTTGTTTTCTCACTTTTTTCTTCCGGCTTTTCCAAATTTCACTGAAGTGCCATTTACAAATAACATACATTGATTTGTTTCCATGGCTTTTCAGCAAAATAAAAATATATATACAATTTGTAGTAACTTTTTCTTCTATTTGGTGCTTTTGTTGCTGTCGTTGGTTGATAAAGAAAAGTAGAAAACACTATTAAGGAAGAAACAAAACTGAATTAGTATTAACTTTAACTAACTGCCCAAAAAGGCTCAAAACACATTTGATTGGACTCTTGTGTCTCTTTTAAGTTCTAACCACAACCATCATTCCCAAGCACACTGCACCTATCCTTTCAGTAACCCCCACCTCTTCTCGCTCTCTCTCTTTGGAATGTTTGACATATTTTGGGTTTATAGAAAACTTATAAAACCCTTTCTTTTACTTGCGGGTGTCTCCATAATGTGAATGTGATGATGGTCAGAAAATAATGTAGTCTGGTTTTCTTATAGAGATCACTAGAAAAATTGTTTCCAAATCAGTCTACCAATTAACGATTTTTACATTAACTACTCAACCATCTATTGCATACGTCGCTGCAATACTTCCATTTGTAAGGGGTTGTTTAAGAACTTGATTCCAAGAAATTCCCCTGCAATATGAATATTCATCACATCACAGTGCAAAAAACTAAAATAAAGAAAATTAACTTTCTGAATTAGTCGTGCACAGAGACTTGATATTTGCACATGGTGTGGTAAGCAGTGAAAGTCAAATAAAACTAAAGAAAATAGGTGAGACTTTAAATCTAAAGTATATGTTTTCTTTTTTTTTTGAACAAAAGTATATGTTTTCTTTTTTTTTTGAACAAAAGTATATGTTTTCTTATTTGACCATAAAGTTAAATTGGCAGAGGAATACATTAAATATTGGGATAATCTTTCCTCAGGTTCAGAATGGTTGCAGGTTTGTACGGTCCATCTGCAGAGATTATTAACTGAACACGTCCTATGCTCTTTCCGATATTTTTTTCTTGGTCAATAACTTTAAATAATACATCAAATTCGTATCATAAAAGAGATAATAATATGGATAGTTACCTTTTGTCAAAGAGACTAACTACCTTATTGACATTATCATTATCACTTTAGCAGAGTGGGGAATATCATACTCAGACACGCAATTTGCACCTTCTCTACTTTTATTTCCCTTTTCAAGTCAATTGTATTATTATTAATATTTCACAACATTTATTAGAATTAACAAGATGTTTTCACCTATGTTCGCTCATTGGTAACTGGTAAGCCATGGGAATAACTTCTTTTTTTTTTTTTGTTAAAATGTTGTGATATTATAACCGATTTTCAAGTTTTACGGAGTTGTGGTGATCCCATTTATTACAAGAAAGAAAATATTAGACAGGAGAGAGTGAGAAAGAAAAGAAAAGCCATTGAACCCAAATGGAAGAGCCTCTAGAGAAGTAGTTCCATATCCTTTTAAGTTGAAAGACCTCCTGAAACTCCTCCAGCTTATGAATCCCCAGTCCCCCTTCCTGTTTTGGCTTGCATATACTTTCCCAGCTTACTCTAGCTCCTTGTGCCGATGAGGTTCTGTTTCCCCAAAGGAAGGCCGAGCAAAGAGAATCAATTTTCGCATAGAACCGCTTGGGAAGGTCAAAGACGGAGCTCCAAAAGTTCACCATTCCATAGATAACAGAGACAACCATTCTTACTTTACCAGCGAACGAAAGGCTTTTTACCGTCCAAGTAGTAAGCTTTGATGCCACTCTCTCAAGAAACGGCTAAAGGGTAGCAAAGCTGATTCTGTTAGGGTCCAGCGGTAGGCCGAGATACCTAGTGGGGAACGAGCCTCTCTTGAAGCCAGCCAAATCACTAATCACCGCAGCTTCTATCTGAGAATAACCTCCGAAGAAGATCTTTGTTTTGGCTGGATTAATCTCCAAGCCTGTCCAGCTTTTAAACTGCGCCATCACCTCTTTGACTCCAGAGACTGAGTGGAAAGATCCGCCAGAGAAGACTAGTAGATCATCAGCAAACATTAGGTGAGTTACCCTCGGCGTGAGACACAGCGGGTGGAGAGACATACCTCCTTCATCAACTACTTTAATCAACAGTTTGGACAGCACTTCCATGATCATAATAAATAGATAGGGGGAGATCGAGTCACCCTGTCTCAGACCTTTCTGCCCCGGGAAGAATCCTGCGAGTTCACCATTGATTGCAATAGAAAACCGTGGAGAAGAGATGCATTCCCTGATCCAAGTTGTGAAGAGAGTCGGGAAGTTTTGAGCCTCCAGCAGCTTAATGACAAAGCCCCAGCAGACTGTATCAAAAGCTTTCCTTATGTCCACTTTGAGCATGCAACTCTTAGGGCAATGATCCGAGTTGTAGCTCCTTATTAATTCAGACGCCAAGAGAACGTTGTCCCCTAAGCTACGGCCTTTAAGAAAGACTGTTTGGTTGGGACTTACACACAGCTGCAAGATTGGCTTCAATCTATTGGCGATGATCTTAGTGATCAGCTTGTACACGATGTTACAACAACTTATTGGTCTATAATCCCCCAGCTTGCAGGCTTCAGGCGATTTAGGGATCAGGCAGATAGCTGTTGTATTAAGGTCCCTCAACAAGCGACCATTTCTGAAAAACACAGCAACCGCTGCAATAACGTCATTTCCCACAGTCTCCCACGATGCCCTGAGGAATCCTACGCAGTAACCATCTGGCCCCGGACTTTTGTTGAGTGGCATTGAGAAAAGGGTGGCCTTGATCTCAGCAGCACCAACCTCTCGAGTTAAGTAAGCCTGGTGGAGATCCGAGCATCTAAAGTCCAACAGGCTGCAAAGAGAATCAACGTCCACTGGAGATGAGGGCATATCTGTATGACCCAAGATTCACTGGAAATAAGCCACAGAATGCTCTTTAATTGCTGATGTCGTTCCAAAAAAATTGTTGTCTTCATCCTGGAGGTAGTGAATGTGATTCTGAGTTACCCTTTGATTCACTGTCTTATGGTAAAAGGTCATATTTCTGTCTCCCACATCTGCCCGTCTGACCCTCGACCTCTGCCTATAAAACTTTTGCTCTGCCGTGAACAATTTGTTTAGTGTGTCTCTCTCTATGCTCCTCAACAGCAGTTGCTCTATCAGGGCTCGTAAGGAGTGCTCGCTGTAAACCCTCCACTTTTGCTCCCTGCTGTTTAACCCTTTCAGAGATGCCACTGTAATGCCTTTTGTTAAGCCCCCTCAAATCTTTTTTCAGACACTTCATTGATCTCATCAGCTTAATTTGAGCAGTACCCACTATAGACTCTGGATGCCAAGCATTGTCTACAGTCACTAGGAACTCAGGGTTGTCGATGATGTGATGGTAGAACTTGAAAGGCTTGCGGATCCGACTCCTAACGGATGGAGTTCTAAACAGGCATGGCGCGTGGTCAGACTGATCCGGCTCCAAATATTCTGCAAACGAGTCCGGAAAAGAGTTTTCCCAAGCCTGATTGATGAGGGAGTGATCTATCTTCTTAGAGATAGGGTTATCCTCTTGATTGTTCCACCACGTGAAGGGAGAACCTTTTGCCTGCGCCTCAAAGATCTCAGCCTCCTGAAGTACCGTGTTCATGTCATCCATCCCCGCAACGTCAATAATGGAATGGGGGTAACTAGAATGATTGCTAGCCATGGGAATAACTTGTTTTTGTGGTGAAGGTTTTCAATTATTGTAAAGGGGGGGGGGGGGGGGGGGTTTAGAATTATTGGAATTAAATTTCAGTTTTAAATGATGAACACAAACGTTGCGTAAGAAAACAAAATCTCGGAAATCAAAGATGCATTGGATCCAATTCACATGAACAGAAAAAAAAATACGTTTCAAGTTTACTGTGGTTAACATGTTCGACCCCACGAACCGATTTTGGCGTACGATGTCGCACAAACAGGACGTCCATGCTACTCATTTTACTATAGCCACACACATTGCTCAATTATATATTGACCCAGTTCGGAGCACATAGTGACATAGCCAATAGTAGCTAGTTTAATAGGCTTGCATGCTCTGGGTCCTGATAGGCATAAAGCCTCTTCAATACAATAATAAAACTCACTACGGTTCTCTTTTTTTGTCAGCATTCACTATGATTCACTTATATTGTTGTTTACAATATTTTTTATTTTATATAAGAGGAAGATTTTGTTTCAAAATAAAATAATATATATATATATATATATATATATAAGAGGAAGATTCCAAATCAAAACGTACTACTTGGTGGGGTGATTGGGGATCATGGGATTTTTTTATCAAAGAGTTATGCATTCATACTAAACGAGCTACTCAGTAGTTAATTCGGAACAATGTTTGCCAAAGCGGCTTTTGCAAGAGCAGCTGCAGAACAATTTGCAGTGGGACGGACAAAATTAAACAATCATAAAGAGAAGAGAGTAGCAAGGTTTCTTATATCAACAAGAAGACCTTTAATCTCATTCAAATCCGACCCATTTCAAAGCACATAGTGACATAGCCAATAGTAGCTAGCTTAATAGGCTTGCATGCTTGGGGTCCGGATAGGCATAAAGCCTCATCAATATAGTAATAAACTAGGTTTTTTTTTAATTGAAAATTTATAAAATTCGTTTTCTTGGTTTTAACTCTATTGTTGTTTGACAATATATTGTATTTAGTTTTATACAAGAGGAAGATCCCATATCACAATATATTCCAAATAATTTTTGAAAATTTAAATTTTAGGTTTTCTTTTTGAAAATATAAAGTTTATGTAATATAATTTAGGAAATATTACTATAATAACACTAATTCGTCTTTTTATTACTAGATTAGCTTATAATTTTTTTTAGTTAGTAGACTGTTTTTCATACTCATAATACCATTCATTTCTTTGTTAACAAAAAACATATTTACCAAAAATGTCATTATTAATTTTTGCCACGTTATCAAAAATCTGCCACAAATGAATAAGTTTGCCGAATAAAATTTGTGATATGATATAGCAGTTTTTCTAGTCTCTAGCAGATTTATTACCTACCGTAAACTTATCAAAACACACTAAAAATGGTTAAAGACTTTTAGGAATAAGTCCACCATACGTTACAGTAGATTTATTTACATTGGCAGATTTCTTTTCCGCTGGCAGTTTTATATGGAAGATTTTTATTGTATGATAGCAGATTTTTAATATGTGGAATACTTTCACACAGCAAAAAAAAAAGTTTCTGGTAGATTTTCTTAAAGTTCGGCAGATTATTTTGTTTTCGAGGTGGCAGACATGTTTTATTTGTTTATAAACGGTAATATGAACTTTGTGATGAAGAAAATGGAATTCATTGATTCCCAAAATAAATAAAAAAATCGAATGACAGAGACTAACCTTTGATTGCACGAATGGATGAATTAAACTGATTGAAGCGGATATGAGCTTATAATAGTGTAGAAATCAACGAGAATAAGTGATGAAAGGCTTGAGATTCGACGAAACTGTGAATTTCAGAAAGGGGATTTAGGGTTCGTCGACTGGGTTTCAGATTCATTTTTCCTATGTGAATCGAATGTTTTAATGGTAGAGTAGAGGGGGGACATGACCGAATCGATGAGGAATCATGTTAAAAAGAAAGATGAGACGGTAATAGGAGGGAGTTTTGCTATCCGTGCTGCTGCTGGTACGGTTGTGACGTTGAATTGGCGGACGTGAAGAGCAAGATGTTGATTCATGTTTGTCAAGAAGATGCTCAAAGCATGACCTGGAGCAAGTGTGATTCTTGTACTAGCACAATCGAACTTGTCGAGGTAAACGTCAATAGAGTCGTTTCCTTGTTTTAAGCTTACTAACTCTGATAAAGGGTCGTCGAAAAGCTCACTAAAGCGCTCTGATATTGCAGGAACATATTCTGGCCATAATGGGAACATGTTATAACGGTTGGCCATATATGCATGGTGCCATTGTAGAGCTTTGCCTGTCATATGGAGAGAGGCGAGACGAACCTTCAGTTCTGGTGGGGTGCTATCAATAGAGAAGAATTGCTCACAACGATAAATCCATTCTCAGAGTTCAGAACCATCAAACATTGGGAATCCAAATTTTGTTAGCCGTGTAGACAAGCTATTGGGGATATTCTGGTGTTGGTTCTGGTTTCGTTGATCTTTAGTTGCGCTCTGTTCTGTTGCTAGACGGTCTGGTGGTTCTCGTCGGTGCTCTGTTCCTGCTGCGGTAAGATCAGATGATGTTTGTTCTTCATGTTGTTTCCCTTCGCGTTGATTAATGGGTTGGGAGTTAGCAAAATATTTCTCTAATGTCTCTCTGAGAGCCGAGATTTCTCCACCGAGATCCTTGCGAATCTTTTCACTTTGTTGAGTTTGTGAAGTACGCAAATCTTCAATTTGTTTGTTCATCTCGTTTAACATGGTGGTTTGTCTGGTGTCCATAGCTTGGTCCTAAGGTTTGATTGCTCTGATACCACTGAGACGGTAATAGGAGGATAGATTCCTGAACTAGAAACCCTACTTGTGGATTTGAAGAATGGGGATACACAAACCTAAAAGATGATCGTTGGGAAGAAAGATCTTCTTAGACGTTATGTGTTTCTAAGCGAGACTTGAGTAAAGCTCTTGCTAGATAACTTGAGAGATAAGTAAGATAGGAAAAATAGTTTATTGAATTGTGTTGTTCTTGGCTATCGTAAGAACTACATATATAGTAAAGCTAAAACAAAGATAAGGCTGAAGTTAATCCTTATCATAAAAGTAATAGGAATCATAAACTAACTTGATAATGATAAAACTAAAACCAAACAAAAACCGTTAAAACCGGTAGTGACGTGTCTTGTCCTACGTAGCATGGAATCGTTGGTGGTCATGCGTTTCGTGCTTCCGAAGCGGAACCGGAAACGGAATCGCTCGGAATCGTCATGGAATCACGTTTCGGATAGTGAGACGTTTGGAACCGTAATGGAAGCACGCGATTCCGGATTGGAAGCGTCGATGGATAGTTGACGGAAGCGTCGATGGATATATGTTCAAAAAACTGAAAATTATTTTGGGCTTTTAAATTTTGATTTGTTTTGTGAATATGTGATCCAATTAGCCCATTATAATAACAAAACCCTAGTTACCAAATAAGCTAAAAAGATTAAAACTCTTGAAATTCAGTTACCGTACGAAGCAGTTCTGATATTTCTTCAAGTTCAACATTTTATCCAGATTCTGAGAGAAGAGAAGCAAAGGTACGTAACTCATATATATATAAATACTCAGTTATTGTGCTTTGTTTGATGTGTTGTCACTTGTTTGTCTTTTATGCATGTGGTTTGCATATTCTATTGTTTGATCGTGAGTGTATTAAAGTCATGGCTGCACTTTTCTGGTTTTCAATTTCAGTGCAAGGAATATTTTAAATATGGTATTATTATAAGTTGCTTTGTGTACGTAGCTTTGTGTGATATTGTTGTAGTCTTTTGCAATTTTATGTTTCATATTTGTATTATGTTTGGTAAATTAAGATATTATATATTAGTATTCATATAACTTTTTCACAGGACTAATGTCTCAAGATCCTCTAAACATTGATGAGTCCTCGAACGTGGATGACAAGGCACCTTTGTGGATCTATGTGAAAAAAATTGAGAAGTTAGCTGGAGGAGGATCATGGAGGTTTGAATGCAAGTTCTGCAGTAATTCATATGTTGGATCTCATAGTAGAGTTATGACTCATCTGCTGCAAGAGGGAAAAAGAATTTAAGGATGCTTGAAAGTTAGGGCTGTCAATTGGTTGGGTGCCCATGGGTGTGACCCAGTCCAGACTGTGTTGGGTGGGTGTTGGGTGAACCCATAACTTAATGGTCCAGTTGGACTACAAAACCGAATTTGCCCATGGATAGTTTGGGCCAAACCAATTGGCCAGTGGGTTAACCCAATACATTAAAAAATTAGGTTTTTTAATTTTGGGGAAAAATCAGATTTTTCCATTTTACGATTCTCCGATGAAAAATCTTCTTCTCGTGATGAAAGATCCTTGAGGCTTCTCTGCATCTTGATTCGTCTTCTCCAACCATGATTTCTCTGGTTTATCTCTTCATCCATCTCGGTTTATCTCTTCATCCTTCGATCTTTATCTCTTCATTCTTCGTTCGTTCGTTCCCTTGGATGCTTTCTCTGGTGATTGATTGTTCTCATACGCTTTAGCTTTATTTGATTGGGTTTCTGTTTATAGTTCTGTCCTATTTCCCTTGATCATGCAACTCCTAAACCTTCTCTGTTTATTATCTAAAGTGGATCCTGGGTGCTCACTATTTTTTTTGTAGCCTTGTCTGTCTTCAACTTGAGTTTCCCTTAGAGCATTTGGAGCTTGAGAACTTAGTAGAATGTTCTCGTGTCTTTTTAGTTCCTTTGGTTGCTGGTACATCCTTGAGGCCAGATTCAAAGATGGATAACTAAAGAGTACTCTTCAGGCTTTTAATTCCTTTAGTAAAAAATTCTGATTCATACTGAAGTAACATTGGTGCAGAGTGGCAATGGGAGGTAGGTCTGTCCTCTTTGGACACCGACCCATCTTTTTTAACCCGGTTATTCTAATTTTTTACGTCAGTCCCAAACGTTGTTTGATAGTCTTTACCTTGCTTTTACGATAGGTTGGGGATATCCGGTTTAAACCGGATATGTTTTCCCAGATTTCAAGAACTGAAGTGAGCTAAGCTTTTTTTTTTCTGTACGAAGGCTCCATCAACCAAGAGGGCCGTGTTTAGTTTTTATAATTTGTAAATCTTCTTGTTTTGATGTTACTTGCCTCTTGGAGAAAGCTTATTGGAGCTGTTTCATAACTGGATTGTCTTGGTGATGATTGGATTGGTCTATTGCAGGTTACATAAGCTTTTCCATCAGCTAGCCAGTATCATTCACAGATAGTTCATAATGGAGGGGGTACATTTCAACCTTCGATCTCGGTTTATCTCTTCATCCATCTCGAGTTTTAGCTTCGATTTCATTTTTTGGTTTTTTTCTTAAAATCACTTCAAAAGCTTCGTTCTGATTTAGTTTTTTTTTTCTCTAGTTCTGGTGATAATGGTATGATTTCTCTGATGATAATGGTATGCTATGATTTATTTCTCTTAAAATCACTTCAAAATCACTTCAAGGCGTTGAGAACGTTGGAGTATCAACGTTGGAGTTTTGGAGTTTTGAGAAGTTGCTGAATCATACCCTCTTAAGCTCTCTCTCTGGAGGTATGATGTTTCCTTTTTATGATGATGAGCCTCGTTTGCATAACTGAGTAGTCTCGTTATGTGTTGTGGCCTTGTGGGTTTTGTGTTCATGTTTCTGAGATTCTACTCAACTTTTATTCTCTTAACTTGAGTCAGTCTCGTTATTGTTGTGGGTTTTCTATGTTCATGTTTCTGTGTTCACAGTTTGCTAGTATTATTATGTGTATCTTTTATAGATTGTCTTCACTTGCTAGTAGATACTGTACTGCTCCTTTCTCATTTAAATATTTTGCTGTTTCAGAAAATGGAAGCGATAGACTTGAATGATGATGGTCAGAATGATTTGATGGATGAAGATATAGAAGATCATGAAGTTATTGAGATTTCAGAGGTTAACAGAGGCACGCCACCAAGACATGCTCAGTCACGCCGTAGAGCTAGGTTGTGGTTAAAGTTTACTATAATTGGAGGACAGCGGCCTGATGGTAAAACCAAGATCAGATGCAACCTTTGTAAAAGGTTCTACTTTATTAAGCTTCGCAGAAATGGAACCTCAACCCTGTCTCGTCATTTGAAGGTATGTCCAAAAGCTGTTGGAACACCTAGAAGTAGTTCTAGGAAGGTGGATATGATGGTGTTCCGTGAGATGATAGCAATGGCCATTATAGAGCATGATCTGCCTTATAAGTTTGTAGAGTATAAGAGGATTAGAATGGCTTTTACTTATGCTAATTCCAGTATTGAGTATTGGAGTAGAAACACAGCAGCTTCTGATGTGTTGAAGATTTATGAACGGGAAAAGCAGAAGCTTAGGAAAATCTTGGTAGAGTTTCCTGGTAGGGTTTGTTTGACAACAGATCTATGGAGGGCTATCACCATTGAAGGTTACCTCTGCTTGACTGAGCACTACGTCGATGATGATTGGAATCTGCAAGCTAAGATATTGGCTTTCATTGCTTTTCCTCCCCCTCATACTGGAATAGCCATTGCAATGAAGCTGGTTGAGCTGCTCAAGGAGTGGGGACTGGAAAAGAAGGTCTTCTGTCTCACTGTTGACAACACTTCTTCGAACGATTCCATGCAGAGTATTATGAAGAAACAGCTGCACAAAGATCTGGTCTGTGGTGGAGAATTTTTCCATGTTAAATGCTCAGCACATATCTTGAATCTGATCGTCTAAGATGACTTGGCAGTGATAGGAGGAGCTCTGCAAAAAATCAGGGAGAGTGTTAAGTTCGTTAGAGGATCAGAAAGTAGGGAAATAATGTTTAAAAGCTGTGTTGAAATAGTGGGAGTTGAGGATGATGAAGGAGGTCTGGTCTTAGATGTAAGCACACGCTGGAATTCTACTTTCCTCATGCTTTCTAGAGCTTTAAAGTTCAGAAATGCACTAAGTCACTTGGCAGATGTAGAACAAAGTTATGTGAGTTTTCCCTCTTATTCTGAGTGGAGGAGAGTGGAAATGTTATCCGAGCTTTTGAAACCATTTTCGGAGATTACTGATTTGATTTCGGGTTCCTCATACCCAACATCAAATTTGTATTTCAATGAATTTGGATGATTTAGTGTTGGTTGAGAGCTCATGCAAATTCTTTTGATCAAGTTATCTGTGAAATGGTGAAGTCTATGAAGCTTAAGTTCAACAAATACTGGGATGAGTACAGCGACATCCTTGCAATTGCTGCAGTCTTGGATCCAAGACTGAAATTTGAGATTTTAGAATATTGTTTCTCGGTTTTGGATCAGTCTACTTGTAAGAGAAGGTTGGCTAATGTTCGTTCAAAGATTTACAAGTTGTTTGGAGCTTACAAGAAAAACCAGAGAATTAGTAGTGCTGCAACAACTTCACAAGGAGAAACACACGATGTTCCAGCCGGTTATAGGGTAAGTTATCAATTTCTGTAGTTATTTGTGACAAGTGTTGTGAATTTCTGATATTAAATCACTGATGTTTAACCTTTTTCAGGGATTCTACGCCTTCTTTTCTCAGAAAGCTGTTGGCAGTGGCAAGTCTGCTCTCGACATATATCTGGATGAGCCATTGCTTGACTACGCCGCTCACAAGAAACTAAATGCGTTACATTACTGGAGAGACAATTCGGCTCAGTTCAGAGAGTTAGCAACAATGGCACGAGAGGTTTTGAGTATACCCATAACAACTGTGGCTTCAGAATCTTCATTTAGCATAGGTAGTAGAGTGCTCAACAAGTATAGGAGTTGTCTTCTACCCACTAATGTCCAAGCCTTGGTCTGTACTAGAAACTAGTTAAAAGGGTTTCCAGCAATGGGTTAGTATAAACAATTGCTTCATATAATCAACTGCTTCATATAATCAATTGCTTCATGCGACTATTTTTTTTGGCAGGTGATGAGAAAACAGAAGAGGAGAAAGAGGAAGAAGAGAAAGAGAAGGAAAAAGAGGAAGAGAGTGGAGAGTCCACAGACTTGACTAGAGACTTGAGTTGAAGACTTGCTTCAGGTTCACACTGAGCTTTTATTCTTTTGCTTGTGTTGATAAGTTTAGTTGTAGACTAGTATACCTGAAAAGATAAGAAAAGTTTACGAGTATGATCTTGAGCTAATTTAGTGAGTGTAAGACAGGAAAAAAAACAGTTTCTCAAATCCATTTAGAAGTTGGGAGAGAGTGAGAAAACCAAGCGTTGACGTTGAGTATATTCTTGTGTGTTTACTTATCAAATCACATCCTTTTACGAACAGGTATTAGAGCAAGAAAGTCAACAAGATTTGGGGATCAATATGTGCATTTCAATGTCAGCATCCCTACGTAAGTCCCCATACAACACAGTTGGTAAGTTTAAGTGGTCAATGTTTCTCTGTAGGCTGAGAATCAAAAAATAAAAATGTTTCATATTTCAGAAACGAGTTAGAGATATTCAGGTTTCATGAGCTCTTTTTTTAACTTTTATCTACATACAACAATCATATGCTTTCATGTGTCTTCTTTTGTGTTAAACATGTGTTGCTTTAGTAGCTTGAACCGTAGATGTTGAACCTTCTTTTTTTCCTTTTTGCAGGCTGAGGACAAGTAGAGAAGCTGGAAGCTGAGAAGAAATGAATCAATAAATCAGAGAGTTATATTTTTTTTTACATAAAAGTATAAAACAGAACTATCAAAACCTTAAAATTGTATCCACATTTGAGAGATAATTTGTATTCAGAATTTGAGAGATAATGAATTCAAAACCTTAAAATTGTATCCACATTTTTTTACATCATATTTGTATTAGAGGTGAACAAATACAAATTAAACACTCAACAGATTTGAGAGATAATTTTTTTACATTAAATTGGGCTTAAACAGAGTTGCTAATCATGGGAAAGCTTGGCTTGGCCATATGGGTGTTGGGTTAAGTTAGGTGTGGGCTAGATAGGGTGTGGGCTAGATGTGGGTGTGGGTGTCTTGAGACCAGAAAAAACAAATACCCATTGGGCATACCCATTTGGGTGTGGTCCAACCCAACTGACACCCCTATTGAAAGTCACTCCTCAACAAAGAGTTAACCTTAAAAAGCTAGTTGATAATTGCAAAGAGAGGTTAAAGCGTGCAACTTCCAAAGCAGTTCCACTTCCTTCGTCATCAAGGAACATGTCTAGTTCTTCTCTTGATTATGATATGAGCTACAAAGTTCCAAATGCAACTGAGTCTGATCCAAAGAAGAGAAAGGGTCCTTTGGAAAAAGCATTTCAGAATGAAGCTAGGGAGCAATGTGATGGGGAGGTATCTAGGATGTTCTACACAGGTGGTCTGTCTTTTAACCTTGCAAGAAATCCTCACTACCGCAATTCATATGTGCGTGCTTCCCAAATTCCAGGATATGTTCCACCCGGGTATAATGCACTGAGAACCACACTTCTTCAAAAGGAAAGAAAGAACATTGAGATGCATTTGCAACCTTTGAAGAACACATGGAAACACAAAGGAGTGAGTATATGTAGTGATGGTTGGTCAGATCCACAATGAAGACCAATATTTAACTTAATTGCTGCAAATGAGAGTGGTCCAATGATTTTAAGGGCGATAAATTCTCATGGTGAGACAAAAACCGGTGAGATGATTGCAGAGCTGATCATATAAGGCATAAAGGAGGCTGGGCATGAAAATGTGGTTCAGGTTGTCACTGACAATGCTTCAAACTGTGTAAAAGCTGGTGCGCTTATTTCAGCCAAGTTTCCTACTATTTTCTGGACACCATGTGTGGTTCATACCTTGAACCTTGCTCTGAAGAATATATGTTCACCATTACTGAGCACAAGAAATAATGAAGCGGTGTATGATGCTTGTTACTGGATAAAGTCTATCTGTGAAGATGTGAATTGGATCAAGAATTATATTATGAATCACGGGATGAGGCTTGTAATGTTCACTGAGCATTGTGATCTTAAGCTCCTCACAATTGCTTCTACAAGGTTAGTTTTCTATATTTTTAATTGAGAGCTTACTTATATTCTTAATCTTTAAGTTAATAATCATTAGTTTTATTTTTACAGGTTTGCTTCCACGGTTGTAATGTTAAAGAGATTCAAAAAAATAAAGACAGGGTTACAACAAATGGTGATCAGTCCTAAATGGGATGACTATAAAGAAGACGGTGTAGAGAGAGCATCTGCAGTGAAGAAAAAGATATTAAATGAGTTGTTTTGGGAGGAGCTTGAATATGCTTTATCTTTCACTTTGCCCATCTATAGCGTGATTAGAGCTGCTGATACTGATAAACCTTCTCTTCATCTGGTTTATGAATGGTGGGAAAGTATGATTCAGAATGTCAAGAGAGCAATCTTCAAAAAAAGAAAGGAAACAACTTAATGAAGATTCCGTCTTTTGGACTGCGGTGCACTCGATTTTGACTTCTCGTTGGAGTAAGAGTAATACTCCTCTTCATTGTATGGCACATTCTCTAAACCCCAAGTAAGTTTATAAATCTGTTTTTATTCTGTTTTTCTTATCAACTTATAAAATGGTAAAATTGGTTTTTGATCAGTAAGATTTTAATTGTTATATATATTTGTTGGATGCAGGTACTATAGTTCAGAGTGGCTTGCAGAAGAAGACAGTAGAAAAGCTCCACATCAAGATTTGGAGGTTACTAGAGAAAGAAAAAATTGCATCTTAAAGTATTTTCCAAATCAAATCAAGATGAAAGGAGAGAGGTTAACGTTGAATATTCTAACTTCTCTTTATGCATGGAGGACTTTGGTAGTGTTGATGTGATTCATGATAGGTTTATCTTAGAACCTTTGAGATGGTGGGCAGTTCATGGATCTTCGGCACCAAAACTTCAAATCTTAGCATTCAAGTTACTTGGACAACCATCTTCATCCTCATGCTGCGAAAGGAATTGGAGTACATACAAGTTCATTCATTCTGCTATAAGAAACAAGATTGTTCCCCAAAGAGCTGAAGATTTAGTATTTGTGCATACTAACCTCCATCTTCTATCAAGAAGGAGCTCTTCTTATAAAGAAGGCCCTAGCTGTATGTGGGATGTAGGAGGTGATCAATTTGATTTGCTGGATGAGATTAATTTGGGAAGACTTGAGTTTGAAGATCTTTCTCTTGATGAACTAGAATTGGAAGCTGTTTTGTTTGGTGGAGATGGGGAAAATGAGAACAATGATGAGTTCGATATTTGACTTGAAGCTTGAATATTTTTTTATGTTATGTTGAGCTTTTTTTTGTTAACTTTTATGTTGAACTTCATTATTTAAATTATGTGTTGGATTTTTATTATTATTTTTTTTATTTTATTAAGTGCTTCAATATTATATATATATATATATATAAACGCTTCCAACACGTACTCGCTTCCTAAATATTTTAAAATTTTCGCTTTTACGCTTCCGCTTCCGCGTCCCCGCTTCCGATTCCATGCAGCATAGGTCTTGTCACAAAAGAGAATCAAGAGTTTGAAGATTTCACAATTTGGGGATTTAGGGTTCTTGGGGTCACGGGAAATAGAGAGTTGTCGTTGGGTTTTACTTTTTTTTTAAAACTTTTACTTTTTATTTTTATCAACATAACTGTATTTTTACTCGTGGTCTGGGAGTTTTTATTTTTTAAATTGGCTTAATTAATTTAATGGATTGGATATTTTGGACTTTAACCCACTTTTTCTTTCTTTCTTTGTTTTTGTATGTTATTCTAGTCATTACACACAAAATGTATGATATTATAGGTAATTTCCCTATAATTTACTTTGAATGATTTAGGTAGGGTTTTAACCGTTGAGAGAACATGGTGGATCTGGACATTAAATCAGGAACACAAGTGAGGATCGTACAAGTGAACAAGGACATGAAATTTGAAAAACAGAAAGGAAATGGAGATGATGACAACATGTACGTAGGATAAACATAAAACAAATGCTGGAACTAATCACGAAGAGTACCACTCACTGTTCTGAGAGTTAACAAAAACTCATGACATGAAAGTAAGCAAATAGTAACAGTGTCAAACATGAGAAACGAATTGAAATGAAATGACTACACTAATATATAGCTCCGTTGCCCTTATTTTTAGATCGATCACTCAAATCATACGAAACTTTTAATCACTAAAATATCTTTACAGTTCATTAGATATTCCACTAAATCTAAACCTCACCAAACTAACTAAAATCCCTAGTCCAATTTATATTATCCTCTTGGTAACCCGGTTCATTATCCTCTTACGCGGCCTCCCAGTTGTTACGTTAACTTCTTGGATGGAACAGGTTTAAAGATAAAGAGTATACAAAATATTTTATTTTTTAAAACCGTAAGAGTTTTGTTGTTTTTGGATCTCCATTTGGAATCATTTTTTGAAAATTATAATTTAACACTCTATACCAAAAAGATATAAACCTGTACCACAAAGATATCCACTCTTTTGTACTATACCTTTATAAAATATAATATAAATTTTAGATATCACAGTGTTTTATTCTCTTAGTGGGGTTTATTGGATTAGGGATTTCGTGAAAAAATAGGATTTTGTCAAATCCTCTCTTATTGAATATGGTATTTATAAAAACCTTTACAAATCTATGGTTATTGGATATAACATTTGTAGAAATCCTATCAAATCTCTTTTTATTGGAAAATATGATTTCATCAATGGGATTCATAAAAAGTTCTTTTGGGTTATTAGAAAATGTCATTTACCCCTTAAATTCAATAAGAAAGAATACCATCTACATAGATGGTATTTAAAAAGGAAATCAACGAGAAGAGATGGTTTGGATTATTCGAAAACCTCTATTCTATTAGCAAACTTAGCTCAACCAAAGCTCAAGTTCAAACTTCAGTTAAGTTTTCCGCCAAAACAAGACTTACACGTGAAGAGAAAGGCAAAGCCAAGATAGTTGAAGAAGACAAACCATGTGCTAGTCTCCAATCAAAGCATGACAGCATTGCCTCCAGCTCACTCGCTCAAGTTCAACGGTCACAAAAGGATTTCATTTCCAAAAGTAAGAGTCACGACAAAACTCAGACCAAAACCTGTACGGCTCAAGCGTTCAATGTAAAGTTGTCAAACTCATTCTCAGCCCTTGATGCAGAAGCTGATTCTTGATGTTGCCATCTGTCTTAGCTTAGGGTTTTCATGCTTTAGTATAAATAAGCTTGCATTGTAGCCCCCAAGGAGATAATGAATAAAGATTGAAACTTTATACTCTTGTGTGTGTTGTTTTGGGATCTCACATGGTATCAGAGCCATGGAAGCTCAAAACCTCGAAGTTTATCACCCTCCTTCGCTCCGCATCACCAACAGCATCACCATCACCTTGACTGAGAAGAACTACATTCTGTGGAAATCTCAGTTTGAAGCCTTTCTCAACGGTCAAGGTCTTCTCGGTTATGTCACCGCCAGTCTCCTCAACCAGCTGCTACGCTCACCGTCATAGGAATCGACGGTACGGCTACTCAAACCCCAAACCCTGACTCTACCAAGTGGTTTCAAACGGACCAAGTTGTAAAGTCATGGCTTTTAGGTTCTTTCTCTGAAGATATTCTCAGTCTTGTTGTGGATTGTCAAACTTCTCATGAGGTCTGGGTTTCTCTAGCTCGTTACTACAATCGTTCTACATCTTCTCGGTTGTTTGAACTTCAGAGGAAACTCCAGACGATTCTCAAAGCGACAAAGCTGATGGCAGAGTATCTTCACGAAATAAAGTCAGTTTGCTCTCAACTCTCCTCTATCGGTAGTCCAGTTCCTGAGCGTATGAAGGTCTTTGCGGCTCTTCATGGCCTTGGCAGAGACTATGAACCTATCAAGACTACCGTTGAGAGCTCTATGGATGTTTTTCCTGCGCCGACGTTTGAAGATGTCATCCCTCGACTGACAAGCTTTGATGACAGACTTCAGAGTTACATAAGTCAACCTGATGTCTCTCCTCTTCTTGCGTTCTACTCGCAGCGTGGTCCTGGTCAGAACTCTCGTTCCAGAGGAAGGGGACAAGGTCGTGGGTCTTACTCCACACAGGGAAGAGGATTCCACCAACATGTCAGCTCTCCCTCTGGTTCCTCTGTTTCATCAGCTTTGGACAACATACCCATCTGTCAGATTTGTGGGAAACTTGGCACAATGCCTTACGCTGCTGGCACCGCTTTGATAATAGCTATCAGCTGGAAGATCTTCCTGCTGCTCTCACTGCGCTTCGTATAACGGATGTTACCAACAACGGGCATGAGTGGTTCCCTGACTCTGGCGCTTCTTCTCATGTTACAAACTCTCCTCATCACCTCCGACACTCTCAGGTCTACAATGGCTCTGACTCAGTGATGGTAGGGAATGGAGAGTTTCTCCCAATCACGCACACTGGCTCAACTAGCTTGGCCTCCACGTCAGGTATGATTCATGTCTCAGATGTCTTAGTGTGTCCTAAGATCGCTAAGCCTCTTCTTTCTGTATCAAAGTTACCCTCAGATTATCCCTGCTCTGTTGATTTTGACTATGATAATGTGCGCATATATGAAAAGGCAACAAAGAGGCTTCTTCTTCAGGGTCCTCACACTAACATGCTCTCTCTCTCTTTCTTTACTTATGCGGGCGAAATTTCCGCCAATGGCTCGGCATTAGTAACGTCGAGAATGTACTACCATATCGTTTTCGTAGCGTTTCCATGAACGCCATGACAGCCGCAGCTATAATAGACCCCCCACTTATTATAGCGTTTTTCGTGTGCTATAATAAATAGACATATTATAGCGTTTATCGTCAGCTATAGATTAATTTTCTATAACATTTGATTCTTGCTATGATATAATTTTTCATAGCTTATTTTTAGTGTTATAAAATATTTTATAATGATGTAGATATAATGCTATAATTATAAATTAATTAATAAAAAATAAATAAATTAGTTGATGAAAATTAATTAAATTAATTGATTAAAATTAACTAATTAAAATTAATTAATTAAAATAATTGATTAGAATTAAATCAAAACTCAATTTACAAATAAAATTTTAATTTTATTTATTAATTATAATCTTTTTACAAATAAAATCAGTTTACACATTAAACCAAAACAACATTAAACCAAAATTGGTTTAATTGTAAACCAAAAAAATTAAACCTAGAAATCCCTAACTCTTTGCCCCTCAGCCTCCTTTGCCGTAGAGCTCCCACCTCTGCCAGCTCCCACCTCTGCCACCTTTACCGGCTCCTTCACAATCAACTCCAGCACATTCAGACTCCACTCCCTCTTCGACTCCGGCGCGTTCCGACTCTGGCAGTATATCTCCTTGGAATGGCATCGAGACAAAGATAAAGACTTTCTATGAGAATACCACCTTCACACCACGCTTGATGGGAGACATTGCTATGTCCCACCACTGCTTCTCCTTCCCTGCTTCTTAATAAATCAGTACACAAAACAAAAATTAATCACACATTTATAAGAACATGATGAGAACGTGAAGTTGAAATGTGTGGTGGTGAGGAGGTGAATACACACGGCAACAACAACGGTGGTGGTACAATAAACCCTAATCTCATGAACCAAACCGGATCCCTTGGACGTAATCCCTACCTCAAGGAAGATAATCATCAACAACAACATGATGATTCGAGAGATCTCGAAAAAAAAGAGAATGAAGAGGATTTGATTCCTCATAACAGAGATGGAGGGTATAGATTAAAAGTTATGAAAATTTGTGAGAGAATCAAAAGAAGAATCGTAAGAGAAGGAGAAATGATTTTTTTGTAGATCTAGAAAGAAAAATGAAAGATTCGCAGAGAATATTGCAAGAGAGAGAAAAGTGTTTCATCTTTGTGCATTTTTGTCCATTGGATTCACTTCTATCGACGGCTGTTATTTTATAAGGCTTGATCCTCGCACTTAAACGTGACTGGCCGATATGTGTTGACCAATCAGATTATTTTGTTGTTGTTTTTTTATTCTTTTTTTCTTGGAACACCATTTTTTCCTTTTCTATTTTGTGTGTTTAATATATAGAATATTTATGATAAAATTTTGAGAAAAAAATAAGATTTAGATTTCACAATTTAAATGTTAAAAAATAATCTTTAGAATTAAATTTATAGTTTTAAATTTTAAATTTTAAACTTTGTTATTGATATTGAGGTATATGAAATAGAGTTTAGGGTTTAAGTTGAAAATCAGAAATTAAAGTTTCGAAATAGATTTAAAGTTTACATTTAAGATTTTGAGTTAAAATGAAAATAAATAAATTTGGAGATTAGATTTATCATTCAGGGTTTAGAGTTTGGGGGATGATTGTTTAAAGTATATATTTAAAATATGAAATTAATCTTTTAAAAAATAGGATTTTAACTATTAAATGTTTTTATATATTGGATATAAGTTCTATTAGGTACATGGTTAAGATTTAGGATCAAGTATATGGTTTGAGTTTTTGAATATAATTGGAGTTTGGTTTTTAAATTTATATCATAGGTTTGAGGTTTGGGGTATTAGATATAGGGGGTAGATTAAAGATTTAGTGTTTGAGATTTAGAATTTAAATTTAAGATTATATTTTATAAATTATAAATTGCAAATTGCAAATTGATTTATAACTAAAACATATATTGCATTAAATTCATAATAGATACATCTTACATAGAATCTTTCCAAGTATTACACTGACATCAAACATTAGGGTTTAGGTTTAGGTTTTGTTTTTTTTTTTAAATTACATGTTGAAAATTTATATATTTTTAAAGTAATATGCTTTTGTTTTAGTTATAAATTTCTACAAATGTTCATTTTGAAGTTTATTGTAAGTGTTGGATGTTGGAATTTATGGTATGTTTAGGGTTTAGAACTTGAAGCAAAAAAAAAATTTCTAGTTTATTATTAATGTTAGATTTTAATTATATCATATTATTTGTTGGTATATTTGGATTTTATGATGAAATATTAAAAATTAAGGGTTTAGAGTATGATTAATAGTATTTTATATATACATTTATATATCTTGTATGTTCTTGGATAATTAATAAACTAAGCCATCTCAAGTGCTGCAGAGTGCACCAAAATATACATAAACCTCCCCAACGTGTAATACATTACTCCCATCCGTGAATCAGTTGTGAATGTTTAAGATTCCTAATGCTTATAAAAGATATTACATATAAGAACCAACTGCATGACATATTCAGCTAGAGTCTTTAGCCTTCTGGTTCTTCTCACTGTTGCAAACCCAATGTTCAAAGCAAACAGCTCACGTGTAGAAACACCACCAATCAACTCCAAGTTTCTTCAAAAACTCAAAGTTGACTCTCACTGTAGTTTCAACATTAAAAATTCAGGAACTCTTTCAATAAAGAGAAACGAGCAAAGATAACATATATATATACTTACTTCACCTCTTTAGCCATAGCGACAGAGTTAGTACCATCTTCCAAGTTCCAATGCCCACTACTTGGTAGCAGCACCTGTAAGCAAGCGGGTTAATTAATCCAGTTCTTGAATAGAAAAGATAATATCATCCATAGAAATGAAACGAAACAGAGGCAGTGCTGCTCTAAGATTTCATTCATAGATTCACGCAAAGACACAAAGTAAAAGAAGAAATAAAAATGCAGAGACTTAACCCCAGATACACACACTCCAAACCAAACATACACTACTCATGAAAAGAGCACTTACAAGGCCAATGCAAAGCCCTGAAACCTCCTCGTCACTTGTCAAACCAGCTCGCTTTTTCCTCGTATATAAACCTCTCCCTGAGAAATACCAAGCATTAGAGACAATCCAAGGCTACGGGAGAGAAAAAGGAAAGACTTGCACACCTTGTCTGGAGGAAGAAGAATCATCCTCATGCTCTCAATTTTTAAGCAAACCTCCTCCTCATGACTTTGATAGACTCTGCAGATATCAAAATATTAGCCAACACTGTCAATTTGCAGAAAAAGGCAGCAACTTTGTGAAATTACAACGAATTTGGTGGCGGTGGAACAAGGTGATACTTCTTCTTGCTGTAACGATGGATTGGTGGGAAGAAGCATGGAAGTGTAAACTTGAACGAAGCAACAAAGGGGAAGATAAAGAAAAAATCATTCTGGGTTTTGAGATCTTGAAGATTGGTACCGATTTGGAGAAACTGAACCACAAGAATCAACACTGATCAAAGGTTATGAACCCTAATTTCAGTGAGGAGTTGGCAGTGAGGAGAGAATCCTAGCAGCGGCGAAGCGGAAATCTCCAGTTGCAACACCGTAGCAATGGGGTTTCAGTCAATCCAAGCAACGTCGAAGCAGAGAAGGAAAAGGAAATGACTTTTTTGTCAAAGTTGAAGAAAGAAACCCAAATTAATTAGAGAAATAAGTTCGACTATGGAGGAGGAGAAAGATGAGAGAATAGTTTTTTTTCTATGAATTAGAATGAGTGATTTTTTTTTTGTAAAGAAGAAATAAAAACTCTACCTAAATGGCACAAAAGCTAAAATTTTCGCTAAGTGTTTTGCCTCCAACATGGCTTTCCCGCTATAGTGGTGATTTTTAGGCTTTATTAAGTGAAAATATCCGTAGCTCGTTTTTAATGCTACGATAGAGTTAGGATCCGGATTTTGACACTTTTAGTAACAGTTCGTGAATTCGTGCTACCACGAACTGCTACCAATACCTATATTTCTTGTAGTGTAATGGTCTCTACTCCTTGCGGTCTTTTCCTCCTCGGGTCTTCTTCTCCAACAGACAGATCAGTGCGAGTGATGAAGTATGGCATCAGAGACTTGGACATCCAAATCCTTCTATCCTACAACAGCTCTCAGAAAATAAGGCAATCTTCATCAATAAGAGTTCCAAGAAAGTTTGTGAAGCTTGCCATATTGGAAAGAGCTCTAGATTACCGTTTTTTAATTCTAGTTTTGTAGCTACTAGGCCTCTGGAAAGGGTGCATTGTGATCTTTGGGGTCCTTCACTTGTGGCTTCTATCCAAGGATTTCGTTTGTATGTAGTCTTCATTGATCACTACACTCGCTTTTGTTGGTTCTATCCTTTAAGAAACAAATCAGACTTCTTTGACATTTTCTTAAAGTTTCAAGCTCTTGCTCAAAATATATGTCAATCAAAAATCAGTACCTTCCAATGTGACGGTAGCGGTGAATTTGTAAGCAAGAAGTTTCTGAAACACTTGGAATGTCATGGTATTCAGCAACAACTCTCTTGTCCTCATACCCCACAACAGAACGGGTTGGCTGAAAGGAAGCACCGACAGATAACAGAGCTTGGTGTTGCTTTGATGTTCCATGGCAAGGTCCCTCAAAAGTATTGGGTAGAAGCCTTCTTCATCGCTAATTTTCTCAGTAACTTGTTACCTCATAAAGCGTTGGCTGAGTCTAAATGTCCGTTTGAGCTACTTTACAACAGACGTCCTGATTATCGCTCTCTTCGTGTATTTGGTTGCGCTTGTTTTCCTATGCTTCGTGAGTATGCGTCTAACAAACTGGATCCAAGATCACTCAAATGTGTGTTCTTAGGTTACAATGAGAAGTTTAAAGGATACATATGTCTTCTTCCTACTACAGGCAAAGTTTATATCACTCATCATGTCCTATTTGATGAAACATCTTTCCCTTTTGCTGCGATCTACTCTCATCTCCATCCAGTAACAAAATCAACTTTGTTGAAAGCATGGCAAGACAGTTTTGTGCAGCGACCTCAGAAGGAACATGTCGTTGAGCGTCCTGTTCTATCTCAGCCTCATCCAGTTAGACTGATCAATTTTCCTAGTCCTGCACCCTTGTCTGTTGGTTCCACCAGCTCTAGTATTTTCACTCCTGAAGATTTCCCTTCTCTTCCTTCAAGGCAGCAGCCGCAAGTCTCTAGTTCATCTCAGCCACCTGTTGATACTACGTCTTATAAGGAGCATAGTACTGGGTGTACGTGAGGCTTAGATCTTGTTTCTATACGCAACAGCGTTGCTCCTTTACAAGCACGGACAGTATCATCACCGGTTCAGACTGTTCTAGCTTCAGCTCAGCCTCTTCATCACATGATCACACGTTCTAGAGCTGGTATAGTAAAGCCTAATCCTCGCCACATTTCTTACTCAGAAAGCCGCTTTCCCAACACCAAAGACTCTTTCAGAAGCTCTTAGTCATCCAGGTTGGAACAACGCTATGTCAGAAGAATTTGGCAACTGCGTTTCTACCAAAACTTGGTCTCTAGTGCCTCGCACTCCAGATATGAATGTTCTCGGTTGCTTTTGGGTCCATAGGAATAAGCTCAACGCAGACGGTACATTCAAGAAACATCATTCTCGCATTGTCGCCAGAGGAAACGAGCAATCTGAAGGCGTGGACTATCTTGAGACTTACAGTCTAGTAGTGCGCTCAGCCACAATGCGTACAGTTCTTCATATCGCCACTGTAATGCAATGGAATATTAAGCAAATGGACGTTAAAAACGTTTGAGTTTTTTGTTTTGGGATCTCATATATTCTTCTTCGTTCTATCCTTGCGTGGAAGACGAAGCTTGAGGTTTTTGTTTGGTCTGAGCATGGCTACAATAACAATACAAAAGGATTGAAATTGACCGTAACAGAGAACAAAACCTCTCGACATACCATTTGTTCCTATACTTCCAGTGGAAAGCTCTTCAAGATGAAAAAGTTTCATCTCCTCTGTCTTTAGTCTTCATCTTTGCAAAACTGAAATAAACAGTCAACTTTGTTTATGATATAGGAAAGATCTCTCTGCTCTTCTTTGGTATGTGCAACACTGGGAACGATATAACAAAGCTTTCATCGATCTGAAACCCTGGAGTCTTTGGTTAAAGACCCGACCTTTCATCACATTCAATGTCTACAGATCTGGAGGTTAACATCATTCGTTGTCAGCATGGTCTTTCTTTTACATTGGCTTATCCTTAACTGCTTCTTTCTCCAGCTTTTTCTTGTTAACTTCGGCTTGCTTTTCATTTCTTCTCGAGATTCGATGAACGTTTTCATGAAAAGATCACTGCAGATAGGAACAGTGATCAGAATAGGAATGATTAGTTGCATTTATCACATAATGGCTTTAACCAATCTAGAAGAAGAGACTTTGTGCATGTACCTTGTTCGAAAGGACACAATGGAATCTGCATTTCGTCCCTGTAAATTAGAAATCAGTATTTGGACTGGATTATATACTTCGAAGACCTCAAAGGGTATAAGTAATTAGCTATATATAACTCACCGATTCTTTATATAATGAAGTAAGCAACCTCGCTTCTGCTGCAGCAATATTGTTAGATATCACCGATTCTTTATATAAGGAAGTAACTAATTAGTCCTCATCTCCTCTTATCGCCAACTGCATATACATAGGAGTTATCCTCGATCTTTGCTTGCATTCCCAGCGTTCGAACTACTAAAGATGCTTATGGCTAACTTAACTTGCTCCTTAAATGGCTTAGTTTCAGGACTAGACTTCAGCTGAAGATCCAGAACATCAGGCGTGTTTTTCAGTCTCACCAAAAAGAGACGATGGAGATGCAAGAGCCAAAGAATGAAAACATAGAGGTTATGATCATGCTATTCGTATTATATACAAGTTTTTGTTTTGGGACAGACTTGCGTCCAAGTTTGACCCATGCGTCCAACATAATATGTTCAACCTTTTTGTACTCTCCGAACTCTTGAAACAACGTTTTTAAATTTTCATCATATAATAGAGACTTTCAATTCTGCAAACATAACGGAGTCTGAATGGTTAATTTTATTATTGAAATATTAAAAACAGATCTTACCAAATCCTACTAAATCCACAACAGAATCCTTGAATTCAACTAAAACCTCTATGAATTCCACCAAAACTTAAATATTCAAAACCTTCTCAAACCCCTATTCCAATAAGGCCCCCTTAAATAAACATGTATGTGGAAAAACTTACCACCAGCTTATTGTGGAACTTTTTATTCAACATTTTGAATTGATTGAACCAAATAGAGATACACTATTGATCAACCACAGGAGCCTAACACAGCCTACACAATAGGATAGTGAATGCCATACAAAAATAATGCTAGAACAAGGCCTTGACGACAAGCCTGAAGGAACCCACCCAAAAACTCCGATAAACGAACACAGGTCACATAACACAGAGGCCTGCCAGGTTATCTTAGAGCTACCTTGGTAGATAGCCGTAAAAAGAGCCAAATTAGTAAAAGGAAAGAAACAAAGAAAATTATGTACATATAGAAATAAGTAGTGAAATCACTAATTGTTTAAATAAAAAAAGTGATCGTATATAAAGTAGTGAGGTAGCCAAGTGATCAAGTGGCTATTTCTTAACGGGAATTCGCTTTTATATGTTTGCATTTCAAAATCATTATGGTTATTTAGGTCGGATCTCGTCGATCGATCCAGAAAATGTAAAAAAACTATGGTAGACAAAAAAATATAGGAAATAAACAAAGGCATTGGCTATTAACACGTGTGGACCGTGATTACTTACTCATCACGGCACCGTCGTCACCTCGAGCGAGTGGAGAAATTGACACGTTGGCCTTATTCGGTTAGTAACTATTGGTTACCGGTTATTTTGGTGGCTAGCCCAAATGAGTGGTCCAATAAAACAAGCGGGTAATTCGTTGTTTCTGTTCTGTGAAGCAAAGAGAGAAAACTAATGAGACGATCGATCCCACAGTTTCCTATTTTCAAGCTTTCAATTCAAACCCTAATATCCGATTTTGGCGGTCACACCTGTCGTCTCAATCGCAAACCTATTTCTTCTCTCTCCTTCACGATCCTTCTTCCTCTCTTAAGCTTTATCTTCTTTCTTCCTCATAAGGAAACTGTTTTCCCTTTTTCTCTTGGCATCCGATTGTAGGAAAGTTTGTTTTTGTCTTAAATTAAGGTAAGTTTTCTCTTCCTGTTTTTGGTTAATATTACTTTTGATTAGGTTTGCTTTTTTATTTCCATTTTCAATGTTTCTTCTTATGGGGTTTCCTAAAATTGGTAACTTACTTGTTTTGTTGATGAAAGTATGAATTCTTGAGATGAATATTGTTTGGCTAGTCCATTTAGGATCGATTCTGAGATTTATAGATTTGAAACAATGAGACACTAAAGATCGATCATATGAGCAATACATATATTTTCTTAATCAATTTGGAGCCTAGTGACTGGTCTTTACATATTAACTATTAAAATTTTGGAGGCCGAGACGAACTTGACTGTTGGTTTCAAAATGGGTTATTTTCTCTCTGTTTTTTTTGAGTTTCAATTTGAGTTAGGCCAAGGCTGTGTTCGGTAATTTGCATTTTGAGTCTTGAATCAGTGTAAAAAAATAGCTTTTGATTGGTCAAAAAGTTATGCAGGATGGGTCGAGTGAAGCTAAAGATAAAGAAACTAGATAGCATCAATGCACGGCAAGCTACTTATTGCAAAAGGAAAAATGGGATCATGAAAAAGGCTAAAGAGTTGTCCATCTTATGCGATATAGATGTTGTGCTTCTCATGTTCTCTCCCGCGGGAAAGCCTTCCCTGTGCACCGGAGAACACAGGTCTCATGATTCTTTCTTAGTTATAAAGACTGTTTAAACATGTTTCTGTAAGAAAAAGGGATTTTGAATACCAAAAAAAAACATGTTTCTGTTTTATGTTTTTTTCCTCAATGTTCTGTTTTGGGGGTTTGTTTAGCATTGGAGAAGTCATTGCTAAGTTTTCTCAACTTGCTCCGCAAGAAAGGGCAAAGAGGAAGTTGGATAACCTTGAAGTAAGTAGTTTTTGTTTACCTCTGTTTTGTCTCTTTCTCTTCTCACCACCTAGACAAACACTAATACTGGGTTATTATCAAAATACCTTAGGCCTTGAAGAAAACATTCATGAAGCTTGACCACGATGTAAATATATCAGAGTTTCTAGAGAGAAGGTGTGTATTATTACTACATATATCAAGAATCTGAGTTTCAGTTTAGTGTTGTTGAGTTCTACTGATGTGACTTGTTTTTTTTTTATATTTTCAGTAAACCAACAGTTGAGGTATGTACCACTAGTTTACTGCGATGATGCTGAAGTATCTCCTAATTTTAATTGTCTTTCGCAACCGGGAACTTTCAGGTTGTAAGCGAACAAGTCAAGTTTCTACAAAAACACTTATCAGAAATACACACAAGACTAAGGTGCCAAGATCTTCTATATACTTTCACCTAAATGGACCTTTGTTACCTCATTTGTGAGTTATATTTATGGTTTTACGATATTAGCTATTGGACTGAGGTCGAGAAGGTTGATAGCATAGATGATTTGCAGCAACTAGAAAATTCTATAAGACAGTCTTTGTATCAAATCCGTGTTCATAAGGTATAGTCCATCTCCCAAAATGATTAGTTAAGGTTTCATTTTCACAAACTTATGTAACATATTGGGAACAACAGGAGAACGTGCTGCAACATCAGCAGCAGCAAGTTATGTCCATTGAATGCAAAAACGAGGTAGAGAATCAGTTTTGAACATTAAATATCAGTCGTCTTTTGGATAATTATGTACTTAAAAGCACACACATTGTGTTTATGCAGTTGCAGAGTGACATAGATCTGGACTTTGGAATTGATATAGAGCAACAGCTTGAGAATTTCTCATGGGTTCGTACAGATGAAAACATGAAGGCTCCTCTAAAAGAAGAAGAAGACCCTAATCTGCAGTTTTATCATACCTATAAGGACCTAACGTGCTCCGCAAGTTCATCTCTTGAAAGTTACTCAGGATTGTTTGGTATCAAAACACCAAAACTAGAAACCGGTGGCATTCCCGGGACATCTTCTGATCCCAACGTACAATACAGCAATCTCAGTTTTCTAAATGATCCAAAGCTTCAGCAACTAGCTGAGTGGAACCTATTAGGAAGCCCTGCAGATTACTACGTTAGCCAGATCTTGGAAGCTTCTTATAGGCCTCAGTTTGGAGGAAACTGGCCTTCGTCTGAGATGTCAAATTATCCTTTCACCGTCTTTGATGATCCTCTGCTTTCAAGGGTAATACAACGGTTTTGCTCATCTTTCATTTGCTTCACAGTTCTGATATTGCATGTCTTGTTTCGCTGACTGTTTCTGACGTATCTAAACATGCTGCAGCCAAACCTATAAGTAGCTCTGGAAAAACACGAAGCGTTGGTCCGAAAACGGGCCTTGTACTGAGCAGTCACGAGAATGCGAAAGAAGCTAGAATTGATGAGTTACTAGTGAAACAAAAAAAAAATACTAAAAATATATGATACAGTGCCAAATTGCTTGTTAGGTACCGAGCTTGGATCATTCATAAATTGTAAGAAAATATTAATGAGTAATTCTAGATTATAGTTTGTTTGTCATTGAGTTTGGAATTGGATTTATTTTAAAAAAAATATAACAAGATCATTATTAAAAAATTTAAAATTTAAATCTCTTACAATGATTTTAATATTTTGTTGTTATCGAATTATAATAATATTTAATTGAAATTTATAGAAAATTAGAAAATATATATACGGTAGCACTAAGATATATTCTTGTCTAAGAAATAACATATAAGGAAAAAGTTCTCAAAGTAGCATTTATCAAAAAAAAAAAAATTAAAAACAACTTTTTATTTTTTTATTTGTGTTTAGGTTTAGTGATTAAGTTTTAAGGTTTAGTATTTAGTGGATAGAGATTAGAGTAAAGTTTGGACCATCACTGTTAAAGTTTTTCTAAGTAAATTCTTTCACAAATCTATATTAATGTCTTTTTGTCAAATTATATTAATGTTTAGTTAGAGTTTTTGCCTTTTTGGAAGAATTGTGCGAATTTTTTATTTTTTTTGAGGCTCAACTTAAAAAGCTGCAGCTGCAGCTAAAATGAGAATGTTCTAGTCTGCTAGATTGCGATGGGCTTAAAAGGCCCATAGATATAGAAAAAGAGGACGGTGTTAAATATGTTGGTTAGCAATACGAATGATGGGGGGACCCCATAGGACTCATGTGGGTAGTTTTGGGACAAAACAATATGTCAGACGAGCACATGGCTTCGGTTGTTCTGTATCTCTCGTGACTGTTAGTTACTACGTGCACCTCAGTTCTGATTCTCTTCTTTTTCTTTTTGTTGTCACGACGTGTTGTTCGCATTCCAGTTAATCATTATTATTTGAGAAGAAAAACACTCTTTATTGCGATTTTTTATTTTTAAAATAGCTATATTTTCTCCGCAAATTGCTGAATTTCTTGTCTGCAAGTTAATGAAATAGACA
Source organism: Brassica napus (assembly GCF_020379485.1). Taxonomy (NCBI): domain Eukaryota; kingdom Viridiplantae; phylum Streptophyta; class Magnoliopsida; order Brassicales; family Brassicaceae; genus Brassica; species Brassica napus. The sequence continues at coordinate 41,989,736 of NC_063449.1, read as the reverse complement.
AAGACGTTAAAAATATGGAAGTACGTATACGGGTTTAAAGTATTTTAAAGTTACTGTTTTAAATGAATACATTTTTAGTGATGATTTTTTTTTGATCTAGTTAACTTTAAGAATAAGACATTTAGTATTACAAAATAGAGTTAATATACTGATCTGAATTTGAATGCTTTCCGACTAATATCATGCATATGTTCATATACATGAAATTATATTTTTTGTAGCAAAATTAACATGTCAATACTCAAATACACGCGAAAAAAAAATACAATACTTAAGGACCGGTGACGAATTAATGCTGAGATTGCCGAATGACCGAGTTTAGCTAGATAAAAAGATTATTTATCGAAGTCTTTATAAAGTTTATAGTTTTTTTTGCTTAAAATTTATAAAGTTTATAGTTCTAGACGAATTTGCTACCTTTGGAGAAAAGTGAATGGACGGTTACAACTCGGTGTTGGTGCATGACGCGAGACGAATGTCTATTCCAACAAAAAAAAGAATCACCATTTAGGTATTTTAGTTATAACTTATAAGTTAGCACGTCGTTAACAATTTAAATTTAAAGCATCACATGGCCATAGCTCTTCACATGCAAATGCAATACAACTCTTACAAAAGAAATGGTCGGAAATACTGTCTTTGTTAGGTTAGGTTAGTTTTCTGTAACTAGGTTAGGTTAGTTTTTTTTTTTTTTATAAACTCTATCGGCTGATCCGGTCGGCCCCGGAGGAACGCACTTAGTGTTACAGAGTGGAGTAGCCCGAAAGGGTACTACACTGCCTGTTCTGAGTTTGGAATACCTTCCGACTAATGCTAGGGGGTGGACAAATCATCTGTTATGGTCCACCATGTAAATCACTTGGGCCGAAACCCAAACTGACCAAATACTGATAATTTAGTTTCCATGAAGAATCGAACCCATGATTGATGTGGCTACACACCAAACCCTAAAAGATTGCTGCTACCACCACTTATTGGTTGGTTAGGTTAGGTTAGTTTTGACAACTGATAACTAATCTCTTTTTCATTTTTGAAAGGATCGCATTCGATCCTAAGGAGAACAGTGGCTCAAGTCACCATATACCACATTTGGCGAAAACGGAACAACCTCCTGCATAATAACTTCTTAACAGCAGCTTCAGTCTTCAGATTAATCGATCGAGATATACGGTTCATCATCCTCGGAAGAAGGAATAAGAGGCTTTTCAAAGACCTTTTACTTCTTCGGCTCTCTTGATCGGAAGATTAAACTTGCACTTGCGAATCATAATGTATCCTTGTTTTATTTTTTTGCCTTGGATACATTGACTCTAGGATAATTATTTTGTAAAATCATTTTTTCATTAGAAATGATTTTAACGTTTTTAGCAACAAAAAAAAAAGTAACTGATAACTAATCTCAGTCGTTATATATACATTTTCTTTTGTTTAACGAGAAGACTATAATCGAAAACTATTAACAATCTTTTGTGAAACGATATTAAGAACTTTGCTTTTTCCATGCAATCCATGTGAATTATTTTATATATTTCCAATAAATATATCCCGGACGTGAACATAGTAAACAAGTACATGCCGATTGTTTTTTTACTCTATCTGGCGATTTAACACACACAAATTGAAATAACAAATCCCCAACAATCTTTATAAAAATTGAAAATTCACAACATAGATGACTTGAGAAAATACAAATCAAACAATTCTTGAAGCACGAAACTCTCCCTCTAGCTTCAAGAAGGGATACAAACGGAACTTTACTACTAGCGGGTGGTTCTTAACTCCACCTCTGCATCAGTATAACTTAAAAACAAACCTTACCAGTAATAGAAAGAGAACAAAGGTCCCCAAAAGATGACGTCATCAAGGCCTTGTGGAAAATCAAGCACTCGAAGCACCACTTCTTTTTAGGTGAAACCCCAAACTGAAAGAACGTACCAAATTACTAATATGACCCTCTAAGCTTTCTACTACTGCACACACACGAACCACGTAGTCAAGTCTATATCTGTGCGCCGGTGAAGGTCTGGCCGAAGGACCAGCCTGCGGAAGCGACGTTGTTGGATACAATAGTGCGACCATCGCTCGTTGTGACTTTGAAAGAGAGAGCTTGTCCGTTAAGATAAGAGTTACTTTGCCAGTTTTGCCCCCAGTTTCTAGACATGGCTTGCCATCCTGTTCTTGACCCTTTAACCCACGCAGAGTGAACATCTCCAGCTCCTCCGACGTTCGTAATCAGAACAAGGTTGAAGTAAGAATGTCCGTTTATCGTAAACCTTATTCCTCCCCTTCTCACGCATGGCACTCTTCAAAGCAAAAATAAAAAGTAAGATTCTAATAGCAAATACTCTGTTTTGGAACAGAGCAGCTCTGTTTCTTGTTTTTATTTTTTTGAGGTTTACCTTCTGTAGGCGACGGGGACAATGCCAGCTTTGTATTGAGCGATGCGTTGAAATACAGGCTGAGAGAGATCGAAATGCTGCTGAGGAGGGTTACACCAACCTCCTGCGTTGTTCGGTAAAGCGTTGTTTGGTGGGCAAAAGTTAGTCGCTGTGACAACGATTGAGCCAGGGAGGCACCATTTGCCGTCGTTCTGACATCTTATCTCGAAGCAAGCACCACAGCTCAGCCCGTTGTTGAACAGAGCTGTGCTCAGCGCGGCCGTGTTGGTTCCATAGCCTTGGCTATAAAGGTTTCCGTACCCACAAGCACCACCTGAAAAGACCACACATGTCAGAGATTTCAACAGTTGTGATATTTGAAAAATTCTGAAGCTTTTGAAGAAGCAATTTACCCATGGTGCCGGAGGCATCACCACCGCCGTAAAATGTGGCGTGTGCGTTTACCCAACCTCCATCGTAGCCCTTCACACTTGACGTCATTACTCCGACAATAACCATAAGCAAGAAGCCGACAAGACCCATCTTGTTATAACCTGCACATAGGTAATAAGATTGATCAGTTTCTAGAAGGAGATGAAAGGATCTTAAACTAGTAATGTGTGTGTGTGTGTGAGAGAGAGAGAGGAAATGATTACTTGGAAGCTTTGATCTTTGTTCCTTTCTTAAAGAGGAAAGAAAGAGAGATGATTATGTGAATGTGTTGTTTGGTTTAGAATTGGAAAAAGCAGAGGAGGCAGTAGTTCAATATATAGAAAAACATAGTCAGTGGAAATTTACGTTTCAGCCACTGGTTATATGCAACTACCATGCACTCATTTTCAATTCATTATTATTTTCTTTTCAATTAAATCAAGGCCGAAATGCTATTTCTTTCTTTTTTTTCGTTTTTTCCCACATTTTAAAAATATTGGGATTATTAAATGTAACTATAATGAACGGGGTAGAATAAAAGAGTTATTTTATTGTTGGGACCAAAAACCGCTGAAGTCGTAATATTTAATGGCATGAAAAAGCAAAGAGGCAAAGACACATGTTAGCTTCAAGACGGGTAGTTGACAAAAAAAAAAAAAGCTTCAAGACGGGTCGTGTGTTTTCTTTTGGCGAGGCGTCTAGCTTCTCCATTTGAAACATCTCACCGAGATACTCAAATCATCAACATTGATATAGTTTACCACTAAACTATCTTATGTAGTATAATACTAATATCATTTAGTTTTTGATTAAATTTCAAATACAAAGTCAAAGCAATTAAAAAAGGCATGCAACATAAAATTCTTACATGTTTAAAAATAAAGTAAATGAATATAATTTCACTTTTATTTTATTTTTATTTTGAGAGATTCATGTAAGACCATGATTAACCCGGGTTCTTAGGATGGGGTTCTTAGCTTCGGCTAATAACCGTTTCTTAGCTTTTAACTAAGAAAATCGAAGAATCGTTTCTTAAATAAGAGATATAAGAGCCGGTTCTTAACCAAAAAAATGTAAAAAAAAAAAATGTCAAATTATGAATTAAAAACTCCAAATTAAGAATCCAGGTTAATCATGCTCTAACACTCTTACCATTGCCAAGGATATCTTATTTGAATATTTCGAGATTCGGTTTACACATATAACTTTATAATTGATTGTATTTTTATTAGGTAATTCATTGTATTTTTATTAGTTAAAAATTAATTAAATAGTTATATTACATCTTAATACTAATATTTTGTATAAGAATATCTTAAGAATATAAATGCTTTTAGACATCAATTTCAGTTGGAAAATAGATTTAATCTATTAATATAAAATTAAGATATATAAACTAGTAAATATTAGGTCGTGTAAAAATTGCATTTGCTATGCTTGATGTAAATAGTTATGAAATTTGTCATTCAATAGTAAATAGAAGGAAAGGAAAGGAAAGAAAAGAAAAAAAACATTTAGTTTACAAAAAAAAAAGGAAAAGAAAATCCCGAAAATAAAATGAAGACAAAAAAAAAATTCAAGTTGCAATCCAAGTGGGTCACAAAGTGGTCTGCTTTGAGTTCGATGTATCACGAAACGTATAGCTTTGTCGTTCGTTTTCCTCAATCTACATTTCGATCTGTAGCCATCTTAATAATTATATCTGTTTAAAAGCTAACAAAACTATGTACTATCAGCAGTCGTGCCTTGTTTTGTGAACAATGTCGCTAAAGTACATAAAATAAATTACTTAATGACAAAAGAAAAAATTGTTACATGTGTTTGATGATTAAGTATCTAACTTGTGAGGATCTTCTTCGGTGTTTCTGCGGAAGTCTTTATTAGGGTTTGTTAGAATATGGATTTTGAGATGACATTTTACTTTGTGCATCGAGAAAATATACACACATTAAATTTAGTAAGGTGAAAAAGTTGAACGGCAGAGATCGACGGCCAAGTTTCCGTAATTTTAGCTCAAAACAGGGGTCCACAAAAAAGATCATGGACGGTCCGTTTGCTAGTTCTCCGATGTTCGAAATAATCATTTTATAATAATGGTAGAAATAAAAACATATAAATAATTAATAAGTAGTAGTGCAAGAAAAATAAATGAAAAACAGAGATACCCACGCATGTGGTTGACAGACGCCGTTTCAAGCTAACGTTTAAGCATGTATTGATAGATGAGCAGAACAAAGTTGACACGAATCCATCCTGTTTCAATTATTTACTAGTGTTGATTGATTTCATCTACAAGTGATTAGGGGAACCCCAACTAATCATTGGTGCTCATCTCCTACGTTTCTAAAATTTGAACATGCATTCATGTTTAATACATCAAGTTATTAATCTATTCACCTGTTTGAAATTATTTAAGATTTTGTTTATTTTTAGTCAAAATTGGATTTGGTTTAAACTATTTGCAGTCCTTGCGTAAATAGGGCCGGAAAACAAGTCTCTAAGACAATCTCTAATGGGACACTAGTTTTTCTTCTATAATTTACATTAAAATAGAGTAACTCTGAAATACAGAGAAATGTCATATTTTTACTCTATATTTAGAATGGAAAAATGACATTCATTTATATTTCACTTTATAATAGAGTAACTCTATTATAGAGTAACACTATTAGAGCAAAAGTTATTCTATAATAGAATTACTCTATTTTAGTGTAATTTATAGAAGAAAAAAATAGTGTTCTATTGGAGATACCCTAACATCTGGTATGTTTTAGCTAAACATCAAGCGAGTCTTGAGTAATGCATATTGAAAATTTTAACACTATTTAGATGTGCATATAAATAATTTTGATTTCAAAAACACTATGAACATGGATTTGTATATTTCTATAAAGATCAAAAACTGATATCAAACTGAGTCACCCTTACATTTGTTTGAGTTTGCACTAAGTACTAACTTTGAAGTAAATAAAATTAGCATTTGATTAACAAGTTAAATTAATAAAAGCTTAATCATCACTAATTACACATCTAGATTCACAACACTAATCAAACAATCATAAAAAGTTAAAAAAAACTTTTTTTAGCTTCCGGACAAACAATGATATTTTATTTACGTGTATGAATGTGGATTTGTATTTTTAATGTGCTAAATATGTAAATTTTTACTAAGAATTAGTCAAAATTCACCACCCGCGAAAATTGGTCTGCATTTACAGCTGAACTTAATGAGTTCAAAACGTTGCGGGATACTTATCAAAACGGCAGAGTGGTTTATGGGGTAAGATCCAGTAATACTCGAACGATTTTTTTGCACGACATGCTCGAACAAAGAATCGTGTTCTGTCATATGTTAACAAGTCGGTCCTTTACTGGATTGATACTATCAATTCATTTTTTGCGGATACGTAATAAGATTTATCTTTGTATTGTGATAAAAAAAATCTACTAAACTTTTTTAGTATGAGTATTACTCCCCTGCATTGGATCTTTCTCTCTGGTTATTTATTGATTTATTAAATTTCTTTGTTTGTTGTAGGTCATTGCTAAATTCTTGGTTGTGAGATATATATAGTTACTTAAATATTGGGATGGACATATCCTTGAAGAGATCTATTAACGCATGCAAGAAAATAAGTGGAAGCAGATGGATAAACAAAAGTAAAACAACATAGCTTGTTAATGTGGTTCACCAATCAGCTATGTCCATATAAAAAAAGATTTTACTAATGGAGGTTGAATGTATTTTGAAAATTCAGTATAGTTAAAAATAACAAAAGGTATATATAGGGATTATCCCAACTTGAAACCTAAAACTAATGGATTCGTGGATTCTTCCCAATAAAAGTGACTAAACAGAAACTGTAGTTTATGAAGGAAGTACCATTTTGGCAAGAGGTAATCGCCCTCGGACCCAAACCAAGGTAGCGTTACCCCTCTGGGAGATACAAAACTGCTTGTAGTTTATGAAGGTAGCGTTCTCTGTTTCACTGACCGGTCAGCAAGATCCGCATCTATATGTCGACCAAGTCATAGCAGATTCTAAACTATCAACAAGATTAAAATGAGATAAATCAACCATTCATTTTCAATGACTTTTTCATGCCTCATACCACACCTCTCGATCATCATACACTAAGCAACTCAAGCTATGGACATGGCAGTTTTGTATTATCTACTCACTGTGTTTTTTTTTTGGAACTATAATCCACTCAGTGTGTTCCATACTGAAGATAGCACTACAAATCTAGAGACTTATCCTCCTTGGTTGAGTTGGATTTTCACTGCCGTTCTAAACGTTTTGGTACCCCTAACGGTATTCTTTGTGAAATTCTACCAGATTCATGTGTGGAAACAGATTGTCTTCTTCTGCCTTTGGCAGGTAAATACAATGTTTCTTTGTTTACTAAACTTTAATGAATGAATTGTTTCAGAAAACCTCATTTTGTAAACTTGGGGGTCATCATGAATTTGAAAATTTTAAGATGGAAGTGGGGATTTAACTAGATGCATACGAGATTTCAAACGTTTTGTTGTTTATTTAAAAATTCTTGTCATTTTGAATAAGTTTACGTTGTTTTATAACAAATCAGATCATACATTGACAGATAATTACTTTTTTATTTAGCGATGTTATAGACGGAGAAATATATAGTACTATTTGCAGATTTTGTTTGATCAAAAGATCCGATTCGTCTTTTGTTAATAATCTCTTATATATTAAAGGACAAGTCACTTACCCACATAATTAATTATTACACATGAAAATTAGGTTACAATTTAAAGAAAAACGAAAAATGTAAAAAAAAGAAATCAAATGCTAAAATAAAATCGTTTATCAACTGATATCTATTAATTTTTTTTTACAAAATAAAATCCCTATTATTATTTTTTTTGGACAACAAATGCTTATATTAAAATTAAACGAGACAGTTACAACCGTAGAGATACTCTACAATAAGCTGATAAGCTAACATAACATAACATAACGAAAGATAAAAATGGCTAAGGAGAGAAGAAACCCGAAAAAAATCTTCACTCGTAATCCTAAAGCCCGCGTTCGATAGAACACAAAGAAGTCGAAATCGACGTTGAAGAACCCAACCAATGGATTTTGAGAGCAGTTGAAAACTGTCTCTGAAGATGACAAGATCTCCCGACATTGCAATGAGGTACGGAGAGGCTGCCGGAGTAGGACTACACACAGAGTCGTCGATGATACAGCTTCTAAAAGATAGCAGTTGACAAGAATCGGAAAATGCTGAGTTTAGGTGACGATGGATGGAGATATGAAGAGGTTGCCGGAGTAGGACTACACGTAGAGTCGTCGACGGTACAACCTGTAAGAGGACGGTGCAGCAGCAAATTCGTCTATGGCATTGCGATAGCTCGAGAAGCTTTGATGTTGAGCTCTTAGGATCAAAACTATGGGCCAGGCCCAAACAGATCCGGACAAGAACACAATCAGAAGCTTTAACGAGGCGACGGTTTGAGTTTTGGTTTGTGCCGGTGGAAGGAAAGCTGCGGTGGCCGGTTACCGGTGGTGCAGCGGTGCAGGGACGAGGTGGCGGTTCCAGATTCTGATCTGGTGGAGACATGAGGTGGCGAAGAGCGAAGACCAAGAATAGTCGCGGGCAGAACACACTAAGTTCGCCGGAGACGGTGGAAGCCATCTCCAACCGTAAGTTGAAGTTCGTCATGACTGTAAAGGAGGTGGTGGTGGAGGTTTTCAGCAACGGACGTGAGACCGTGTAGAGGCGAGATGGCAGCTCCAGAAACTGTTCCGGTGGAGATCCGAGATGGCGCAGCTCCGACTTCGGAGCATCTACAACGGCTGCTAAAGTATTGTCAGTTAGAGTACCGGCGAGATAGTTCGGTGAAGTGCATCCGCGTACTTGCAGCTCGGATCTGGAGTGAAGAGGAGTAAAAGCCGAAGAGAGGCATGGAGCGATACGAGAAGCCCCTGAGTAGTTATCTCTTCCAGCGAGGCTCACAGATCTAGAGTTCGGAGGGCTGAGGTCGACGTCGGCGGAGGAGGATTTTCGAGCAATAGTGGTTTGACGGGTGGAGTGAAGTTTCCCAACCAGATGAATAGATGTCTGGCGACTCCTGCTTAAAGCAGAGTGATAAACACACAGACGACTTGAATTCATTAGAGAAAAAGAGAGATCATGTGGTGATGAAACGAAAGCTGAGAAGTACACTTGAAAAAGGATGACAAGAGAAGAGGAGCAGTGGCGACGCCGGCGAGCTAGGTCGGCGCCGGCGCCGGAGAAAGAGAACTGAAGGCGGACCTCGAGCCCCGTATCAGAGAGAGTATTGAAGTCTAGACGAAAAGGATGACCAACTGAAGGCGGACCTATTATTTGTCACACTACATCCATGATCTTCTCTTTCAACCCCTCACGTTGCCATATATTTTAAATTCAACTCTACCTCCTTTACAAATTGTAAGTTAACTTTCTTTCTTTTTTGCAACAACCCTATTGATTCTCTCTCCTTATAGATCAAAAAATTCTATTGATCGTATTCACACAGTCAAATCTACAATTTTAGATGAAGATCGAAATAGTTTCTCACCAACAGGTGGCACAACAATAGTATTCAAAATATTTTTTTGAACTAAATGAGCAAAAGAAGAACAATGTTTGCTATGGATTGATAGGCAGAGTGTACAGCAAAATGGGAAGACAATGATTAAAACTCAGGTTTGTGAAATTAAAAACACCCAAACTCTTCATTCTCAAATAACTTTATTGTTCATGATTTTTTTACTCTTTTGATCTATCTATAACTTTTTTACTTTTTAGTTACTGACAAAAACTACATACTTTATAGTGAAAAATGTAAAGGTAAACAAAGATATGTAATAATATTTTTAGATGGACAAAATCAATTTTCGATTTGCTAAACTATGTTTATTTGTTGTTGTATGAATAGTTCAGAGAAGGAGAGTAACAGAGTCTCACCTAAACAAGAAATTTAAAAATCACCACAAGAAGAAAATGTGGGGATAGTTAAAAGACAACAAATGGGATCTAAGAAACTAGGCTGATAGATAAAAATATATCTACTCTCTAGATAAAGAACTCTCCTGATCAGGTTGGTTTTTCTTATTATTTTATTGTGTGCGTAAATAATCTCATAGAAGTGTGGTGATACAGTTTTGCTTTTACTTTTTTCCATTTGCAATTTCTGTTATAAGGAAACAAAAACAAATATAAAAGAAAAAGACTATAAAATATATTAACATCAATTAATTACAAAATATATGCTTTTCCTCAATTTGATTTTTCATATGTAATGTTCTTTTTTGGTTTTGGGAAATAGATTATTATATAACCATTCATCTTGTGTCCATATTTGACTGTTGTAATATATACAACAAAATTTCAATTTTATTTTGAGTTGATTACACTAAAGATACTTTTTTTACTTTCTATTACATCTAGAGACACTTCTTACATGTGACACACTTTGTTGTGGGCCAGCAATAAATTGTAGACAATTTTACCCTTAATGGAAATGACACTTGTGGATGAGTAATTTGTGGACGAGTGATGCGTGATTGAGTGATTTGTGGACGGGTGATGTGTAGATGAGTGATGTTAATGTGTTTATAATAGATAACGAGGACAAACTCTCTGTTTTGATTCCATAAAACTATACAACAATACGTGGACATGGACTCATATTACTAAAATTATACCATAAAACGTGGACAAGGACTCTATTATCTCCAATACAAACACTTGGCTTCTTCAGCTCAATTGATAAATTATCTGCGGTTAAACTTCAATCAAAATGAGAAAGAGATGATATTGTGAGTATGAGAGGAGAGAAAAATCGAACAAGCGTTTCCCTTTTGTCGGAGAGTAATAGATCTTGCATGTCATAGATTTCTGATCTAAGGAATTTGCGCTTTGTCATGATGTGGATGGATGTAATTTTGATTAGAGTTGAATTTAGATTCCAAGATGATGAATGAAATCGAAGGAATATTGTTCATTTCCACAACTAGTTTATAATTCTGTTAAGATGTTCATGTCCACAACTAATTTATAATTCTGTTATTCACGCTTTGGTGTCCACGTCCACATTTTGTTTACACATTAATATATATATATAATATATATATGAACATGGGTCTTAAAAGATAGAGAATTTTATATATAGTTTATTATGACAATTATTTTCGTTTAATATATTTTAGAACTTGAGATAAAAGTAAATAAATACATAAAGTATAATAAGAAAAATAATAAAATAAAATAAAATAAAAAGAGGAGAAAGATTCTCATTAGTTTAGGGTTATAAGAGCATTTTTGACAAAAGAAAGTGTGTCTCAATTGATAAATGTCTTGTAGTGTAATTTGAATGTGAGAAAGTGTTTCTAGATGTAAAAAATTCTTTTATTTTAAAGTTTAACAACAAATATAACTCTATAAATAACATTTTATTTTCTCTATAAATAACATTTACTTCCATTGTAAACTACATAAACTTCCAAATAAAATTTTCTATTGTAAATTATAAAACAGATGTATAGAGTTACACAAACAAATGCCCGTGCTTATGAACGGGAGAAAATACTAGTTTCTATAATAAACCCCTAATTAGGGATGCATATAAAAAACTTAATTATTTCCGCAATCAGAAATCAGACAACCATCCTTTACGCATGTTTGTCTGCCAGTATAAAAATATTCACAACCATTAGCGTGATAGTAGGAGCAAGGGCAAATGGGTAAAAGTTAATATCAAAATTAGAGAAATTAAGCAAGAGCAGATGCCGAATTATATGACCATACCAGATTTTAACTACCTTTAAGGCTTTAACTTTAATTAACTCTGTGTCACAAAATCATATCTCTTTGACTTTTTTTTTATATTTAACTCTTTTTTTTTTGGCAAAGTTATGCTTAACTTTTTCTTCACTATTGCTTATAATCTTCAGTAGCTTTCATGAGATTCTATTTTCACGTTCTGATATGATCTTTGAAATATTTTATTTCAGCAGAGGTTTCAGCTTTTACATGTTAGTTAGTTTATAAACTAAAGCTTTAATGATGCATAAATGATTGAATTAATAGTAAGTAAAAATGTCCGTAGTAAACTGTAAAGGCATATGGTAATCAACTGCTTGAAAGTTCATTTTACTAATTACATTATTACGTTAATCACTGCAGATGTTTAAATAGTAAAATAATTTCGAATTTACATGTTTAAAGATTATTTGTGATTGTAAAAAAAAAATTTGGGTAGGGTTTGACGCTTGATTTATCTAGTCTAGTTATCTAAAATAAAATAATCATGATTATATAGACATGCTAAGAGACAACTTTGTGTTTGCAAAAAAAAAGAGACAACTATGTAATAAAAAAACAGAGGCGATATTTAAGTGTAACAGTTTAAATCGCCCATAAACTAAATAAAACTAAATTTAGTTATATATATTTGAAGATAACAGATATATATATCTATAAAATAACTAAAATAATAGAGTATCCTCAACGTGATATAGTATATCATCTTAAAAACACAAGTAGAACATAAAATTTACTCTTACGATTTTTTTGAACCTTTTTTGCAGTCATATGCCCTAAATCAGTTAATTATGCAGCTAGTTCGATTGTAACTTGACTAATAATCTCTATACACAATTTTCAAAATTTTGAATAAAATTATCATTCACGTCGATTACTTTGAAAACAAAACTAGATGGCGACCACAACTGATTGTCAAGTGTTTGGTTTATAAGCAATGAATCAAATGCGGGATTGTGATGTCTCTTTAAAGGACATGTATCTTAACCGATAGAGGACCAAAAATCTGGTAATTGTATATAATTATGTATCATTATTCTGTACATATTTTTGTTAATTAAGTTATATAAAATACTATCATTCTATTAACTGAAGTATTTTTATCTATATATGGTTGTTCTTAATCAGTCTTAGCTAGGTTATTCGTCTCCCAATAAAATATTTATCGATCCTAGTCCCTTACGAGACTCTTGCTCTTTAAGTCCCCTTCCCATTTGTTCTTCTTTTTTTTTTGGTTGACGGCACCTACTTTCTTTTGAAAGGATTTAGAAAATCGTCTTGCAGATGCATCCCCCTCCCAAGTAACTATAATGCTAATGCATTTATGTACAGTAACTCATTTTTTTTTGTGTTAACCAGAAGGTATCCGAGCCTTCGGTCAAAATAATCCCTCCAGTCCCAGCACCAGCTGGCGCTAAAACCCTCCTAACAAGAATCGAACTAACCGAACAATATAACTTACTCCAAACACTAAATCACTAGTCCAACACACCGTTGGTACACTGATTTTTTTTAACTGAAACTACTCCTAAAATTTTAAACTTAGGCAAAGCGCATTAGACATCCCAATTAATTTACGGATGGATTGAAACAGGGCGTTGCAACGAACTATCCAACGACAATGCGCTTCGGAATCCACATTGTATTCAAACTTTCGGTGTATGTGAGAACTGAGAGTCTACGTATACAATTTTATTGATATATAATTAACTTCTTATATAGACTGAGGATGTCAACAAGGCCACACATTAATTCGTAGTGTCAGTGTATAACCAACCAAGCTAGCTATTCAAATGTAGAAATATTGCTTAGAAGAAAATAAAATTGAATAAGAAATCTAATGTGACTCGCATTCTCACAGAGTCACAGATGAGTTTATTTGACTAAATTCTGTAATTTTAATTGAGAATTCCGCAAAAAAAAAACATAAATTTTTGGGATGACCAAAAAAACACCAAACTTTCATTGACTTTAGAATTAATTAACAATGTTTTCGCTGACTTACCAATTTAGCACGCCGTCGACAAATTTAACAGAAATATTTGACGTCGTTTATTGTTGGCGTTAAGTGAAACGACGTCGTTTTCAAATGATGTAAAACGACGTCGTTTTACATGATTTGAAATTAAAAATATGTAGACCCTAGATTCGAACCCAGGTTGGTTGGTCAAATGGCAATGTATTTTACCACTGGGTTATTGGCACTTTCAATGTACTTACTAACATGTTTACTTTTATTTGGTACATATTAAATATAAAAAATTCTCTAACAATTTAATAAGATCTTTAAAATTTCAAAAAAAAATTAAAAAAATAAAGAAGATTTTTGTAAAATTAATTTAGAAATTAAAATTAAAAATAAATTTTTATTTTTCTTTTTAAAAAATAAAAACTCTTCCAAAATTTTCTAAAAACTTAAAAAGATCTTCAAAATTCCAAAAAAATTGAAAAAATAAAGAAATTTTTTATAAAATTAATTTTGAAATTAAAATAGAAATTTTTAATAAAATTAATTTTGAAATTAAAATAGAAAATAAAATTTTATTTTTTCTTTTCAAAAAAATACGAACTTTCACGAATTGAAAAGAAAAAATAAAATAAAATTTTATTTTCTATTTTAATTTCAAAATTAATTTTATAAAAAAATTCTTTATTTTTTCAATTTTTTGGAATTTTGAAGATCTTTTTAAGTTTTTAGAAAATTTTGGAAGAGTTTTCATTTTTTAAAAAGAAAAAGAAAATTTTATTTTTAATTTTAATTTCTAAATTAATTTTATAAAAATCTTCTTTATTTTTTTTAATTTTTTTTTGGAATTTTAAAGATGTTATTAAGTTTTTAGAGAATTTTTTATATTTAATATGTACCAAATAAAAGTAAACATGTTAGTAAGTACATTGAAAGTGTCAGTAGCCCAGTGGTAAAATACTTTGTGATTTGACCAACCAACCAGGGTTTGAATCCAGGGGTCTACATATTTTTAATTTCAAATCATGTAAAACGACGTCGTTTTACATCATTTGTAAAACGACGTCGTTTTACATCATTTGTAAAACGACGTCGTTTCACTTAACGCCAACAATAAACTACGTCAAATATTTCTGTTAAATTTGTTGACGGCGTGCTAAATTGGCAAGTCAGTGAAAACATTGTTTATTAATTCTAAAGTCAATGAAAGTTTGATGTTTTTTTGGTCAACCCAAAAGTTTATGTTTTTTTGGCAATTCGTGTAAAGTTGACGTTTTTTTGGCTGAATTCTCAATTTTAATTCGTAAAAGATATATGAATTAATTTTACGTTTGGAAACGTGGGTGACGTTACCGCCATGGTGATGGCCATGTGAGATGTATCAAATCTTAATGTCGGCTTCATGTGCTTAAGTCGTAATCATGTAAATGGATACGTCTCTACCGATCGATTAGCTTAATTATCTATTATTAAATACCAAATCTTCCCGTTCTTTTCCCTATATACCGAATTCATTTCTCTTAACGTTAATTTTAATCAATTTGTATTTTCAGTAGGATGATTAATTACGTTTAGAACTTGACACAAATTTATCAACTTAAGACTTAAAGTTCTTGTTAAGGCCTGAGTTAAATGTTGTACATCTCTTATCCTATTCTGGTTCAATAAAGTTTTTTAGAAATGTATGCTAATACATTATACAACAAAAGATACATAAAAATATACTAGTATCAATAGTCTAAAAAGTGCTGCTTGAAAGCCATGTACAAAAAAGTTACGCAGAAATAAAAAATATAAGTTAAAAATATATAAGTAAATCACTATACTTTCACAGTATCCTATCCTCCCAACATTATTAAATATCATATTTCTTTCCATCCATATATAATAAATATGATCCACTATATTATAATTAATCATATAAATAAGATAATGCGCATAAATTCTAGGGAGATTTACCAAATATGACTCAAAACTTGATTTTGGTTGCACAAGTATACTCAAACTTGAATCAAATGCAAAAGTAACCCAAAAGCTTTGTGAAATTACAGCCAGCCCCTTGTGACCAAACAAAAAAACAGAACTCATTTTTACGAATTTATTTCCGCTAAGTCTTCTGAGTTTTCTGAGTCTTCTAAGATTCTGTTAAGTCTTTTGGACGACGTCCACGGAAGTCATGTGGTATACACAGAAGTCGTCTGGTATAGTTGATCTTAAAAATAATTTATGAATTTTGTAAAAAATATTTTGATAAGCGAAAAATTAAAATCATGTAATTATAAACAGTTTTAAGTGATATAAATTAAGATATAATAAAATTAAATTGTTTTCAACATAGATGAGTGAAAGTAGTGAATCATGATATTCTTTGGTCTAGGGTTTGGCAACATATGTTGTAGTATTGTATGTATTCTTAGGGTTAGATTTTGGAAAGCTTAAATGTTTTTTCGAAAAATTAAATTTTTATCTACATGTGATTATTTCTGTGTACAGTAAACACTTTTTAAGTTTAATTTGATTTTATGAAGCGTTTAGTTAGTTAATTTAGTTTAGGGGTTATGTTTAGGGTCTAGACGACTAACATGTAAGTCGTCTGGGAAGTCTTCTAACTCCCGCTAAAAATATTTTAGTTTCCCGCTAAAAATATTGAAGTCTTCTGGGCGAGTAAGTCTTTTGATCGAAAATATTTAACCTTATTGGAATTTATGTCTCCATATATAAAAAAACATTTACACGTTCTCTCTCCTCCTCTCAAATGGCTGCAACAAAAATGATATGTTCTTCATTCTAAAACTTTCCAACCTCTCTCTAATCCCTTTGAGCTTATAAACACCAAACTTTATATCAATTTATTGTTTTTGCCTCATGTCTTTCTCACTAGTTTATCTTGTTTTGCACGTTTTTCATCACATGGTTCTCATCTTCCACTCATTTAAAGGTAGATTTAATAATTTTATATATGTATTTTTGTGTATTCTATAAAAATAGATCTATCTAAAATTCCACTCATTTTCTCTGTTTTAAGCCATTTGAACGTTTTTGGAGATGCAAGTTTTTCAGATCTGGATTTGGATATGCAGGTTTTTCAGATGTGGAAGACTTCTAGGCTAGAATACTTCCAAGCGACTTCCAGGAAGTCTTCCAGACGACTTCCAGGAAGTCTTCTGACGGAGTCTTCTCCCATGTCTCCCTTTCATAATAGATCTGAGCGTTTTGGTAGTTCTTATGTTGATTTTTCTTCATTTGGTAATCTCCTGTTGCATAAAATTTATACTTTTTCCCAGAGTAAAACTCTTCAAACCCACTCTAATCTCTTTGGCTTGAAAACACTAAACTTTATATGAATTTTTCATTTTTGTCTCATGTCTTTCTCACTAATCTATCTTTTTGTTGCAGGTTTTAATCAGATGGTTCTCATCTTCCACTTGGATATGTACTTTGTGTTCTATAAAAGTATGTCTATCTAATTTTCCACTCATTTTCTCTGTTTTAAGCCATTTGAACGTATTTTATATGATATGCAGGTTTTACAGATCTGGGTTTGATATACATGTTTTTCAGATTTGGATCAGACTTTGGAAGACTTATGGGAAGTCTTCTCGGAAGTCTTCTAAAATATAATGCGCTAGAAGACTTCCTGGAAGTCTTCTGACGGGGTCTTCTTCAATATCAAGTGGAGTCTAAGCTTGTCTTTGTAGAGGAATGATCTATAATAGTTTTGTTTGTGGTTTGTTTTGTGATTTGCATGTGTACTCATTTAGTTGTGATTTGTTTTTGTAAATTTGAAGAGATATTAATGAAAAAGTTTGGTAAATATGTTCATTTTCCACGACATTATCTTGCCAAAATTACTTGACATAATTGAAGTTATTGATACAACTTCAATAGCAAAACACAATAACACAAAAAATTAATCAAATTTATTACAACTAAGGGAGAAGAATTCTCTGGAAAACTTAGTCAAATTCACAAAAGATAAAACATTACATAAGTTTAAAGCTAGAACACTTTCATTAGATATATAAGTAAAAAAATATATCTTATGATCTGAGAAGACACATTAAACCATGTTACTTGATATTCTTGAAGTTACTTAACACTTTTGAAAATTAAATAAATATATCTTAAAGTTACTTAACAAATTTACAAAAACTAACGTAGAAGACTTCCACGGAAGTCTTCTCAATTAGCTAGAAACTTTCCTAAGCATTAATGTTGGTAACCTTATAAATATCACCAATTAAGTTATAAATTTCATTCAGTAACCCCAATATTGACTAATATACATGAATTAATAAAAAAAAATTAAAAAATCTTTATAGTTTTAGAGAAAATGAAAGTTTATTAAACATTGACGCAGACAACTTCCACGGGGGTCGTCTGGTAGACTTCTAGGAAGTCGTCCATCTAGGTTAGTTTTGTAATTGATTTTTAACCTAAACGACTTACACGGAAGTCATCCAAGATAAGCAAGGTTTGACCAGAATCTCGGAATAAAATCATAGACGACTTCCGTGTAAGTCGTATAGACAAAAATAATTTTTTTTGTTTTATCTTTCAATTGCAAAACTAACCTGAGACGTCTAGGTATAAGAAAATATTGATTTTTTAATTTTCTACTGGACGACTTTCGTCCAGGAAAAGTCAAATTTCTGACATAATCCGGTCAAATGCAAAACTAACCCGTTTACCTTAGACGACTTACATGGAAGTCGTCTCGATTTTTTTTTAACAAGCAAAGATGGACGATTTCCATGTAAGTCGTCTAGAAAAACACATTTTAAAGTCAATTGCAAAATTAACCTCTGTATTAACCAGAAGACTTCCATGTAAGTCGTATACAGCCAGACGATTAAGTCGTCTGGACGAACAGATCTGGAAAAAAAAACTAATTTCATAGTTTCAACTAGTGAGATAAGTTGTTTAGCACAAAAGTCTTCTCCAAGCACCCAGAATCTCAAACAAAAGTTACCCACCAAGAATCGTAAGCTTCAATGGCTCTATGAACCATAAAATTTTTAGAATCAAAATCTTGGGTTTTTTTTGGTTGAATATGGAGAGAAAGTAAAGAGATGTTGTTTTTGGTTCATAAGAATTAAGAAAGAAAGAGTGAAAATCGATTTTTAGGTGCATTAAGAGCTTCAAATTGGTTGTGTTGATGTATTGATAGCAATGACAATATTGTGAATACTTGAGAGAGATGAGGGTGATAGAGTAAAATATGCATTTTCAAAAAAAAAAAGTGATGGCATTTTCGTGAATAATCTGAACTTTTGGAGATAAAAGAGACAAGTCAAAGTTCCAAAAAAATTTGGATTAGTTTTGTGTCTGACTTCAAATTTTGAGTCATATTTGCAAAAAGCCCTAAATCCTAAGCCTTCAACTTGATCGTTCTTCTCAAAAATCAATTAATCTACTTTTCAATCTATCAACTGAAAAAAAAAAACTAAGGCATCAGTTCGTTATCAAAAGCAGTTCTAAAATTTTGGAGACTATAAATAATTTAATAAAAATTTAATAATGTTTTCTTAACAAATTGAGAATATATATTATAAAATTTATTTTTAATTTAGAGTTTATAAGTAATGTTACATTTCACGGTGTTCAGAACCTCTCATGCTCCTCGTCAACGGATATATTTTGCAATCTGCATCATTATATATCACTAACATGCTATTAGTGAAAAGAGAATTTTAGATTTTTACTATTTGTGTCGTGCCCTTTCAAACTTAAATAAAAGATAAATGCTAAAAACATTTAAACTCAAAAGTAATTTAAATTCTGAACCCAAACTTTTAACTGTTACATTAAAACCTACTTTGACTAACCCAATATTAATCAACTGTTAATTTTGGATGCAACTATAGCTTAAAAATGTCGTTTGGAATAATTACTTAAAACTACGTTGTATTAAATAAAAAGATATATTTTTCATTAGTCACAACAAGGAATGGAACTCATTCCTCAAGACTTTATCATACAGGGAATGAAATGTTTTCTTTAGTGGCAAATTGTATAAATAATTTTTTTTAAAAATTAAATGACTTAATTTTGTATAATTAATCAAAACAATGTCTTGCAGTTTTGATACCATTACATCTGATACAAAGCACATCGGTTGCTCAATTGCTCAATGATGAAGCCGATTCATTGGCAAAACAATCTTTGTTTCCTTCGAATTCTGTTGAATTGGACCTAATTATGGGTTAATTTGGACCTGCGGTGATTTTATTCAGTCTAATGAAATCTGTGTTATAAAAAAGTGATATCGTTTTGAACCAAAATTAATGGTTAACTAACATTGACTAATTAGTGCTAATGTTAAAAAGTTTAGGTCTAAAATTTAAATTATTTTTTAGTTTAGATTGTTTTTAGCAATTATCTTTTGTTCGGATTTGAAAAGGCACAACATAAATGGTAGATGTGGAAAAAAACATTTTCCATGCTACCATATATTAGAGGAATTATGAAAATCAAGTTAATTACTTGCTATATTTTTTTTATTGGCAAACTCAGAGTAAGACAATAATCCACATCTCCACTTGGAATATACCCTCCGCTATCATCCATCAGCAGCTATTTTTGGTTTCTGGTATTTAGAATTTAGGGCATCTTTAGTGGATGATAAAGAGACAATAGTGCTTGATGCTCTTACTGATTTTTAATCGGCCACTGTTTTTCCTTCTTCATTTGAGAAATTTAAGATCGTATCTCCGACTAATTCATAAATTATATTATGACTCATGAGGTATCTGCAATGATTAGAGCTACACTCATCTAAAATTAAGTATATGGTTTTCGTAAAAAAAAAAAAAATTGTCTTCATGGAGTAATTAAGAAATAGCCATTAAATTCTCATCATTTGTTATCATTTTTTCAAAAAAAAAAGAATTCAGTGAATGAAGATACTCCCTCTGTTTCATTAAGTTAGAAGTTTTAGAAAATAAATTTGTTCACAAAGATAATTTTTTATGTTTCCTATACAAATATTGCAAATTTTAATAAAAGTAACTGAATTTATTAAAAAATTATTGGTTAAAAAGTATTAAAATTTGATATTTTTTTAAAACAATGTAATAATTGATGTGTTTTCGTGCGAAAATACTAAAATATCTATATTTAATAAACAGACAGAGTATTATATTATACATTTTTTCTGGTCCACCGCGATGAAAAGATTGGAGTAATATATAACTTTTTCAAACAGGTTTATTAAGATAATAGGGTGTCGTTTTCGGTAATTAGCTTTTGTAATCATTCCACGAACGAGGAAAAAAGACGCCTGTAATTCTTGAATATGGCAATCTAGGAAATAAGAAAAAGAAATCCGTTTTAATTAGTAAAGACGTAAAGATATGATTATGAAATGGAGATGGAAAACATACAAGTCATGTAATCAAGATCCACGTGCTTGGTTACTCTTTAAGTTGGCCGTAATCTGCGGGGCCGTTGGTAGGACAAGGAAATACCCCTATACTAAACATTTCGAGTATCTGTATATGTTTTAATATAGTAATAAATAAGTTCAATCGGTTAGTGTTTCAAAAAAAAAAAAAAAGTTCAATCGGTTTTGGGTTGATAAACCAATCCCTCTCAGACTCTCACCCACACAATTACATCTAACAAAAAAAATCTACAAATTCATTTTTACTATCATGGTTACACAAAAATGTCTCCGTATCCAGACTTGCCTGTTACCGGTAAGCCGGTGTCAACAAAAACAGAGCTAGTCGGGTTTCGGTCTGGACATTCTTCTATTTAGTTAAAAAAACATGTCTTCGTGCCCGACCAAAAAAATCGTATATTCGTTTATCTTCTATAAACCCAGTCTTCTATATCTATATTTAAGCCCATTATGAATAATTACTTTTAACAATTTAAACTGCTTTAAGCCAACAAAGTTTATTATTAATTAAACAATTTTGAAGGTTCATCTACTTAATATTTTTTTTTGGTAAAATGTTAAAATTATATTACCAAATTTTCTGTTTTTGACAGAGATTACAAAGAAGAACTAGTAGCAGAAGTACAATAATTGAAACTAAACACAAGCTTACATACAAGACCTAAAGCCCGAAAGAGGAGAGCAGGAGCATCCAAAGTACCGGAGAACAACGAGGCGAGCTCAGACCAAAGGACCGGAGCAAAGGAGAAGAGTCGACGGTTGCCGCGAGCCCGAGAGAAAGGCGCCCTCAAACCTTGATTGCACTATGCCTACAGCTTCCTAATGACCCACCAAGCAAAGCTAATCCAGAGAATCTCGAGCACGGATACACTTACCACCCGACGCTCACCACCACCAGCGGCACGAGGTAGTGACACAAACCAGCGATGCCGTCGTTCAGAAGACGTTCACGAAGATTGCCGCCTTCAAGTCCATCAACCGGGACCGTATACACCCATTTAACCAAGAATCCATATAGAACAATCGGACAGGAGAGGTACACAACCTCTAGAGTGGCGCAAACTGGTGAGTTCGTAACCCGAGACCCAATTGCCATCCTGAACAAATCCAAACTACCTATTACAACCGCAAGTGAGCAAGAGTACCTGCACAAAGCAAATGGAGAACAAAGAGGGGTGATGAGCGCCACACCGCCGGCAACTCAGAGCTATGAAGCGGAAGCCGAAGCGAACCGCAGTGCGCTGCCACCAGAACCACCGTGAGGAGAGCTCGGAGCCCAACCTTACAGATCCCCCACGCAACCCACTGGAGACCACCAGTGGAAAACAAAGCCGGAGCACAAAGCTCGAAGCCGGAACCCCAACAAGACGCCGTACCCACCATCAGTCACACGCCACCCTGAGAGATGAGAGAACACTTGGAGAGGACCACCGACGACCCACGCGCCACCAATCTTGAGAGAGCTAGACGAGATCTGAGAAAAAACCCTAACCGGACTGAAGCTCCAAGCAAGATGAAGAGAGCGGTACGATGAGACGGCGCCGTCCTCTAGCGCATCCCACAACACCGAAACCCTCTAGATCTACGCCGGGAGCACCGGATCTGAACCGGGAGGGAGACCTTGTCTAACTAACCCTCCGCCGAGACCACACAGAGATACACAAGGAGAAACGGAGAGACACGAGAGCAGGGGGCTCCGACGACCGCACGACCGCACGGAGGACGCGGAAGTCGCCGGAGCAAAGAGATCTACGAAAGAGGTTTTTTTTTTTTTTTTTTTTTTCTTAGAGAGAAGTTGGAGAGGAATCAGACTAGTAAAAGTTTACTTAGACTCTCATCTAGTTAATGTTCAAATTGAGTTATACTTA
The DNA here is from genome assembly GCF_020379485.1 of Brassica napus. Classification (NCBI taxonomy): domain Eukaryota; kingdom Viridiplantae; phylum Streptophyta; class Magnoliopsida; order Brassicales; family Brassicaceae; genus Brassica; species Brassica napus. The sequence continues at coordinate 41,966,862 of NC_063449.1, read as the reverse complement.
TCTGCTCTTAATAATTTCTTAAGGTGAGTCTTCTCCACTGGTTACCTTTTTGATCCACTTTCATGCATTTAGACATGACTCACTCAGAAGATAAAGTAAGGCCCAATTTCAATCTACCGATTTTTGGTTTTGTCATTTTCATCGATCTAGTTATGCGAATCTAAACCAGTAACTTTTTAATGCCCAAAGACGTGAAGAAAAATAGGGAAGACAAAAATAAGAATTATAGTAGTGAAAAAGTTATATTAAGTAATCGAATTCAGCTTGCCATCACCAAACAAAAATGTCATGACCTAATTTTTTCTTCTAACTTCTTAAAACTATCCAATATAAAGGATATCCAATTTTCCATCGGCTTTTGGCAATATGTTTCTGTGACATTGTAAATTGTGATTGTACCTATTTGTTATTCACACAATCACCACATATAAACCGAAGGGTAAGTTAGATTATTTTTAATATATTGTTCTAGTAATAATATCAACCTATCCAATATAGATTGTTTTACCCAAAAAATTTAGCAACCTAAGTACTAACTATTATTGTTCTACTACTGGTTATTAGTATATCAACTTACCAACATGTACAAGTTAGCTTTAGTTTATTTTTTTTCCTGATAATATACAATTTAATTTCTCTTCTAAAATACTTTGTTTTAAAAAGAGAATTTAGATGATAAACGTTAGGTCTGATACCGATTCATAACTGTATATCCATATATTGTTTTTGCGTGATGGCTCTTTAGTTTTTAGTAATGTTCCTTTTCCAAATGGCTCTTTCAATATTGGCCTTATGTTTGCACATGCTTAAGTTAAAACCAAGTTGCACCTCCAATAGCGACCCAACACATGTACATTAAGCACGCTTTAACCCTAACTGTACATTTTCTTTCTCTTTGTTGAAAGAATTCACATTTTACTATTCCTAGTATTTATACACTCTATATACACAATAGTTCTTAAATTAATTTTAACACAATAGTCATCTTTTTGAAATATATACTTCTCTAGCGTCCAATTTCTATAACAAAAGTATTCTAAAATAAAAAAAGACACCAGTATGCATCCCAAAAGAAAATATTTTCCAATATCTATAGAAATCTCTGTTTTTTTTTGTTTTCGAAATCCTCACCTCCTAATCAAGAACAAAAGAGTCGACTATGCATATGACCCTACGAACATGGCTATCTAAGCTGGGACCAAATAAATAAAAAGCTTTCGCATCAACTTGTCTTTGCTTGATAAAATGTCAATGATCTTGATTCTTTATAAAATCTTAGATAAGATTCTAACGATCATTCTAAATATTAATTGTTTCCACTGAGACTTTAAGGTGAAGCCCACAAGCCTAGCCTATGTTTTCAGACAAATATTTCACGAATAAATCTACACTTTTAAGATCAAATATATTAGTTTATTGAATTCTAACGATTCCTTATTTCTGTGCAGATAAACTCAAAGAAGACGTGAAGTAAACTTGGTCCCTACATATCGTGGAACACTTGACACTTGAATGAACAGCAGGAGCCACACAAATAACATATAGTTTTCCCTCGTAGAGTGAGCCACAAACTAGTCATTCTCATCAAATCGTCAGTTGTTGTCGAGCCATTATCTATTTGTTTGTACCAAACAATGTTAGTAACTATTTTATTTTATTTTATTTTTGAAGTCTTTAAATATTCGATTTCATTACTACAAATTTGGCCATTAATTTTCCATCTTAAAGATCAACGGAGAAATATTCCATTTCATCAAGCGGTTCCTTTAGAACGGCATCGATTATTGTATTACAAAATAAGTAAATATTTCAAGAATTCAATTTGTTGTCAAGAGTGTCGACGACTATTAGTTCCGGTTGTGATTCTAATTAACATATTTGTCTTTGGAAAAAGACTTATGTATGAATTGATCGGCGGTCTGTGTTTAACTTAAAAAACTAAGAGACGTCTCTTATATCTTTTATTTAAGAGACGTCTCTTAGCTTTTTTAAAAAGCTAAGAAACCGTATCTTATATTATGCTAAAAATTTCAAACCTAAGAGACCTGTAATAAACATGCTCTTGACATATACATGCCTTACATTATTTTAATTAAAAGAAAACATGTAAGAAATAAAAGAAAAAATGACGTGATAAACCGCTTAGAAATTTTTGAAAAAAAATTAGAGCGTTGGGTACGTTAAAAATAAACGGTGGGATAGTTGAAGGACAATGACGTGAAACCCTCTCATGTGCAACTTTGGGAACATGTAACATGTTTGTAACCTTCTGTTTGTATTTCGTCGGTTGCTTCAGACTGCAGAAGCCCACATCATATCTTCTGAAAACGTTTAGCCAAAAAAAAAAAAAGATCTTCTGAAAACAGTAAGAAGCGATGCCTTTATTTTCCTTAACGGATAATCCTTTATCTCTTACTTTAAAATGGTTGGATTTTCTTTTGTGTGGTCTCTAATTATATATATTTCTACTGGCAGGAGAAGTAAGGTATTTCGTGTCATCATATATATTATATATAGTCTAGAGAATTAAACACTAATAGCTTTAAAAAAAAAATAAAAATAAACAATACTCTTTTCCTGAGTTCGACTTTTATCATCAATAGTTTTATTAGTAGACCGATTTTTGGATATGAGTTCTTGCTTTCGATCTTTAAACATCTTCGAAGTTTAATCTGAAATCCCTAGGTTAATAAAAAAAACCGATTTTTGGCCCAATTATTTATTTGGTGGGTTGGCTTTTTTCCGCTAGTCAGCTCTTCTGTGGGATTAATCAGGTGTGTCTGTGTTGTAGGGCGGTTAGGTTACTTTTGGACATGCAAAGCAATTTGAATTTAGATTACTCCTCGGACCATCCATATTAATACAAAAATCACTGGACTTTTTTTTTGTCTGTTCTCATAATTAGAATATTGAAAAAAAATATATAATTTTTTGATTGTTATATAAGATATTTTAGCCTAAAGAAAGTATATTAGTGAAGCGAAAAGATAAGTTTTGGTCATGTTTTGTATATTTATAAACTTTTTTTTTGGATTTAGGCTTTAGAATGCATGCATAAACCTTGGCAGAAGCTAAAAAAAACAGCAGCTCTAGAATTTGAAGATAGAACGCATAAATCTGTTAGGTATTAGGCTCTCCTAAACTCTCTGATTGCACTAATTTTCTTTAAGAATGCCGAGCGTAAAAAACATAATTAAAACAGAGTAGGCGAGTGAAAGTCAATGGATACTACCAACCTTCAACGAGTTCAGATGTCAATGTGACATCTCGCTTAGAAACATTCCGAAAATTCACAAGAATGATAACCTTGAAATTTAATAAACTAAGTTTTAAATTTTTTTTAAAAGTTTTCAATGCTTTTGTAATTTCCTAAGATATAAAGTTGATTCAATAAAAATTCAACCACTACACCACATAACTATGTAAAGAGGTTCAAGAGTCAAGATAATTGCCTCGAAATAGCTTAAAGGAGAAGAGATTATGGTGTTTTTTCGTGTGAGACTTGTGTTACAAGTTATAACTTGTAACAAAGAGTAACAAGGAGTTGCATAACTTGTAACAAAGAGTAGGAGTTGCATAAAATAGACTGTTTTGAAAACTGAGAATCAACTTGCATAAAATCGAAACTGAACTATAGATTTTCTAAAATCAGCTCATGAATCTTTATATTACCTTGCGTGTTACTTGCATAGTTACTTGTACGCCACTCCATAGACATGAGGTCTTATTATCCAAGGGAAGCTATACATTGCCGTCGTATTGATCTCTGTGCCACCATCAAAACCGGCAGCCGAAATGTATAAACTGGTGTTTCTCTTTAGATGACTTCCGCCTGCAACTACTTGCTGTAATGGATCCAAAACGTTTTTGGAAATGCCTGAAAAAAGATCCATCTGCACCCCCAAAAACAAAACTGTTGGATTTCAAATTTGTCTACCATTTTGAGTTCAAGGGCTATGATGTGAAATAACATCAGGGGTTTACTACAAAAGGAAGAGAGGTCTCACAACTAAAAAACATCCTTTTAACACCCACTCCTTGCATGAATGTGAATGTGCAGTTTTCAGGTTTCAGGTTTCATACCGAAAACACAGAAGTTTTCATTGCAGAATAGTACTTCAGATTAGGACCTGTACCAACACAAATATCCAGCACTTTTTTCTGCTTTACCACTCAGATTATCGAAAAGTCTCCTCTTGTAATCGGCGATCTTATCCAATAACACAAACATGAAAACAGAAAACTCTCTTTTGTGAAGGTCTAGTAATTAAAAATATAACTGAAAAATCAAGAAAGGGATCAAAGAGTGATGCATCCAAGACACAAAAGACTGACCTCTGATTCATAGGATCGCATCCCTGTGCTCAAAAACCAAGCAAAAGGCTCCTTATACCAATCTGTCCCCTGAGGATGAAATGTTTCTGAAACATCCTGGTGCAGATAAGTCTAGGTCAGTTACCTTTCTCCACATACCAAGTGCAATGGTTCTCAGATATATCTTATTCAGTCAGAGTACCAAACTTGGCATCTGGAGACAATCCGTTAAATCTTTGTGCCAAACGAACACATTCTTGACAAGTAAATCCTTGTTGGTGCCTATAAATAAAATGCATATAGAGAAAGAAATATAAATCACCTTGATCACGAAGCACTAGGAGAATAGATGGGAAGCAATGACAAAGTCCAGTTAGCTGCTTCAATAAAATGTTTTCTTCCACATGAACACAAGCGATCTGGATGAAGAGCCTAAAGGAATGTGACTTTTTAGAGTGTCAGCACGAACATGATCTCGTGAAGCTCTAATTGCACCGCAAGGCGAATATGTGAGTGATGACAGAGGAAAAGCGTTCAGTGCACTTGAGTCATCATCATAATGGCCACAATTATCATACAATCTCAGACCTTAGCCTTTTGAATTGTCTCCAGAGTTCTAGAGATCTGATCTCAGGACATGGAACTCAACCTCAAACATTGCAGAGTTATACTTTGAAAACTAAAGCTTCTAAAATAATACAATAGTAGTCTAATTCAAGAATGACACCCATATCGATATTAGACTTATCTATACTCTATAAAATAGGCCACAAACCATCAAATTTATTTATAGCATTGTGTATGTACAATCATCAGCATACCTTAAGGATGAGTCTAAGACACTGTCCTTTTTTTTCTTCTAATTGTAAGCGACCCCATAGACATGAGAGCTTAAGTAAGCCAAGCTAGAAAGAGAGGCCTTATTGATATCTGCACCGCCATTAAACCGAGCTTCTAAAATATAATCTCCAGTGCACCTCGTCAAGTGACATCCATCAGCAACAACTTGTTGCAATGGGTCCAACACATTCTGCACTAACCTCAAAAATGATCCATCTACACATCAAAAGACCAAAATATGGTTTCAGCTTCATATTATTCTGCAGTGTAATCTTTTCGAGTCAAAATAGATACCTTCTCCTGCAACATGTTCTATGAAAAGGTAAACCCCACCCGGTCTTAGTACCCGTTTTACCTCTGTAATAAACCATAGAAACCAAGCCTGTCTTTCAGCACTGTTTTCTTATTATATTGGATTTAAAAAGAAGTGAACAAACTACCATTGAGCGTTCTAGTGACATCTGCCACAGAACAAAGCACGAGAGTCCCCACAACTGCATCAACCGATGCATTCTCTAATGGTATAGCTTCTGCGACCTAAGTCAAAAAGATTTAACATGAAACGTTGCATCAAGGGATGCCAAGAAGGATACATGAATATCACAAAATTTACCGCACGAATGAAGCTGAAATCTTCTGGTTTCAGCCCTGCTTGTGCTGCGGATTTACTCGCATAACTCTCCATTTTAGCGTTTGGATCAACACCAAGAACAGAAACGTTTGGAATAGCTGAGTAGTATTTGAAGTTAGGACCTGTTCCAACGCCAATCTCCAAAACCTTTTCTGCTTTTCCCACCAAATTATCAAAGAGTTTCATCTTGTAACTCAAAATCTAACAAAGACAAACACAATAACATTCACAAGACTGAACGATCAAAAGGCCTAAAGAAAGTCAGAGACTAAACCTCTTTCTCGTATGATTCCATACTAGTATCCATAGACCAAGCAAAGAGCTCATCATACCAGTCTGGCTTTGGAGGACGCAAACTTTTAAAATCTTCCTGATATAAAGATATTTAGATGATTAGAGGATGCATGCATGCACTCCTCATCAATCTCCAGATAAACCCTATATATTTTCAATACAAACCGTTGAGCTAGAAGCAGCGTAGGAGGGAGACAGGGGAAGAAGCGGCACAGCTCCTATGAAATGCCTTCTTCCGCAGGGACATAATCTGAAGGAGGAGCCGGAGTTTGTCGCAATAAGAGTCTTCTGTGTTTTGACGGAATCTTGTGAAGCCTTAGTCGTTCTTCTTCGTTGTGAACATGTAATAGTCGAGATCAGTGACAAGTGAAGAATCGCCATTGCTAAATTAAAACGTTCAACTACTCATATAATCAAAACCAAGGATAAGAGTGAGGAAGGTGAAGATATACTACCATCCACACATGTGTAACCTCTATGTCCCCACGTCTTTTTCGAAAATTCAAAGTTACTTAATTCCTATACTAGATCTCGATCGTGGGCGGATTTTTGTTTTTATTTATTTTTATATAAATATTTTATTTTCAATTTTAAATTGGTATATATTATAATATATGTGTCTATCAATTTTTAAAACATAATAAATTTACGGTATATTTTTTTTCATTGAATAGATTGTTTTAAATTTTCACATGTATTTGTATCTTCTTCTATATATATATTTTCGGATTATTATTTCATTATTAAAATTATAACTATATATATAAAGATTAGTAAAATATTGTTTTATTGTCATATTCAAAGATATTGTAATATTTCAGAAATTTAAAAAGTTTTAAAAAAATTAAACTAGTCGCTTCGTAGATTTATATTATCGAGTAAATAATTAAACATTTAGTTTTTGTTTAATTTTTAAAATAAACTATATAGTTTAAAATTTGTTTTCATTGGTTTAAGCTAGTAAAGATTAATCATTGTTAGATAATATAATTTTTGTTATTTTAAATTTTTTTTATAATTTTAAAAGTTAACATCGACAAATATTTAAATATTTAATATATGAAGGTATAGTATTACAACATTAAAATATATTTATTTAATTTATACTATTTATAAATCTAATGGATCATCTATTTTTTAAATCCAATTATTAATAGCCCAATAAAATTTTTTGGTAGACCTAAAATTTAAATAATTAGATTAGAAATTAAATGTAACATGATTTTATAGGAATATGTCCATTAGATTCATTTTTTTTTTTAAAATCACACATGAATCAAGGTTATGACTTCTGTTTTAATATATAAGATTTTCATTACTTACTGCTTATGAAACATTATTCGATTATAAACATTATCTAATAAACACTCAGACTCAATCCATAGTGTGATAGTTTAGAATCAAAACAGAGTTTTAGAAACAGAGATTTAGAAAATATTGTGTTTCGTCTCGACCACTGGATCAATCAATCCATACAACAATCTATCGATATGGCTCTGGATTTTTCTTCTTGCCTAATAGACCAGTCTTCACTACAATTAGTACAACTTTTGATCGCACCGTTGGATCGACTTCAAATCAGTTCCACATGAAAACTAACTACATTATCTATTTTCTGACATTGAGCTCTGTTGCGACGGACGTGAGAAGATAAAGATTAACAGATGGATAAACAATAAAAAAAGATACAGAGATTTAACGTGGTTCACCCCTAACGGCTACGTCAACGGGCAAAGAGGGATTTTATTGATGGAGGAATTACAAAGATCTGTCTACAAGAAGATCAGATCTAGTTTCTCTACGTCTGCTAACTAGGTTTAGAGGAGGCACAAAATATATATAGTTGTGTCCCGGAAAATCCTAGCACTAGTGGGCCTCAAAGGACTAAAGCTCAACAGATTCAAGGCATTATTCAACAAATCTCCACATTGACTTGAATCCTCCATAATCAGATGTACCAGAATGCACTTCTTCGTGCTCAGAATACAGATGTACCAGACTCTCTCTTTGCTCAGATGTTTCGTCGAACTCAGATGTCAGATGTCCCGTCGGACCAGATGCTCCTCAGAGCCAGATGCCCTCACTTGGGCCAGATGCTCTCTTCGAGACAGATGCCCCTTAGGGCCAAATGCCCATCAGGGCCAGATTTAACAACTTGAGATGTTTAGCAAATCAAGACAATGCTTGAACTTGCTATGAGGAACCAGCTTAGTGAACATATCCGCATGATTATCAGCTGTTCCTACCTTCTTCACTTCAATCCTCTTCTCATCTCTCAGAAAATGGTATCTTACATCGATATGCTTGGTTCTCTCATGATGAACCTGATCCTTGGCTAAGCAGATAGCACTTAAGCTATCACAGAACACAATAGCCTGATCATGATGAAGACCAAGATCACTGACCAATCCTCTCAACCATATTGCATCCTTAGCAGCTTATGTCAATGCCATATACTCTGCCTCAGTTGTAGACAAAGTCACTGTCGACTGCAAAGTCGCCTTCCAGCTCACAACATAACCACCCAAAGTAAATACGTAACCAGTCATAGATCTCCTGCTGTCCACATCTCCTGCATAATCCGAATCAGAATACCAGTAACCAGTCTCGGATCTTTGTCTCCATAGACAAGACCAATATCAGATGTACCCTTAAGGTACCGGAAAATCCTCTTCACAGTGATCCAGTGCTCCTTTCGCGGCTGAACCATGAACTTACTCACAACACTGACTGCGTGTGCAAGATCTGGTCTTGTACAAACCATATCATACATCAAACTTCCTATAGCACTAGCATAAGGAACACGTGACATATAATCGATTTCCCCTTCAGACATTTCATCACTCATGGTAGGATGAAAATTTGCAGCACATGGAGTATCGATAGGCTTAACATTAAGCATCCCGAATCTTGTCAAGACCTTTTCAATGTAGGCCTTTTGTGATAAGAACAACTTCTTCTTCGTCCTATCCCTGAAGATCTCCATTCCTAGTATCTTCCTCGCAGCACCCAAATCTTTCATCTCAAACTCAGAACTCAATAGTTCTTTCAGCTTCTGAACATAACACTTCTTCTTGGCAGCTATCAGCATGTCGTCTACATACATCATCAGGTAGATATACGACTCATCCTCCACCTTGCTCATGTAGACACAACAGTCATAAGGACTCCTGTTGTAGCCCAACTTGACCATATAGCTGTCAAACCTCTTGTACCACTGTCTAGGAGACTGCTTAAGTCCATACAGCGACTTCCTCAACTTGCACACATGATCTTCTTTACCAGGAAATAGAAAACCCTCAGGCTGAGTCATATAGATCTCCTCCTCAAGCTCTCCATGAAGAAAATCAGTTTTCACATCAAGTTGCTCCAACTCCAGATCCTGACGTGCTACTATCGCCAATAGCACTCTGATAGAGGCGTGTCTGACCACGGGTGAGAATATCTCATTGTAGTCCACGCCTTCTCTTTGACTGAAACCTCTAGCAACAACTCGAGATTTATACTTGACTCCCTCTTCTGGTGACTGACCTTCTTTTAGCTTATAAATCCACTTGCAAGCCACAACTTTTCTCCCAGGTGGTAGTGTGACAAGATCTCATGTGTGATTCTTTTCATGAGATTCCATCTCATCTCCTATTGAAGCAAACCATTTCTTAGATGCATAACTTGAAATGGCTTCTCTGTAAGTAGACGGCTCGTAAGTGTCCACTTCCTCTGTAACATGTAGTGCATAACCCACCATATCTTCAAACCGATATCTCTCTGGTGGCCTAACATCAACTCACCTTGGTCTGTCTTTAGCAATACTGCATTTTTCAGACCCAATATGTTGATTTCCAGAATTGGAAGATTGAGGCTGCTCATCAGACATCGATCGCTCGCTCTCTTCCTGAGGATCGATCGATCCCGTGTTATCGGACATCGATCGGAGATCTCTGCCATCGCCCAATCATGTGTCTGGCGTAGATCGATCGCTCCCTGACACTGTATCGGTTGATCCTGGGTAGTCTGACTGCACTTCCTGCAGCTCCACCTGCTTGTCAACATCCTCCTGCTCTGCTGCTGAAATGGACTCAGCTGAAACTTTGAACATAGAACTCTCATCAAACACAACGTTCCTGCTCATAACAACCCGTTTCTCAGATGGAAACCAAACTCTGTATCCCTTTACACCATCTCCATAGCCCATAAACACTCCCTTCTTCGCTCTTGGTTCCAGCTTTCCTTCATTAACATGATAGTAAACCGTGCAACCAAAGACTCTCAGAATAGAATAATCAGCAGATCTGCCTGACCAGACCTCATTAGGTATTCGACACTCAATCCCTGCATGCGGTCCAAGATTGATCAAATAACAAGCCGTGTTCACTGCCTCAGCCAAAAACCTCTTCTCTAAACCAGCATTAGAAAGCATGCACCTTGCTCTCTCCAGCAATGTCTGGTTCATTCTCTCTGCTACACCATTCCGCTGTGGTGTATACCTGATTGTATGATGCCTAGCAATCCATGCATCCTTACAAAACTGATTTAACTCTATTGAACAGAATTCCAAACCATTATCAGTACGAAGCCTCTTAATCGTCTTCTCAGTTTGATTCTCCACCAGTATCTTCCACTCATTGAAGCTGTTGAAAGCTTCACTTTTGTGCTTCATGAATGTTATCCAAGTCTTCCTCGAATAGTCATCAATCATGGACACAAAATACCTGTGACCCTTCAGCGACTCCACCTTGGAGGAACCCCAACAATCTGAATGGATGTAATCCAACGTGCCTTTTGTTTTATGAACAACCTTAGGAAACTTCTTTCTGTGCAGCTTCCCAAACACACAGTGCTCACAGAACTCAAGGCTCTTGGTCTTATGACCACAAAGAAGATCCTGCTTCGACTGAATCTGCATCCCACGCTCGCCCATATGTCCAAGCCTCATATGCCACAATTTGTCCACATCTTCCTTGCGAACCTCTGGAGATGCAACATTTGCTGAACTTGAAACCGTAGAACCTTCCAACAAATACAAAGTACCATGAATGAAACCTCTGAGAATTACATCTGAACCCCTGTAGACACTCAGAACTCCATCTCCACCTGAATACTTGAAACCTCTGCTATCCAAAAGACTAACTGAGATCAAGTTCTTGGACATAGATGGAACATGTCTAACTCCAGTCAACGTTCAGACTCTATCATCATGTGTCCTGAGCTTAATAGAACCGATTCCTGCAATATCGCAAGCAAAGTCATTCGCCATCTTGATTTTGCCATCAGTCACTGCCTCATACTCTGAGAACCATTCTCTCTTTGGACACATATGATAAGATGCGCCTGTGTCCAGGACCCACACATCTCTAGGATGTGTTTTTCCATGAGCAACCAGCGCAATATCTTCATCAGATTTAGCCTCATTCTCGGGACAATCAGATTTCCAATGTCCTTTCTCTTTGCAGTAATTGCAAATATCAGTTGGTTTAGGACCCTTTGAAAATGACATTTTGTCTTTCGACTTCTTGCCTTTTCCAAAGTTCTTTCCACCACCTACAAACAACCCAGAAGCTTGGTCGCCTGTACCAGAACCAGATGCCTTGTGTCGCAACTCCCTGCTATGAAGTGCTGACCTGACTTCCTCCAAACTTACTGTATCCTTACTCCCTATGAATGACTGAACAAAGTTCTCATAGGAGTTTGGTAGTGATACCAACAAAATCAGTGCCGCATCCTCATCTTCCACCTTAACATCAATATTCCTCAGATCCAACAAGATGGAATTTAGACTGTCAAGATGATCTTGGAGTTGTGTACCTTCTTGCATCCTCAGAGCGAAAAGACGTTGTTTCAGAAGTAGCTTCTTAGTCAGAGACTTCGTCACGTATAGACTCTCTAACTTCGACCACAAATCAGTTGCAGCATCAACACCGGAAACTTCGATGATGATCTCATCTGCCAGACATAACAAAATTGTTGAATACGCCTTCTCTTCAGTAACCTCCATCTGAGTAGTAACAGGTTCAACCTTCTTCCCCGACAACGGTGCCCAAAGACCTTGTTGCTTCAGCAACGCCTTCAACTTGATTTGCCAGAGACTGAAAATGTTCCTTCCAGTAAACTTGTCGATCTTCATATTCATCTCAGACATCTTCTCACCAGATTCAACCCGAAGCTCTGATACCAGTTTGTTGTGACGGATGTGAAAAGATAGAGATTAACAGATGGATAAACAATAAAGAAAGACACAGAGATTTAACGTGGTTCACCCTTAACGGCTACGTCCACGGGCAATGAGAGATTTTATTGATGGAGGAATTATAGAGATCTGTCTACAAGAAGATCAGATCTAGTTTATCTACGGCTGATAACTAGGTTTAGAAGAGGCACAAAATATATAGAGTTGTGTCCCGAAAAATCCTAGCACTAGTAGGCCTCAAAAGACTAAAGCCCAACAGATTCAAGGCATTATTCAATTTATCGGTGGAACGTATATGAAATGCTATACTTATGATACACCTGCACATCCATGTCCCATAAAATGACATTTTCGACTCGTTTAAGTGCATTCATTGCTCACTTTCCTCTAAAATGACCTAATACTTGAAAGACTCGATATAAAAACTCAAAGACTTTATTAAATCGATAAACACCTTTATCTACAATGTTAGAAATCAGCATAAACATAATTCATAACTCTTCCGGACTTATAGACTATTGTTTGTCTTGAAACAAAACATAAATCTCAACATAAGAAAGAGATTTGAAAACGTAGAAACTTACATATTTCTTGGCCAGTAGGCAGTAAAGAAGGTGAAAAATGCAGGGTCGCCATTGCTAAATTAAAAATCTTAATTGCTCATAATCAAAACACCGAAGATGAAAATATAGTTCCATCCACAAATATTGTAATCTCTTCATGCAACGTCTCTTTCAAAGTTAAATAATTACCATTTTAGATTTTCGGATTAGTAGAAGACAAAGTTCCAAACTTTCAGACCATTTTAAATTATTTTCTGCTCGTGAAGCATTATTCAATTGCATACACTAAATCATAAACAGAGATTTAGAAACAGAGTGCTGAAAACGTTGATATTTTCAAACATGAAAGAAAGCCTTGTGTGCAGTCCAAAGATGAGCTGCTGAGTTCAGATATTTCCCAGCTTTTTTTGTTTAATTATAAGCAACTCCATAAAGATGAGGGCTTAAGTGGTAAAAGGCAGAAAGAGAGACCTTGTTGATATCTACACCACCTTTGAACCCAGCTTCTAAAAGGTAGTCTTCTGTGCTCCTCGTTAGATGACATCCGTCGGCTACAACTTGTTGTAATGGATCCAATACGTTCTGCACCATCCTCAGAAATGTTCCATCTACTCAAAAAAAAAAAAAAACTTTTTGGGTTATGTCCTTTATGCATTAATGGAGTCCTCATGAGTCGAAAGCGATACCTTCTGCTGCAACATGTTCCACGAAGAGGTAAAGCCCTCCTGGTTTTAGGATCCGTTTTATCTCTGTACATGTACCAAACTATTTGATGAGTATTGTTTTCTTTTGATCTGACATGACATCTGAAGTAAGATGTTCGATTTAAAGGGAGTTAAACAATTTACCTTTGAGTGTTTGAGGGATATCCGAGACAGAACACATCACAAGACTTCCAACAACTGCATCAACTGATGCATCTTCTAATGGCATAGATTCTGCGACCTAGTCCACACAAATAAAAACAAGAAATAATTAATCCACACAATCAATATATAAACCCTAAAACAGTATTTGCTTCGATTGAATTTCGTTTTCTCTAAGTTTTCATGATTTCTTCTTGTTTGATTCGCGTTTGTTCAGAACAAAATATGAAGAAGGCCATTACCGCGTGAATGAACTTGAAGTTTTCGGATTTCACTCCTGCTTCTATAGCGGATTTGCGTGCGTGACTTTCCATCTTAGGGTTTGGATCCACACCAAGAACACAGACGTTTGGAATATTGTTGTAGTACTTGATGTTCGGACCAGCTCCAATACCAATTTCCAAAACAGTTTCTGCTTTTCCCACCAAATTTGCAAAGAGTTTCCTCTTGTAAACAGCAATCTGACAAAAGAAGAAGAATGAAACGTTAGAAACAAAGAAAGAATGCATGCAAATCTCATGAAGTCACTAACCTCTTTCTCATATCTTTCCATCCCTGCGCTCCTAAAATAACCATAGAGCTCAAAATACCAGTCAGGCTTAGGAGGACGCAATTGGTTCAATACTTCCTGATATAAATGAAGATATAGATAATTAGATAAAATAGGTATTGTATTCCTCTTCTATAATTTAGCAGCAAAGTTCACTACGAGCAACCGTTGAGTTTGGAGCTGTGGATGGAGCAGCGTAGGAAGGAGAGATTGGAAGAAACGGCGTCGTAGCTTCTCCTAGGAAATGCTTTCTTCCGCACGTACATAAGCTGAAACCAGGTGAGGCAGGAGGATCCGTAGTAATGAGGCTCTTCTGCATTTTGATGATAGAACCTCTAACTCTTGTTCTCCGAGCTGAATCTATGGTCACCGGGAACCTCGAGGAAGGTGTGAAATTCAGGATTGCCATTGCTATTTCTCAAACTACTCGTTTCAGTTTGATTCTCTAATGTCTTCATTGTACATCATAGCGTATTTATAACCGTCTTTCCATAGCGTGCATCTTTATTTTATACTAGTGGTGGGCGGGCTTTTATAAATTATTATATATGAAACTTTTAAAATTTTACGAAGCTTTATAAAAACTATTCAAAATAAAAAACAATACAATAAATTAACAAATAACAGTAACATTCATTATTTTGTATATAGAATACGAAAGTGATTCAGAAAAATGTTATGGTATATATTTATTTCTTTTTCTTTTTAATTTGACATAATAAAAGAAAATTTGAAGTTTAAATTAGTAAAAATTATTTATTTCAAAAAATTTCAAGTTTAAATATTTTTACACTAATTGGTTTTTTCTTTTTCTTTTTCTTTTTATTGATTGGGCCAAAAATTTGAAGTTTAAATATTTTCTAATTTAACAGCAACTGATGTTTTAGAATATATATTTGTTTCAGTGCATAATTATATTTGAATGAAATTTCAATTAGTTTAGTGGTTTATTGATTACGTTTTGTAAATTATTATAACTTTTGGTGAACTCTTTTAATAACAAAATTATTTGTTGAAATTGTTTCTCATGATATTTAAAATATTTTTTAAAATTAGTATTTTATAAACTAATAAAACATGATATTTCGAAGTATGAACCAAACTGTTAAATTAGTTGAACTCTATTTAATAGCAATTTTTTTTTTTGTTTTTACTTTAGTTACATATCACTTTATATCAAATAATTTAATAAAAAAAAATGAGCCAAACTCTAACTACACAGAAAAAAGCTTAAATATAATGAAACCATTAATAATCTGGAAATCAAAATGAACAAAACTGCATATAAATGTTCAATGAAATTCATTTTTCTTTTGATCAGTAGTGAATCTATTCTATAACTTTTGTGTTGGACTTGTATTGAATGAAAGCCTATAATTTATTTTTCATAAAATATTCCCTTCTCAGTTTTACATAGTAACAACAGAAATATTGTTAAACATATATAAATTGCATAATTAAATGTAATAAAATAATCAAAAAATATGTTAGCTTTATATTACAAAGCCCAAAAAGACACAACGAAGCAAAATGCATAAAATAATATTTGCACTCCAAACATCTTAATTACATCTACTTCAGGAGCAACATAATAACACTTCCAACTATATCACTGTAAACCTTTCATGTAAGCATATGAAGACGAAGTAATTCAATTACACTGACCTAACTCGACAATGTAACAGCGTATGATGGAAACAATCATGCACACTAAAATTTCCAGAGCATCTGTTTTGAAGTTTACAATGATATTCCAAAAGTTTGAAAAAACCAATAATTTCAAAGATTGAAAAAGCCCGACCTGGGTTTCATAACCATCCCCAAGAAAATAGACTAACAATCTTCATTGGGTTTCTGTGTTCAAAAAAAAAAAAAAAAAATTTTTTTTTATTGGGTTTTACAATGATGTCTCAGAGTCAAAGTAACGATGGGTTCCGTAAGTGCCGTTAAGAAATAACCGGCCTGCATGTGGGAAAGTGAGTTTTTTAGTTATATACTGGCCTGAGAACACAATAAATCCTACAAACTCGGATGAAGCTGTGTCTTAATGCTGGAGACATTACAAATTATCAATATATTATCTCCAACAACCTTGGGATTGATGCTAGGGACCAACACAACTTTTGGCTCCGAACCGTAGCTTTCTAATTTCTTAGGAAATGCAAAAGCTAGGCCATCGAACAGACTAACACTCACACTTTCACAATACAATATTATACAAAGTTGTAAAAAATTACAAACAATGGATTTTAAACTGTTGAGGCGACCTTTCTAGACGTAGAGACAGAATTACACGTTGTGTCCCATGTGTACCGCCGTTGATTGTGCTCTTGATTGCAGTGACCTAGTCAAGAATGTCTTGAAAATATTAAAGAAGAGGTCCGCAAGTACCGTGAAGAAATTATAAAGCAAAAGATTCTATAAAGAAGTTTAAAAGACCCTACTCTTTGATAAAGCTACTGCTCGCTCCACACTTGTTGTCAAGATATAAATTCGTTCCAGATGTAGCGTTCTGAAACAGCCTCCCTGTAAGGAAATTCAGCCAACATAAGTGATTACTTTGAGAGCTTTTGAAACTGTCTAGCATCTATATATAGTTAGCAAGCGTGAATCAAGAAGTTTCTGAAACTTGTGTGGACTTTTCATATGAAAACATGGACACAAAGGTTTGGATGATAGCTAAAACTTTATTCCTATAACAGAGTGGACCAAGCGTAGCTAGGAGTTGTTTCTTACCTCCGACAAGTTTTGGATTTATATTTGTTGCAATGACCCCTTTTGGTTCAACACCAGATTCAAGTGACATTATTTTTGAAACCTAAAACACTCCTTGGGGATCAGTTCACAGTTTTGTCTATGAATCTAATTGACACATGGATTTCAGCAAACTTGAAGGTTGGATTGCTTCATGCAATATCGAGAACGCTTAGCTCCATAGCCTGTGACATGAAAAGATGAACCATAAGAAAAAAAATTGTGATTCTCATATTGTGTTTTAAGAAGGTAAAAATAGTTATGATCGTACCTTCGAATCAATAAGGACCATAGCAACACAGATCAGTTCACCCCTTTCTTAACATTATGGGCTTCTGAAAATCGAAAGAGCCTTGTCGACAATATCCAAACTTCAATTCTGTGAAATGAATTAGAGAGGTCGCCATGAGTCTAGAAATTAACAGAAGTTCTGCAATCAGAAAGGGAAAAGTATTACGTTTTCAAGCGATGTATATATATTGAATAGTGGAGTGAAATCGAGAAGGTAGATTTGAAGCTCCATTGATGAAGAGTTAGTGGTAATAGTGGAGGAACTTGATGGCTTGACACTATTGTTAAGCGTAATGTTGGATGTGAAAGGGAAGGATGACTCAAGCAGCAACAGTTTCAGACCTCCGGTGTTAGGGTTCTCAGCTTTGGGGAGGAAGATACTTAGCGATGGGCCACAAGGTTGTTGCCTCATAATTAGATCTAATATTACAGCCCAAACAATAGTCTAAAGCCTAATTCGATATATATATTTACATCGCAGCACAAAAAAAAATATGGGAAGACGGGTAAAACCAAAAATCGCCAATGGTCTGATACGGTGACACGTGGCGCAGAATGTCCCCTTCTCCATGCTGACGTGGATGCAAGAGGAAAGACTTAAGCCAACTTTATTGTATAAGATATAATTTTTTTTAATTTGTTTGGAACTTTCTAGCATCTTAATTTGTGTAGAGCATCTTTTACGTGTATAATAAATATTCCTGAGTATAATGCATGGCATCAATTATGCCTTGTGAAAATATCGAAAAATATTAAGTAATTTTTCCATTATAAATAAAAAAATTTATAAGATATTATGTGGACTGTGCCATGAAAGGTACTAATATAAAACTTATAAATGAAAACATACATATAATCTATTAAATTCGTTAAACAATTTGTATGGCAACTCGCAACTGTATATGTACGCATATTTCTGAGTGGACCGCGTGGCATCAACTATAGCAATTTTAAAAGACCGAGAAGATTAAGTAACTTTTTCCCATTGTAACAAATTTATAAGACATCAGGTGGACTGTCCCATGCAAAGTACTGATATAACTTATAAATTAAAACATACATATGACCTATTAAGTTCTTCAAACAATTTGTATGGCAACCGCATATGTATGCATTTTCCAAGTGGAACGCGTGGCATCAACTACGCAATTTTAAAAGACCGAGAAAGATATAAGTTATTTTTTTTCCATTGTAACAAATTTATAAGACATTAGGTGGACTGTCCCATGCAAGGTACTAATATAACTTATAAATTAAAACCAAGTTGCTTTGGTCTAGTGGTATAGGAGCTCCAACTGGAGTGCCCGCCCCTGGGTTCGAGTCTTGGCCACTGCGGAATTTACATGTGAGCTGCAGCACCCGAGACCGAAGACCGTTACACGGTGAGCCACATGGTGACGCCCTGGCAGCGTCCTTGCTCACTTCGGTCTCTAGTCTGGATCAGCTCGGTGGGGCCAGGATACTCGGTTAGCAAAAAAAAAAAAAAAAAAAAATTAAAACATACATATAGCCAATTAAATTCTTAACAGTGTATGGCCGCAACTGCATATGTATGCATTTTCTTAGTGGTACGCGTGGAATCAATTACGCATTTTTTTAAAGACCGGGAGAGATTAAGTAATAGACAAACACATACCACTGATCAGTTCAGTTCATACAAGAAGTCATTTCCGGAAGACACAAAAAGTCTTTTCTCATTAGTGTAGGTCAGTATCACTACCGGAAATTAATAACTGATTCTCGTCCACATTCTATAATACAACGATCGATGCCATTTTAAGGAAGCGCTTAATGAAATAAAATATATCCTCTTTCAGATGTATACTTAATGGTCATTTTTGTATCAAATGAAATACAATAATTGAGGAATCGAATATTTAAATAATACAGAAATAAAATACAATATGTACTAATATTTTTTGGTATTAACGAATAGATAATGGCTCAACAAGTGACGTTTTTGGAATTTTCAAAAAAAAATAACAAGTGACGTTTTGAAGAGAATGACTAGTTTGTGGCTCGTCCTACGAGGGAAAACTATACTTAATTGTGTGGCTCCGTCTGCTCATTCAAGTGTCAAGCGTTCCACGATATGTAGGGACCAATTTTACTTTTACTTGATTCCACTTGACATGTTTGTGGCTATGTGCACAGAGAAAATTTATTCAAAATAAGAAATTATATTTTATAACTCTAGACTTAGAGCATCTCTAATATATTACTCAATTTTCTATTCCAAAATAGAGTAACTTCAAAATAGAGTTAAGTTTTACTCTAATGTATTACTCCATTTTCCACTCCAAAAGAGAATATTCCTAATATTTTATATTTTATATTTATTTAAAAATTAGTAATATCACCTTTCATTTATACTATTTGAAAAATAATTCATTTTCAGATTGTAATAATTATATTAAATACAGTATTAACCACAATTAATTTTTTTATTATATAAATACTCGACAATGTTTATAAAGAAAACATTTATTACATTAAAAATTACATTACATAGCTCAAACACAATAATACATCAACTTAAATTACTCATTAGAATTAGTATAATTTTCCCACAAATGATCAACTAATGCATTTCGAAGTAAAAAATGAGCTTCTTTATCTTTGATTTTTCTGAAACGGGAACGAAACTCTTGGAATCTCGCATTATTATTTCCTACAGTCTTAACTTCTGGAGACGGAACTTCTCTTTCAACTTCAATTGGCGCCTCGAGATCACGTTCATCCTCGATTATCATGTTATGTAAGATGATACATGTAGTCATAATATAATGGAGTACATTTTTTTCCAGAAACGAACAGGTCCTTTCACAATAGCGAACCGAGACTGGAGAACTCCAAATGCGCGTTCTACATCTTTCCTACATGCTTCTTGTTGCATAGCAAAATATTTTTTCTTTCGACCTACGGGCTCTTGAATAGTTTGCACTATAGTGGACCACTTTAATAAATTTAATGGATATGGAGGTGATTTACCTGATTATTAAGCAATTATCTTTGTTATAAGATTTATTTTATGTTATTTCTTTTGTATGGTGCTTATCTTTTATTTTTTATATGTATGATCTGTTATGTTTTATATTATATATATTTTGTTGCATAAAATAGTTTATTAGATGGCTATATATATAATTAAGAAATGTTGACAGTAAATTTTATAATATATATAGTAAAATAATATTAATATACTTATTTATAACAATTTTATTGAAAATGAAAATATTTAAATGTGGAAGACCATTTTATAAATAAAAAAGTTCAATTCCATTTTGGAGTAATGAGTTGGAATACTCCATATTTGGAGTAATCATGTCTATTATTCTATTTTGGAGTGGGTTTTATAGTGGGGTTGGAGATGATTTTACTGTAAAATAGAGTTAGAAGTGGGTTTTGAAATAGGGTCGGAAATGCTCTTAGTCGTGAAATATTTGTCTGGAAACATAGGCTAGGCTTGTGGGTTAACCTTAAGTCTCAATGGGAACGATTAATATTTAAAATCTTATCTAAGATTTTATAAAGAATCAAAATCATTAGTTTAGAAGATGAATTTGTAATTGAATATTTCTCGGTACTCAGAAATGGGTTCTATCGATCATTATGTATATGGGTTCTATCGATCATTATTTATACATAAGTGGTTTAAGCAAAAAAAAAGACACTAAACCATACTAAACTAGTGGTAAACTAAGACAGATTTAACAATCGGATACATAGTATCAATATGCCTCAAACCGATTAAAGTAGAATAGGCTTAAAGAGATTTGATATATATATAGACATCCAATGGAGTGAAAGAAACCCAGATGTAATGCCTTATATATCATCATGTTGATTGGAGCTAGAGACATGAAACAACTTCAAAATCCCCAGTTTTGGCCAATTTTTTCACTGTGTGCCAATTGATCTCTATATGTGCTTAGTCTGCTTGTGAATGAACTGGTTGGAAGCAATATGATTAACAGATTTGTTATTAGAAAACAACTCTGCTGGAGCCATGATCATGAACCTTGAATACTTTCAGCAGCTGAGCCAACCAAAGAAGTTGACAAGTAGCCAAAGCCATGCTTATGTTTTCTGCTTCAGTTACACCGTGACTTACGGTTTGTTGCTTTTTGAATTTCCAAGTGATAACGGGGGTACCTAGATGTACACAATAACCAATTATAGAACGACATGAGTGATATATATGTGTTTTTACCGGTTTCTAATTTATGTTTTGAATCAAAGTATGTGTTTAAGAGTCTTTTAGTATATTATCAAGTTTTTACAGGGTTTTAGATCTACTTGGAACAAAAGAAGTCCAATTAAATGTAAAAAGACACCTGAAGATGCATAACTTTACATATACATCATAAGTTTAGAAATTGATTGCAAGATTTCACACCTATGAATGAAACTCAAATTTTGATACAAGATGAAAAATAGAGTTAGCTTTCCAATACCACCGGTTCGAAATCGATCCATCAGTTACAGAAAAAGTTATGTGTGTTTTACTTAAAATTAGTGTGCCTACCAGTTTCAATGTGCGAAAAATAGTCTTTTTTATATTTTCCTTTGTTTACACTTTAATTTTGTCTAAAATTCGATTATAACGTATTTTCATTCTTTAGTCTTGATATTATTTTATATTATTACTTTGTACTGTTTATATTATCAAATTCGCATTTGTAATCTTTTGTTTCTATCCTTTGGTTGTTTTAGACTTATATTATTTTCAATGTATTTGTTATTTAAAAGATAAAAGAATTTTATAATAAAAGTAAAATTTAATCTGATATAATTTTTAAATAATATTTTCTTATATTTAGAGTAAAAATAAAAATAATATTTATTTCTATAAATATAAAAATAGTAATCTTATTGTAAATATTGTAACTAAAACAAATCTATACTATTATTTGTGAAGTGATTTTTTGCATTCGATCTCTCACGTTAAAAGCTAGACTGGCTAAATATGTTGTTATCCTTAATGAATAGTTAGATTTATTTGAATATAATTTTATAAATTAACGATTAAACATGAATTATATATAATAAAATATTAAAAAAGAAAATAACGTTTCTTGACAATAAAAATCATGTCTATTGTATAATTATCCAAAATAATAATATTTTTTCAGTAGATAAATTTCTGAACATGTATTTATCGTGTAAAAATTGAATTCTAAATTAATAAATCATTAAATAGTCTAATAATTATCAGTTTATATATTAGCTATGTTTAGATAAACATAATTAAAAATCTTGATAATTAATGAAAAATAAAATTTAAAATTATAAAAAACACAATTTTATACAAAATTGTATATAAAGAGATTTCTACAATATTTACATAAAATGATTGTTTCTAATTTTTATAATATATATAAAAAATATGTGTGTGTTTTAGTGAAAGACTGCATCATTTATAAATAGTTTTATGTAAAATTTGTTATTGATTTTGTAAGTATATGACAATAAATTATTTTGTAGGTCATTAAATTAATAATATATTTATTAATAAATATTAGTAAGATAATTAAACACCTACTATAAATATGAATTAAATATGCTATTAGAAGTCCACATCATATCTTCTGAAAGCAGTGAAAAGCCATGCTTTTTTTTTTTAACTTAACGTGTACCCCTTAATCTCTTTATTTTTGAAAATGACATTTCTTTTGGATTTTCTTTTGTGTAGTCTCTAATTATAGATATTCCTACTAGCAAGAGAGGTCAAGTATTTACGTGCCATATATAGTAGTCAAACAATAATAACGACGGTAATCTTATGAGAACTTACATATAGCCGGCGCGTTACCTAGTAGGTTGTTATAGGATAAAGCCTCGTTATATACTATTTTCTTGAGTTCGATTTTCACAGCTGAAGCTAAATAATAACTGCCCTAGAACCTTTTTCTTTTTGAATTTTAGAAGTTTTGGATTGAAATCCATGATTTTATCGGATCAGAATAAAACTTTTTTTTTAATTCCCTTTTTGCAGTCGGTGACACTCGAACTTAGTATTCCAATACCTAAAATAGAAATATTTACCAGCAGAATTAACAGTTTTTTTTTTCTGAAACACCAGTAGAATTACAGCTAAATGTTAGAATTTGAAGATGGAACGCATCATTTGTCAAATTTAAGCTTTCTCTCTAAACTGTCTGATTGCACTAATTTTGCTTCACAAATGACGAGTAAAAAAATATAATTGGAACAGAGTTGGCAACTCAGAGTAACTGGCTGCAAAAACTTTAACGAGTTCAGATGCCCGAAACATTCCTACAATTCACTACAATGAAATCTCGAGATTTGTCAAACTAAAATTTTCTTATATTTTTCAGTGCTTTTGCAGTTTTTTTATTCTTACTTTTAAACATAATCAAAGTATGTGTTTTAGAGTATTTTAGTATTTTATCAAGTCTTTACACGGTTTAGATCTACTTAAAACAAAAGAAGTCGAATTGGATGTAAAAAAGACAACTGAAGATGCATAACTTTGCCTATACATAATAAGTTTGTCACTTGATTGCAAGATTTCACACTGATGAATGAAACTCAATTTTTGACGGAAGATGAAAAATTGGGTTAGTTTTCCAATGCCACCGGTTCGAAGTTGATCCATCAGTTTGCTTTTGAAGTTTCTTAAGATAGAAAGTTGAATTAATAAAAATCCAACCACTACACCACAAATATTTAAAGAGGTTTAAGATAATTACCTCAAATTAGCTAAATCATAAATGCGAAGCATCTGTGGTGTTTTTAATTGGAGACTTGCATTAAAAGTCATAACAAGGAGTTTGATAATATAGATTCGGAGTTTCGAAAAAAGAGAATCAACTTGCATAAAACCCAAACTGAACAATATATTTTTGGTAAATCATCTCGTGAATCATTTTTTCTTAGCTCATGAATCTTTATATTACCTTAAGTCATACTTGCACAGTCACTTGTACTCGACTCCAGCAGTCCATACCGCCATCAGTGGGAGTTGGATAGTTTTGATGGACTGCTGGATTTAATGCATATATAGTCTCTTAGGTTCAGTGTGAGTAATTATCTTGGCTGTTAGATATAGTAATTGGAAGGAATTACTAAAGAGGAAATATTTGATCATTTTTTCTAAAAAAACTCACTGCCCGAAAATCTCGATAATAGATTAAAATACTTTAAAATACACATTTTCACTCAATAAAACCCCATAGTTCAATTCAAATAAAATTATATCTTAATATCTATAGAGGTCAGAAACCACTAAAAACACATCTTATCAACCTTTCTGGACATATTTTTTTTGTTGTCTTGAACAAAAAACACATAAATCTCTTGTACAGATAGAGAATTTAAATACGTAAGAACCTACATATCATTTACAACGATGTATTGACCAGTGAATAAGGTGACAAGTGGAGGGTTGCCATTGCAAAATTAAAAATATCAATTGTTCATAATCGAAACAAAGACTAAGAGTGAAGAAGATGAATATATAGTTCCGTCCACATGTGTAGTCTCTTGATGTCTCTTTCAAACTTTTCATATGTATTGACCAGCGAAAAAGGCGACAAGTGGAGGTTTGCCATTGCTAAATTAAAAACCTCTACTAGAAAAATGGGTTTTATTAGCAGACGAAAAACGCTATATAACGATAGTATAGCGGTTTTTGAAGCGTTGTATCATCGCCTGTCATAGTAGGTAAAAAGACTTTACATAACGGAATTTAGTGGTGCTATCTTTTCGTCCATTAAGATAGCGCTTTTTATTCTGCAATTAAATATGTTTTAATAGCGAGTCATTAATGCTATTACTTCTTTTATTAACATCGTTTTCCTATTGTTATGGTTAAAACTATTATAGATACGTGATATATATTTTATATATCTGTTTATATTAATAGTATTTTCCGTTTATTATGGTTAAAACTACTATAGCAGTTACGAATTTGCTATATATATTATTTATATTTTTATATATTATTATTTTACATTTTCATATATATATATATATATATATATTTTTTTTATATGCTCGAATTACTGAATTTTAAAACAGAAAATAAATTTCATTTAACTTTCAAAGATTCCACAAATATCCAAACTCTACATAAGTTTCATACTTCACACAAAAGCTAAAGAAGGGTCTTAGATATAAACTATCTTATCATTTGACCAAGCCACAGTGCTTCCTACTGCATCACCTATATATTCGATTTCAGAGTTTGGCCTCCACACTCGTGCCGCATCGAACTCGGAAACCTCTTCCCAGACCTTCGTAGCATTGGGACCTTAAGGGACGAAATGCACCTTCTCTGCTGGATCAGTTGAGAACACCCGACCTAAATCAATCCTTTATCCTAAGCCATGACAGTCCAAGAGAGCGCACTTCTGTTTACCACCTTTGTGTCTAAATCATTTCTTGCTTTCAGTCCATCCTTAGATTTCGCACTATGCATCAGTATAGACAACAGCGCATCAGACACGTTCTTCTCGACGTGCATGACGTCGATGTTATGCCTCACAGGCATATCCTGCAATTTTTCAGAATATAACATTAGCATCTGCAGAAATCTAATACAATATTTGTAACTTGTAAAATAAAACATACCTTCCAATAAGGTAAGTCAAAGAAAAAATATTTTTTCTTCCACCGCCACAGATCATCATCTTCCTCACAGTCGTCAGCTGAAAGAACATCATCTTCACCTCCTTCTATCCTTTTCCGCTTACTCTTCTTAGGTAAAGGTTTCCCAAAATCGTTTTTAAAGTCCTTAAGATTGTCAAATATATTGCAGCCACTCTGAATCCTCTTTGCAGTACCAACCTCCACTGTATTGTCAAACCATCCTTTCCTTCTTCTATAAGGATGACTAGGCCTGAGCCGCTTCCTGTTCTCCATGTAAACATGTTTGCGACTAAACTTTAGCCACCTATGAGGTGTACCATTCCCGCAGACATTACACGCTTGCTTCCCTTTCACTTTACACCCAGCTAATGTGCCTAAACCAGGATAATCGGTGATACTCCACATCATCATAGCTCTAAGTGTAAAACTCTCCTTCTTAAACGAATCATAAACTTCCATACCTTTTGTCCATAAATCATGCAAGTCCTCTATCAATGGTTGTCGATATACATCAATGTTGTTGCTAGGTGCGGTTGGACCAGGTATCAACATTGTCAACATGATGTTCTCGGACCTCATACACTTTGTCGGAGCCATATTGTAGTTGACTAATAGAACATGCCATGTGCTATGCTTCGTGTTCTGGATAGAGAACGGATTCATGCCATCTGTTGAAATACCTAGTCTTAGGTTTCTTGCTTCAGCAGCGAACTCTGGCCATTTGTTGTTTATCTGAGCCCAAGTCAATGAATCTACTGGATGACGCATATTTCCATCTTCAGAAGCATTAGTGGAGTGCCAACACAAGTCCTCGCCAACCGCTTTGATCTAAACAATCTCCTGAACCTGTCTTTAATAAGAAAATACCTAAGCACCTTAACAGGAATCCCTTTCTTCTCCTCACCAGTCTGCTTATCCTTCTCCCATCTTGATTCACTACATCTTGGACAGCTGACTGCATCCTCAAACTCTTTTCTATACAAAATGCAGTTATTCTTGCAGACGTGGATGACATCATACCCAAAACCAAACTGTTTCAGAAACTTCTTCATCTCATCTGTAGACTTAGGTAGAACGTTTTCATCGGGAAGCAGATCATGAACTAGGGACAGAAGCTGATCAAAATAGTTCTCAGACATCCCACTCTTCACCTTTATCCTGTAAAGTCCCATAATTGCAGCAACCTTCGTAAATTTCAGACAGTTTGGGTACAATGGAGTTTCTGCATCCTTTAACTTCTTTCTAAACTCAACTTCTTATGGCGTATCAGTGCCCTCAAACACTCCAGCATTCTCCTCTGCGTATCCTTCGATGCCTTGACTTCGAATGAAGGTTGTTCTGAACAAGTCGTAAGCCTCATTTTCAGACCAGATCACATTAGCTGACTTATCAGGTCTTGTCTCCCCATGTTTAGACCAAAACTTACAGCTCTTGTACTTCTCATCCATTCCTCTAATCACCAGGTGCTCGAAAACTTTCTCACTAGATTGGTGGCAGACATTGCGACAATCAACACATGGGCAGAACATTTCATCTGGATCACCTAAACGTTTTGATGAAGAAGACACGAACTCACTAGCTCATTTCTCATACTCAAGGCTATTCCTGTATGGTTAAAACAAGTGAGAACTAAACACTGAGACTTAAATTTTTTTAAAAGAACAAGTGAAGTTAATACCTTGGTAACCAGACCCAAGATTTATCCATGATACAGCTCCGGCGAAATGAACATACAAGAGTCTCACTTTATCAAGCCAGAACAACAAAACAATAAGGGATTTAACAGCAAAACAGAACGGGATTTCTCACCTTAAAAAAATCTCTTCAGATTTAAATTAGAGTCTCCTACAAAAAAAGACAATGTTATTAAGTAAGATACAAGATTTTACAGAAATGAACAAGTAAAAGAGAAACCCAGAAATTGAAAAGAACAAATACCTTAAGCCAAAGCTGTCGGAAAATAAAGGTTCCTGCAAACGAGTATGCAACACCGATTCAATTAAACATGCAATAACCCTAAATCAGTTATAGAGAAGAGATAAATCGATTTTCAATCGATTAGGATAGAAAAGAGATGAAACCTGAGTTCACCTTCGATGGAATCGGAAAGGATTTCAATCAAAGCGGATTTCAATAAGAGTTAATCCACGTTGAGTAATCGTTGGAGCTGAGGAATTGAGAATGAAAGAGATTGAGGTCGAGTCTATCGAGCAAATGGAGGTAAAGTGTTCGATGGAGAGTGAAGAACAAAGAGAGAGAGAGGGAAGAACGAAACCCTACTAATTTGGGATTAATTTTGGATTCTAATTGGGTTTTAGTCGCCAAATTATTTCTAAGTGTCGCGGTCATTACCGCGTAATCAAGCATAACACTTTTATTTTTAATCTGCTATATTAATTAAGCGTCTTCTTTCAAACCATACGCTTAATTATGATTTTTCAACTCGAAACTGTAACATAACGTTTGGAAATATACAACCGCTATCTTTAAAACACGAGTATAACTAACATAGCACAATCGAAAAAAACGCTATTCCGGTCTGCTACTAAAACCCATTTTTCTTACAGTGCTCGATTGCTCATAATCAAAAACATCAAGAGTACAGAAGATGAAGATATAGTTACGTCCACATGTGTAATCTCATTATGCAACGTCTCTTTTCGAAGATTTCATATGTATTGACCAGTGAAGAACATGACAAGCCTTCCAAACTTTGAAGCATTTATTATAAAAATATTTTGTGATGAATAATTTTTACATTCACTCAAAAAGAAGAAGAAAGAAAAGGTGACAAAATAGAGGGTTGCCATTGCTAAGTTTAAAATCTCAATTACTCATAATAAGAAAAAAGGATAAGAGTGAAGAAGATGAAGATATAGTTCCGTCCAACGTCTCTTTCGAAGATTTCAAAGTTGATTAATTACCTTTTTTTTTATTAGTAGAAGACAGAGTTCCAAACTTTCTGATAATTATACATTATTTTCTGCTTATGAAGCATTATTCAGTTACAAACACAACATCATAAACGCTTAGACTCAATCCATTGAGTCGATAGTTTAGGATCAAAGGCAGATATAGAGAAACAGAGTTGAAAACGTTGATATTTTCAAACATGAAAGAAAGCCTTGTGTGCAGTCCAAAGATGAGCTGCTGAGTTCAGATATTTCCCAGCTTTTTTTGTTTAATTATAAGCAACTCCATAAAGATGAGGGCTTAAGTGGTAAAAGGCAGAAAGAGAGACCTTGTTAATATCTACACCACCTTTGAACCCAGCTTCTAAAAGGTAGTCTTCTGTGCTCCTCGTTAGATGACATCCGTCGGCTACAACTTGTTGTAATGGATCCAATACGTTCTGCACCATCCTCAGAAATGTTCCATCTACTCAAAAAAAAAAAAAAAAACTTTTTGGGTTATGTCCTTTATGCATTAATGGAGTCCTCATGAGTCGAAAGCGATACCTTCTGCTGCAACATGTTCCACGAAGAGGTAAAGCCCTCCTGGTTTTAGGATCCGTTTTATCTCTGTACATGTACCAAACTATTTGATGAGTATTGTTTTCTTTTGATCTGACATGACATCTGAAGTAAGATGTTCGATTTAAAGGGAGTTAAACAATTTACCTTTGAGTGTTTGAGGGATATCCGAGACAGAACACATCACAAGACTTCCAACAACTGCATCAACTGATGCATCTTCTAATGGCATAGATTCTGCGACCTAGTCCACACAAATAAAAACAAGAAATAATTAATCCACACAATCAATATATAAACCCTAAAACAGTATTTGCTTCGATTGAATTTCGTTTTCTCTAAGTTTTCATGATTTCTTCTTGTTTGATTCGCGTTTGTTCAGAACAAAATATGAAGAAGGCCATTACCGCGTGAATGAACTTGAAGTTTTCGGATTTCACTCCTGCTTCTATAGCGGATTTGCGTGCGTGACTTTCCATCTTAGGGTTTGGATCCACACCAAGAACACAGACGTTTGGAATATTGTTGTAGTACTTGATGTTCGGACCAGCTCCAATACCAATTTCCAAAACAGTTTCTGCTTTTCCCACCAAATTTGCAAAGAGTTTCCTCTTGTAAACAGCAATCTGACAAAAGAAGAAGAATGAAACGTTAGAAACAAAGAAAGAATGCATGCAAATCTCATGAAGTCACTAACCTCTTTCTCATATCTTTCCATCCCTGCGCTCCTAAAATAACCATAGAGCTCAAAATACCAGTCAGGCTTAGGAGGACGCAATTGGTTCAATACTTCCTGATATAAATGAAGATATAGATAATTAGATAAAATAGGTATTGTATTCCTCTTCTATAATTTAGCAGCAAAGTTCACTACGAGCAACCGTTGAGTTTGGAGCTGTGGATGGAGCAGCGTAGGAAGGAGAGATTGGAAGAAACGGCGTCGTAGCTTCTCCTAGGAAATGCTTTCTTCCGCACGTACATAAGCTGAAACCAGGTGAGGCAGGAGGATCCGTAGTAATGAGGCTCTTCTGCATTTTGATGATAGAACCTCTAACTCTTGTTCTCCGAGCTGAATCTATGGTCACCGGGAACCTCGAGGAAGGTGTGAAATTCAGGATTGCCATTGCTATTTCTCAAACTACTCGTTTCAGTTTGATTCTCTAATGTCTTCATTGTACATCATAGCGTATTTATAACCGTCTTTCCATAGCGTGCATCTTTATTTTATACTAGTGGTGGGCGGGCTTTTATAAATTATTATATATGAAACTTTTAAAATTTTACGAAGCTTTATAAAAACTATTCAAAATAAAAAACAATACAATAAATTAACAAATAACAGTAACATTCATTATTTTGTATATAGAATACGAAAGTGATTCAGAAAAATGTTATGGTATATATTTATTTCTTTTTCTTTTTAATTTGACATAATAAAAGAAAATTTGAAGTTTAAATTAGTAAAAATTATTTATTTCAAAAAATTTCAAGTTTAAATATTTTTACACTAATTGGTTTTTTCTTTTTCTTTTTCTTTTTATTGATTGGGCCAAAATTTTGAAGTTTAAATATTTTCTAATTTAACAGCAACTGATGTTTTAGAATATATATTTGTTTCAGTGCATAATTATATTTGAATGAAATTTCAATTAGTTTAGTGGTTTATTGATTACGTTTTGTAAATTATTATAACTTTTGGTGAACTCTTTTAATAACAAAATTATTTGTTGAAATTGTTTCTCATGATATTTAAAATATTTTTTAAAATTAGTATTTTATAAACTAATAAAACATGATATTTCGAAGTATGAACCAAACTGTTAAATTAGTTGAACTCTATTTAATAGCAAATTTTTTTTTTGTTTTTACTTTAGTTACATATCACTTTATATCAAATAATTTAATAAAAAAAAATGAGCCAAACTCTAACTACACAGAAAAAAGCTTAAATATAATGAAACCATTAATAATCTGGAAATCAAAATGAACAAAACTGCATATAAATGTTCAATGAAATTCATTTTTCTTTTGATCAGTAGTGAATCTATTCTATAACTTTTGTGTTGGACTTGTATTGAATGAAAGCCTATAATTTATTTTTCATAAAATATTCCCTTCTCAGTTTTACATAGTAACAACAGAAATATTGTTAAACATATATAAATTGCATAATTAAATGTAATAAAATAATCAAAAAATATGTTAGCTTTATATTACAAAGCCCAAAAAGACACAACGAAGCAAAATGCATAAAATAATATTTGCACTCCAAACATCTTAATTACATCTACTTCAGGAGCAACATAATAACACTTCCAACTATATCACTGTAAACCTTTCATGTAAGCATATGAAGACGAAGTAATTCAATTACACTGACCTAACTCGACAATGTAACAGCGTATGATGGAAACAATCATGCACACTAAAATTTCCAGAGCATCTGTTTTGAAGTTTACAATGATATTCCAAAAGTTTGAAAAAACCAATAATTTCAAAGATTGAAAAAGCCCGATCTGGGTTTCATAACCATCCCCAAGAAAATAGACTAACAATCTTCATTGGGTTTCTGTGTTCAAAAAAAAAAAAAAAAAAATTTTTTTATTGGGTTTTACAATGATGTCTCAGAGTCAAAGTAACGATGGGTTCCGTAAGTGCCGTTAAGAAATAACCGGCCTGCATGTGGGAAAGTGAGTTTTTTAGTTATATACTGGCCTGAGAACACAATAAATCCTACAAACTCGGATGAAGCTGTGTCTTAATGCTGGAGACATTACAAATTATCAATATATTATCTCCAACAACCTTGGGATTGATGCTAGGGACCAACACAACTTTTGGCTCCGAACCGTAGCTTTCTAATTTCTTAGGAAATGCAAAAGCTAGGCCATCGAACAGACTAACACTCACACTTTCACAATACAATATTATACAAAGTTGTAAAAAATTACAAACAATGGATTTTAAACTGTTGAGGCGACCTTTCTAGACGTAGAGACAGAATTACACGTTGTGTCCCATGTGTACCGCCGTTGATTGTGCTCTTGATTGCAGTGACCTAGTCAAGAATGTCTTGAAAATATTAAAGAAGAGGTCCGCAAGTACCGTGAAGAAATTATAAAGCAAAAGATTCTATAAAGAAGTTTAAAAGACCCTACTCTTTGATAAAGCTACTGCTCGCTCCACACTTGTTGTCAAGATATAAATTCGTTCCAGATGTAGCGTTCTGAAACAGCCTCCCTGTAAGGAAATTCAGCCAACATAAGTGATTACTTTGAGAGCTTTTGAAACTGTCTAGCATCTATATATAGTTAGCAAGCGTGAATCAAGAAGTTTCTGAAACTTGTGTGGACTTTTCATATGAAAACATGGACACAAAGGTTTGGATGATAGCTAAAACTTTATTCCTATAACAGAGTGGACCAAGCGTAGCTAGGAGTTGTTTCTTACCTCCGACAAGTTTTGGATTTATATTTGTTGCAATGACCCCTTTTGGTTCAACACCAGATTCAAGTGACATTATTTTTGAAACCTAAAACACTCCTTGGGGATCAGTTCACAGTTTTGTCTATGAATCTAATTGACACATGGATTTCAGCAAACTTGAAGGTTGGATTGCTTCATGCAATATCGAGAACGCTTAGCTCCATAGCCTGTGACATGAAAAGATGAACCATAAGAAAAAAAATTGTGATTCTCATATTGTGTTTTAAGAAGGTAAAAATAGTTATGATCGTACCTTCGAATCAATAAGGACCATAGCAACACAGATCAGTTCACCCCTTTCTTAACATTATGGGCTTCTGAAAATCGAAAGAGCCTTGTCGACAATACCCAAACTTCAATTCTGTGAAATGAATTAGAGAGGTCGCCATGAGTCTAGAAATTAACAGAAGTTCTGCAATCAGAAAGGGAAAAGTATTACGTTTTCAAGCGATGTATATATATTGAATAGTGGAGTGAAATCGAGAAGGTAGATTTGAAGCTCCATTGATGAAGAGTTAGTGGTAATAGTGGAGGAACTTGATGGCTTGACACTATTGTTAAGCGTAATGTTGGATGTGAAAGGGAAGGATGACTCAAGCAGCAACAGTTTCAGACCTCCGGTGTTAGGGTTCTCAGCTTTGGGGAGGAAGATACTTAGCGATGGGCCACAAGGTTGTTGCCTCATAATTAGATCTAATATTACAGCCCAAACAATAGTCTAAAGCCTAATTCGATATATATATTTACATCGCAGCACAAAAAAAAATATGGGAAGACGGGTAAAACCAAAAATCGCCAATGGTCTGATACGGTGACACGTGGCGCAGAATGTCCCCTTCTCCATGCTGACGTGGATGCAAGAGGAAAGATTTAAGCCAACTTTATTGTATAAGATATAATTTTTTTTAATTTGTTTGGAACTTTCTAGCATCTTAATTTGTGTAGAGCATCTTTTACGTGTATAATAAATATTCCTGAGTATAATGCATGGCATCAATTATGCCTTGTGAAAATATCGAAAAATATTAAGTAATTTTTCCATTATAAATAAAAAAATTTATAAGATATTATGTGGACTGTGCCATGAAAGGTACTAATATAAAACTTATAAATGAAAACATACATATAATCTATTAAATTCGTTAAACAATTTGTATGGCAACTCGCAACTGTATATGTACGCATATTTCTGAGTGGACCGCGTGGCATCAACTATAGCAATTTTAAAAGACCGAGAAGATTAAGTAACTTTTTCCCATTGTAACAAATTTATAAGACATCAGGTGGACTGTCCCATGCAAAGTACTGATATAACTTATAAATTAAAACATACATATGACCTATTAAGTTCTTCAAACAATTTGTATGGCAACCGCATATGTATGCATTTTCCAAGTGGAACGCGTGGCATCAACTACGCAATTTTAAAAGACCGAGAAAGATATAAGTTATTTTTTTTCCATTGTAACAAATTTATAAGACATCAGGTGGACTGTCCCATGCAAGGTACTAATATAACTTATAAATTAAAACCAAGTTGCTTTGGTCTAGTGATATAGGAGCTCCAACTGGAGTGCCCGCCCCTGGGTTCGAGTCTTGGCCACTGCGGAATTTACATGTGAGCTGCAGCACCCGAGACCGAAGACCGTTACACGGTGAGCCACATGGTGACGCCCTGGCAGCGTCCTTGCTCACTTCGGTCTCTAGTCTGGATCAGCTCGGTGAGGCCAGGATACTCGGTTAGCAAAAAAAAAAAAAAAAAAAAAATAAAACATACATATAGCCAATTAAATTCTTAACAGTGTATGGCCGCAACTGCATATGTATGCATTTTCTTAGTGGTACGCGTGGAATCAATTACGCATTTTTTTAAAGACCGGGAGAGATTAAGTAATAGACAAACACATACCACTGATCAGTTCAGTTCATACAAGAAGTCATTTCCGGAAGACACAAAAAGTCTTTTCTCATTAGTGTAGGTCAGTATCACTACCGGAAATTAATAACTGATTCTCGTCCACATTCTATAATACAACGATCGATGCCATTTTAAGGAAGCGCTTAATGAAATAAAATATATCCTCTTTCAGATGTATACTTAATGGTCATTTTTGTATCAAATGAAATACAATAATTGAGGAATCGAATATTTAAATAATACAGAAATAAAATACAATATGTACTAATATTTTTTGGTATTAACGAATAGATAATGGCTCAACAAGTGACGTTTTTGGAATTTTCAAAAAAAAATAACAAGTGACGTTTTGAAGAGAATGACTAGTTTGTGGCTCGTCCTACGAGGGAAAACTATACGTAATTGTGTGGCTCCGTCTGCTCATTCAAGTGTCAAGCGTTCCACGATATGTAGGGACCAATTTTACTTTTACTTGATTCCACTTGACATGTTTGTGGCTATGTGCACAGAGAAAATTTATTCAAAATAAGAAATTATATTTTATAACTCTAGACTTAGAGCATCTCTAATATATTACTCAATTTTCTATTCCAAAATAGAGTAACTTCAAAATAGAGTTAAGTTTTACTCTAATGTATTACTCCATTTTCCACTCCAAAAGAGAATATTCCTAATATTTTATATTTTATATTTATTTAAAAATTAGTAATATCACCTTTCATTTATACTATTTGAAAAATAATTCATTTTCAGATTGTAATAATTATATTAAATACAGTATTAACCACAATTAATTTTTTATTATATAAATACTCGACAATGTTTATAAAGAAAACATTTATTACATTAAAAATTACATTACATAGCTCAAACACAATAATACATCAACTTAAATTACTCATTAGAATTAGTATAATTTTCCCACAAATGATCAACTAATGCATTTCGAAGTAAAAAATGAGCTTCTTTATCTTTGATTTTTCTGAAACGGGAACGAAACTCTTGGAATCTCGCATTATTATTTCCTACAGTCTTAACTTCTGGAGACGGAACTTCTCTTTCAACTTCAATTGGCGCCTCGAGATCACGTTCATCCTCGATTATCATGTTATGTAAGATGATACATGTAGTCATAATATAATGGAGTACATTTTTTTCCAGAAACGAACAGGTCCTTTCACAATAGCGAACCGAGACTGGAGAACTCCAAATGCGCGTTCTACATCTTTCCTACATGCTTCTTGTTGCATAGCAAAATATTTTTTCTTTCGACCTACGGGCTCTTGAATAGTTTGCACTATAGTGGACCACTTTAATAAATTTAATGGATATGGAGGTGATTTACCTGATTATTAAGCAATTATCTTTGTTATAAGATTTATTTTATGTTATTTCTTTTGTATGGTGCTTATCTTTTATTTTTTATATGTATGATCTGTTATGTTTTATATTATATATATTTTGTTGCATAAAATAGTTTATTAGATGGCTATATATATAATTAAGAAATGTTGACAGTAAATTTTATAATATATATAGTAAAATAATATTAATATACTTATTTATAACAATTTTATTGAAAATGAAAATATTTAAATGTGGAAGACCATTTTATAAATAAAAAAGTTCAATTCCATTTTGGAGTAATGAGTTGGAATACTCCATATTTGGAGTAATCATGTCTATTATTCTATTTTGGAGTGGGTTTTATAGTGGGGTTGGAGATGATTTTACTGTAAAATGGAGTTAGAAGTGGGTTTTGAAATAGGGTCGGAAATGCTCTTAGTCGTGAAATATTTGTCTGGAAACATAGGCTAGGCTTGTGGGTTAACCTTAAGTCTCAATGGGAACGATTAATATTTAAAATCTTATCTAAGATTTTATAAAGAATCAAAATCATTAGTTTAGAAGATGAATTTGTAATTGAATATTTCTCGGTACTCAGAAATGGGTTCTATCGATCATTATGTATATGGGTTCTATCGATCATTATTTATACATAAGTGGTTTAAGCAAAAAAAAAGACACTAAACCATACTAAACTAGTGGTAAACTAAGACAGATTTAACAATCGGATACATAGTATCAATATGCCTCAAACCGATTAAAGTAGAATAGGCTTAAAGAGATTTGATATATATATAGACATCCAATGGAGTGAAAGAAACCCAGATGTAATGCCTTATATATCATCATGTTGATTGGAGCTAGAGACATGAAACAACTTCAAAATCCCCAGTTTTGGCCAATTTTTTCACTGTGTGCCAATTGATCTCTATATGTGCTTAGTCTGCTTGTGAATGAACTGGTTGGAAGCAATATGATTAACAGATTTGTTATTAGAAAACAACTCTGCTGGAGCCATGATCATGAACCTTGAATACTTTCAGCAGCTGAGCCAACCAAAGAAGTTGACAAGTAGCCAAAGCCATGCTTATGTTTTCTGCTTCAGTTACACCGTGACTTACGGTTTGTTGCTTTTTGAATTTCCAAGTGATAACGGGGGTACCTAGATGTACACAATAACCAATTATAGAACGACATGAGTGATATATATGTGTTTTTACCGGTTTCTAATTTATGTTTTGAATCAAAGTATGTGTTTAAGAGTCTTTTAGTATATTATCAAGTTTTTACAGGGTTTTAGATCTACTTGGAACAAAAGAAGTCCAATTAAATGTAAAAAGACACCTGAAGATGCATAACTTTACATATACATCATAAGTTTAGCAATTGATTGCAAGATTTCACACCTATGAATGAAACTCAAATTTTGATACAAGATGAAAAATAGAGTTAGCTTTCCAATACCACCGGTTCGAAATCGATCCATCAGTTACAGAAAAAGTTATGTGTGTTTTACTTAAAATTAGTGTGCCTACCAGTTTCAATGTGCGAAAAATAGTTTTTTTTATATTTTCCTTTGTTTACACTTTAATTTTGTCTAAAATTCGATTATAACGTATTTTCATTCTTTAGTCTTGATATTATTTTATATTATTACTTTGTACTGTTTATATTATCAAATTCGCATTTGTAATCTTTTGTTTCTATCCTTTGGTTGTTTTAGACTTATATTATTTTCAATGTATTTGTTATTTAAAAGATAAAAGAATTTTATAATAAAAGTAAAATTTAATCTGATATAATTTTTAAATAATATTTTCTTATATTTAGAGTAAAAATAAAAATAATATTTATTTCTATAAATATAAAAATAGTAATCTTATTGTAAATATTGTAACTAAAACAAATCTATACTATTATTTGTGAAGTGATTTTTTGCATTCGATCTCTCACGTTAAAAGCTAGACTGGCTAAATATGTTGTTATCCTTAATGAATAGTTAGATTTATTTGAATATAATTTTATAAATTAACGATTAAACATGAATTATATATAATAAAATATTAAAAAAGAAAATAACGTTTCTTGACAATAAAAATCATGTCTATTGTATAATTATCCAAAATAATAATATTTTTTCAGTAGATAAATTTCTGAACATGTATTTATCGTGTAAAAATTGAATTCTAAATTAATAAATCATTAAATAGTCTAATAATTATCAGTTTATATATTAGCTATGTTTAAATAAACATAATTAAAAATCTTGATAATTAATGAAAAATAAAATTTAAAATTATAAAAAACACAATTTTATACAAAATTGTATATAAAGAGATTTCTACAATATTTACATAAAATGATTGTTTCTAATTTTTATAATATATATAAAAAATATGTGTGTGTTTTAGTGAAAGACTGCATCATTTATAAATAGTTTTATGTAAAATTTGTTATTGATTTTGTAAGTATATGACAATAAATTATTTTGTAGGTCATTAAATTAATAATATATTTATTAATAAATATTAGTAAGATAATTAAACACCTACTATAAATATGAATTAAATATGCTATTAGAAGTCCACATCATATCTTCTGAAAGCAGTGAAAAGCCATGCTTTTTTTTTTTAACTTAACGTGTACCCCTTAATCTCTTTATTTTTGAAAATGACATTTCTTTTGGATTTTCTTTTGTGTAGTCTCTAATTATAGATATTCCTACTAGCAAGAGAGGTCAAGTATTTACGTGCCATATATAGTAGTCAAACAATAATAACGACGGTAATCTTATGAGAACTTACATATAGCCGGCGCGTTACCTAGTAGGTTGTTATAGGATAAAGCCTCGTTATATACTATTTTCTTGAGTTCGATTTTCACAGCTGAAGCTAAATAATAACTGCCCTAGAACCTTTTTCTTTTTGAATTTTAGAAGTTTTGGATTGAAATCCATGATTTTATCGGATCAGAATAAAACTTTTTTTTTAATTCCCTTTTTGCAGTCGGTGACACTCGAACTTAGTATTCCAATCCCTAAAATAGAAATATTTACCAGCAGAATTAACAGTTTTTTTTTTCTGAAACACCAGTAGAATTACAGCTAAATGTTAGAATTTGAAGATGGAACGCATCATTTGTCAAATTTAAGCTTTCTCTCTAAACTGTCTGATTGCACTAATTTTGCTTCACAAATGACAAGTAAAAAAAATATAATTGGAACAGAGTTGGCAACTCAGAGTAACTGGCTGCAAAAACTTTAACGAGTTCAGATGCCCGAAACATTCCTACAATTCACTACAATGAAATCTCGAGATTTGTCAAACTAAAATTTTCTTATATTTTTCAGTGCTTTTGCAGTTTTTTTATTCTTACTTTTAAACATAATCAAAGTATGTGTTTTAGAGTATTTTAGTATTTTATCAAGTCTTTACACGGTTTAGATCTACTTAAAACAAAAGAAGTCGAATTGGATGTAAAAAAGACAACTGAAGATGCATAACTTTGCCTATACATAATAAGTTTGTCACTTGATTGCAAGATTTCACACTGATGAATGAAACTCAATTTTTGACGGAAGATGAAAAATTGGGTTAGTTTTCCAATGCCACCGGTTCGAAGTTGATCCATCAGTTTGCTTTTGAAGTTTCTTAAGATAGAAAGTTGAATTAATAAAAATCCAACCACTACACCACAAATATTTAAAGAGGTTTAAGATAATTACCTCAAATTAGCTAAATCATAAATGCGAAGCATCTGTGGTGTTTTTAATTGGAGACTTGCATTAAAAGTCATAACAAGGAGTTTGATAATATAGATTCGGAGTTTCGAAAAAAGAGAATCAACTTGCATAAAACCCAAACTGAACAATATATTTTTGGTAAATCATCTCGTGAATCATTTTTTCTTAGCTCATGAATCTTTATATTACCTTAAGTCATACTTGCACAGTCACTTGTACTCGACTCCAGCAGTCCATACCGCCATCAGTGGGAGTTGGATAGTTTTGATGGACTGCTGGATTTAATGCATATATAGTCTCTTAGGTTCAGTGTGAGTAATTATCTTGGCTGTTAGATATAGTAATTGGAAGGAATTACTAAATTGGAAATATTTGATCATTTTTTCTAAAAAAACTCACTGCCCGAAAATCTCGATAATAGATTAAAATACTTTAAAATACACATTTTCACTCAATAAAACCCCATAGTTCAATTCAAATAAAATTATATCTTAATATCTATAGAGGTCAGAAACCACTAAAAACACATCTTATCAACCTTTCTGGACATATTTTTTTTGTTGTCTTGAACAAAAAACACATAAATCTCTTGTACAGATAGAGAATTTAAATACGTAAGAACCTACATATCAATTGTATTGACCAGTGAATAAGGTGACAAGTGGAGGGTTGCCATTGCAAAATTAAAAATATCAATTGTTCATAATCGAAACAAAGACTAAGAGTGAAGAAGATGAATATATAGTTCCGTCCACATGTGTAGTCTCTTGATGTCTCTTTCAAACTTTTCATATGTATTGACCAGCGAAAAAGGCGACAAGTGGAGGTTTGCCATTGCTAAATTAAAAACCTCTACTAGAAAAATGGGTTTTATTAGCAGACGAAAAACGCTATATAACGATAGTATAGCGGTTTTTGAAGCGTTGTATCATCGCCTGTCATAGTAGGTAAAAAGACTTTACATAACGGAATTTAGTGGTGCTATCTTTTCGTCCATTAAGATAGCGCTTTTTATTCTGCAATTAAATATGTTTTAATAGCGAGTCATTAATGCTATTACTTCTTTTATTAACATCGTTTTCCTATTGTTATGGTTAAAACTATTATAGATACGTGATATATATTTTATATATCTGTTTATATTAATAGTATTTTCCGTTTATTATGGTTAAAACTACTATAGCAGTTACGAATTTGCTATATATATTATTTATATTTTTATATATTATTATTTTACATTTTCATATATATATATATATATATATATATATTTTTTATATGCTCGAATTACTGAATTTTAAAACAGAAAATAAATTTCATTTAACTTTCAAAGATTCCACAAATATCCAAACTCTACATAAGTTTCATACTTCACACAAAAGCTAAAGAAGGGTCTTAGATATAAACTATCTTATCATTTGACCAAGCCACAGTGCTTCCTACTGCATCACCTATATATTCGATTTCAGAGTTTGGCCTCCACACTCGTGCCGCATCGAACTCGGAAACCTCTTCCCAGACCTTCGTAGCATTGGGACCTTAAGGGACGAAATGCACCTTCTCTGCTGGATCAGTTGAGAACACCCGACCTAAATCAATCCTTTATCCTAAGCCATGACAGTCCAAGAGAGCGCACTTCTGTTTACCACCTTTGTGTCTAAATCATTTCTTGCTTTCAGTCCATCCTTAGATTTCGCACTATGCATCAGTATAGACAACAGCGCATCAGACACGTTCTTCTCGACGTGCATGACGTCGATGTTATGCCTCACAGGCATATCCTGCAATTTTTCAGAATATAACATTAGCATCTGCAGAAATCTAATACAATATTTGTAACTTGTAAAATAAAACATACCTTCCAATAAGGTAAGTCAAAGAAAAAAAATTTTTTCTTCCACCGCCACAGATCATCATCTCCTCACAGTCGTCAGCTGAAAGAACATCATCTTCACTCCTTCTATCCTTTTCCGCTTACTCTCTTAGGTAAAGGTTTCCCAAAATCGTTTTAAAGTCCTTAAGATTGTCAAATATATTGCAGCCACTCTGAATCCTCTTTGCAGTACCAACCTCCACTGTATTGTCAAACCATCCTTTCCTTCTTCTATAAGGATGACTAGGCCTGAGCCGCTTCCTGTTCTCCATGTAAACATGTTTGCGACTAAACTTCGCCACCTATGAGGTGTACCATTCCCGCAGACATTAACACTTGCTTCCCTTTCACTTTACACCCAGCTAATGTGCCTCAAACAAGGCATATCGGTTGATAACTCAGATCATCATAGCTCTAAGTGTAAAACTATCCTTGTTAAACCAAAACTTACATACCTTTGTCCATCTCATGCAAGTCCTCTATCAACAGTGTCGAAACATCAATGTTGTCAGGTGCTTGGTGGCAAACATTGCAACATGATGTTCACATGGGCAGAACATTTCATCTGGATCACCTAAACGTTTTGATGAAGAAGACACGAACTCACTAGCTCATTTCTCATACTCAAGGCTATTCCTGTATGGTTAAAACAAGTGAGAACTAAACACTGAGACTTAAATTTTTTTAAAAGAACAAGTGAAGTTAATACCTTGGTAACCAGACCCAAGATTTATCCATGATACAGCTCCGGCGAAATGAACATACAAGAGTCTCACTTTATCAAGCCAGAACAACAAAACAATAAGGGATTTAACAGCAAAACAGAACGGGATTTCTCACCTTAAAAAAATCTCTTCAGATTTAAATTAGAGTCTCCTACAAAAAAAGACAATGTTATTAAGTAAGATACAAGATTTTACAAAAATGAACAAGTAAAAGAGAAACCCAGAAATTGAAAAGAACAAATACCTTAAGCCAAAGCTGTCGGAAAATAAAGGTTCCTGCAAACGAGTATGCAACACCGATTCAATTAAACATGCAATAACCCTAAATCAGTTATAGAGAAGAGATAAATCGATTTTCAATCGATTAGGATAGAAAAGAGATGAAACCTGAGTTCACCTTCGATGGAATCGGAAAGGATTTCAATCAAAGCGGATTTCAATAAGAGTTAATCCACGTTGAGTAATCGTTGGAGCTGAGGAATTGAGAATGAAAGAGATTGAGGTCGAGTCTATCGAGCAA
This sequence comes from Brassica napus, assembly GCF_020379485.1. NCBI lineage: Eukaryota > Viridiplantae > Streptophyta > Magnoliopsida > Brassicales > Brassicaceae > Brassica > Brassica napus. Next base: position 41,923,875 of record NC_063449.1, on the reverse strand, counting down.
ATGGAGGTAAAGTGTTCGATGGAGAGTGAAGAACAAAGAGAGAGAGAGGGAAGAACGAAACCCTACTAATTTGGGATTAATTTTGGATTCTAATTGGGTTTTAGTCGCCAAATTATTTCTAAGTGTCGCGGTCATTACCGCGTAATCAAGCATAACACTTTTATTTTTAATCTGCTATATTAATTAGCGTCTTCTTTCAAACCATACGCTTAATTATGATTTTTCAACTCGAAACTGTAACATAACGTTTGGAAATATACAACCGCTATCTTTAAAACACGAGTATAACTAACATAGCACAATCGAAAAAAACGCTATTCCGGTCTGCTACTAAAACCCATTTTTCTTACAGTGCTCGATTGCTCATAATCAAAAACATCAAGAGTACAGAAGATGAAGATATAGTTACGTCCACATGTGTAATCTCATTATGCAACGTCTCTTTTCGAAGATTTCATATGTATTGACCAGTGAAGAACATGACAAGCCTTCCAAACTTTGAAGCATTTATTATAAAAATATTTTGTGATGAATAATTTTTACATTCACTCAAAAAGAAGAAGAAAGAAAAGGTGACAAAATAGAGGGTTGCCATTGCTAAGTTTAAAATCTCAATTACTCATAATAAGAAAAAAGGATAAGAGTGAAGAAGATGAAGATATAGTTCCGTCCAACGTCTCTTTCGAAGATTTCAAAGTTGATTAATTACCTTTTTTTTTTATTAGTAGAAGACAGAGTTCCAAACTTTCTGATAATTATACATTATTTTCTGCTTATGAAGCATTATTCAGTTACAAACACAACATCATAAACGCTTAGACTCAATCCATTGAGTCGATAGTTTAGGATCAAAGGCAGATATAGAGAAACAGAGTTGAAAACGTTGATATTTTCAAACATGAAAGAAAGCCTTGTGTGCAGTCCAAAGATGAGCTGCTGAGTTCAGATATTTCCCAGCTTTTTTTGTTTAATTATAAGCAACTCCATAAAGATGAGGGCTTAAGTGGTAAAAGGCAGAAAGAGAGACCTTGTTAATATCTACACCACCTTTGAACCCAGCTTCTAAAAGGTAGTCTTCTGTGCTCCTCGTTAGATGACATCCGTCGGCTACAACTTGTTGTAATGGATCCAATACGTTCTGCACCATCCTCAGAAATGTTCCATCTACTCAAAAAAAAAAAAAAAACTTTTTGGGTTATGTCCTTTATGCATTAATGGAGTCCTCATGAGTCGAAAGCGATACCTTCTGCTGCAACATGTTCCACGAAGAGGTAAAGCCCTCCTGGTTTTAGGATCCGTTTTATCTCTGTACATGTACCAAACTATTTGATGAGTATTGTTTTCTTTTGATCTGACATGACATCTGAAGTAAGATGTTCGATTTAAAGGGAGTTAAACAATTTACCTTTGAGTGTTTGAGGGATATCCGAGACAGAACACATCACAAGACTTCCAACAACTGCATCAACTGATGCATCTTCTAATGGCATAGATTCTGCGACCTAGTCCACACAAATAAAAACAAGAAATAATTAATCCACACAATCAATATATAAACCCTAAAACAGTATTTGCTTCGATTGAATTTCGTTTTCTCTAAGTTTTCATGATTTCTTCTTGTTTGATTCGCGTTTGTTCAGAACAAAATATGAAGAAGGCCATTACCGCGTGAATGAACTTGAAGTTTTCGGATTTCACTCCTGCTTCTATAGCGGATTTGCGTGCGTGACTTTCCATCTTAGGGTTTGGATCCACACCAAGAACACAGACGTTTGGAATATTGTTGTAGTACTTGATGTTCGGACCAGCTCCAATACCAATTTCCAAAACAGTTTCTGCTTTTCCCACCAAATTTGCAAAGAGTTTCCTCTTGTAAACAGCAATCTGACAAAAGAAGAAGAATGAAACGTTAGAAACAAAGAAAGAATGCATGCAAATCTCATGAAGTCACTAACCTCTTTCTCATATCTTTCCATCCCTGCGCTCCTAAAATAACCATAGAGCTCAAAATACCAGTCAGGCTTAGGAGGACGCAATTGGTTCAATACTTCCTGATATAAATGAAGATATAGATAATTAGATAAAATAGGTATTGTATTCCTCTTCTATAATTTAGCAGCAAAGTTCACTACGAGCAACCGTTGAGTTTGGAGCTGTGGATGGAGCAGCGTAGGAAGGAGAGATTGGAAGAAACGGCGTCGTAGCTTCTCCTAGGAAATGCTTTCTTCCGCACGTACATAAGCTGAAACCAGGTGAGGCAGGAGGATCCGTAGTATTGAGACTCTTCTGCATTTTGATGATAGAACCTCTAACTCTTGTTCCTCGAGCTGAATCTATGGTCACCGGGAACATTGATGAAGGTGTGAAATTCAGGATGGCCATTGCTATTTTTCTCAAACTACTCGTCTCAGTTTGATTCTCTAATGCCTTCATTGCACACCATAGCGTATTTATAACCGTCTTTCCGAAGCAATCTTTTGTTTGTGCATAATAATTATACAGAGCATCTTTATTTCTGAGTACGACGCGTTATATTTACATATTATTTAATATATTTCTAAATATTTTTTTTTAAATCTTAATTTTGCTGTTTATTTATATCTAAATCACAACAATATAAAATCCACCCAATCATTTTTATAAATTAAAATTGTCTTTCACTTTTATACTCAATTTTTATATTACTATACCAAAATGTATATACTTATATAAATATTTTTTTTTTAAATGTGAGCCCCTATAAAATGGGGATTCTATTAAATGTTTAAAATACTATTACCCAAAGCTCGGCTCTGGACGCGTCATCGAATAAGCTTTTTACTATTATTTTATTCATTAAGCATTTTTAAAAGGAAGACACACATTAAGTCAAATTTTCCATTATAACCAATAATGGAATTTTGATGTTTTCTATGTCTTTGGTGTTATGCAAGTCTTTTTCTTTGGACTCTCTGGAGTCTCGTTACCGTTCGATGTTTACTGGCATTTTCATTTTTTCTGTCTTTGGTTTTATGCAAGTCTTTCCCTTTGTTATTGATTTTGTGCGAACCCCCCCCCCCCCCCCCCCCCCCCCCCCCCCCCCCCCCCAACTCCCCAGAGTTTTCATTAATATTATACAGAGCGTTAAAGAAAGAAACAAATTATATGATACTAGGTGGAGTGTCCACATCCAAGGTACTAATACAATTTATAAACTAAAACAAACGTATAATCTATTACTCTCTGTAAACTATTTGTATGGCAATTGCATATTCATGTATAATAATTTAATAATATAGATGTATCATATGACAGAGATTTCACCAAATATCAAAATTGATTACAATATTTGTAGAGATATTTTTTATTGTTTATGAAGATTATATTATATTGTTACAAAAAAGATTATATTATATTGATTAAATGTGTTGTTGAATAGTTATTTCAAATGTAATTATCAATCAATAAAAATAAAATTCTAAAAACGAGAGAATTATTTTAGTTGTTCTGAGTGAATTTAATTCTTCTTGTTTTTAATGTTTTTAGTATTTTTATTATTGTTATCAATTATTCATTATTATTATTTGATGTAAATCTGTTTTAAATATTTATAAAAACAAAATAAGATTTTAATATGTAGTGAATGATTATATATAATTAATTAGTCAAAAAATTCATAGTAAATTATATTAATACTTTTATACAGTTAAGTTATATTAATACTTTTATACAGTTAATCTGATCAATATTTATAAATCATTAATGAAGTAAAATTATTTTTATAGGTAAAAAAGAATTTTACTTTTTTTAAATAAAAAAATATGCCATTAATGAATCATTAGTGAAGTAAAATCGTTATTGAAGTAAAATTATTTTATAAATTATAATGTATTTTTTGTATTGTTATTATATGATATTAGATAAATAATATAGAAAACATATGTTAAATAATTTATGTAGGACATTGAAAATTATTGGACCTATAAGCCAATTGATCGTTCAGTACGAATCTCGTGTCATTTGTAATCGTCATGGCCGTGCCTGCTGTGTTTCCAAAGAGGCAATTAACTCAGCCTTTACTTTATAAATAAAATTTGCGGACCCCACTTCTGTCAGTTTTCTTTTGAATGTTTGTGATCAGTTTATATTGTAGCTGAGCGCTTGTAGATTTCATAATTTTCATCGTTACTAATACAACTAACCACGTTTTGACTAATAAAAAAATATATTAAAATATAAAATTAATATAAATAATATCAACTAAACTGAAACAGAAATAAGCACGATATGTCAAAAAATTAAAAAAATTGGACAAGCCAACCACTCGTTTCAATATAACTAATGTCGATGCAGAGCAAAACGTTTTTTTTATTATCTTTCTAAAGTACTTTTTGTAAATTGATCATCTTTATTTGTATTAATAAAAATACAGTCTGTCAAGAAAGGCCACGTGTTTGTATTATTTGGGCATTGATATGTGTGGTATCAATCATGTGTTTCCAGAAGATCGAGAAAGATAACATAAAAAAACTATAGGTATCCTAACAGTGTAACACCAAAACTGTGTGTGAGTGTATCCACTAATTAAGGATATGATTACATGAGCGGTATATAATACAAATATTTTTTTTGTAACTCTCGTATCTGGGCAGCCACATTCTCAACTATCCCCCGTAGGGTATCCAGCACCCCAACGGAATGAATGTTAAATCCGCTGTGGCCGGGGCTCGAACTCGTGATGGCGGACACCTCAGCTGAGGTTCCTATACCACCAGACCACGAGGCCCGGTTTACATAATACAAATATGATACGAGATAACTGTATTTCTTGTGTTATGTCAAGCAAATGTGATCCAAATGAAATAAGCTCCGGATGATAAAAGAAGACCACACGATACGGATCAAGCGGATCAAAAAACTTTGTTATATAGATCAAATATCAATATAAACATTAAGTATTATGCTCTATAAACATATATATCAAGTGCAATAATAAGAAACTGAATTTGGATCAAAGAGATCATATCCATGTGACATAAACTATATCATCCATTATTATTATTTTTTAACTCTCATTGTATTATAAGTCTTCTAGGTAAAGAGTTCTAAACAATGTAAACTAGAAAAACAAATGTAAAAAAGAGATATACCAGTAGAGATCTAAAGTAAACTAACACACATTTATTTTGCGTATGGATGACTAAAGATTTTTCATATAAAAATTTTATATTTTCTTTTGAAATAGTTGAATCTCAAATAAGATAATTTTCGTATAAATCCAAAAATATTGCGCTTACTGAATTGAGAACTTGTCACTCTCTTTGTAATACTCCAGTAGGAGTCACCGAAATAAAACAACTCTTTCTATTGCTATATTGATAATAACAGAGTCAAAAGATTACTGTTCCATAGAATTTCATGTTGCATTTTGAAGTAACCATAGTTTGCAGCAAAAACTCCATCACCCTCAGATAAAAAAACATCAACGATTGAAATTGGTAAGACTCGTCGCCACCATCCGCAGTAGATCTGTCAATTACTTTTTCTAAACGGTTCAACTAAACCAAAATTTTTGTCTTACCAAATCTATTGGAAGAAACATACTAAAGAACAATAAATTTTTTTGCTAAATTTAAAATAAATTGACAATCGAACAAACCAAATAATCAGAAATAAAGCAAATCAAAGAAAAATGAACAAAATAAATCAAATAAGCCGATGTAGGAGCTATAAAAACCTCCGGCCATCGTTTTGAAACTAGAATAAAATCCCTCTCTTTCTCTCTTAACGGTTAGGTTTTTTTCTCACAAATACGTCTAAATCATCCATTATACACCACTAATTAAGTACATTACCAAATTAAAAAAAAAACATGTGGGTTAAGTGACCCCTCTTCCAATGAATTGGCTCCACCACAAAACGGAACAAATGTGATCTATAGTAACCAGTGAAACAAATATAGATCAAATGAATTTACCGTTCCAAATTATATAGTCAAATGGTAAAACTAGATAAAAAAAAGTAGTTTAAAATTCTGTACACATTTATAAAAAATTATATAAAATTTTAAATTGTTATATATTATATATTAAAACTAATTATTTTTAGAAAATTGATAAATATTATAAATATAGTAATTAAGTAGAAACTAATCCAATTCGAAGTTGTTTTTATATTCAATATATATCACATGAATAAATTTAAATACAATTCTGATAAGAAAACAATATAAATTTTTATAGTACTAGTCATTAATTAATTATATTATATTACATTTAAAATTGTTATATTATGTCATTTAGACATTAATTTGATTCTTTAAAAATATTATGGGATACTCAAACTAGAAATTTGATTCAAAATATAAAAAAAAGTTGATTGAATATGCTCATTATATATATATGTGTGTGTGTTTGTGTTTTAAAATATTTTATTATGTCAAATTTTAACTATAATAAACAATACACTGATAACACTAACAAGACAGTTTTTATACAAAATTTTATCTATTGCTAAAACTAAAATTTATAATTTACAACATCATTTTGCTAATAATACAATGTTTAAATAATATTAATAGCAAGAAATATTTAAAATACCATAACATAAATCATTTGCTACAAAAAAATAGTAATTTACTGGAGCATATATTTCCTTTATAAATTGTCACCCATTTCACTGCCGGATTCCATATTATTTTTAATCATTACTTCCCTGAAGCATTACTTTCCTTAAACTTTTATGTTTTCTAATAACCGTGAATGAAAAATTTTTATTGAATATTTTTACTTTGCTGTAGAGCCGTTTTATGTTTTCTTCACTTTCAAAACTTAAGTGGAACGAAATAATATTCGATAAGTAAATATATATTCTATGTTATTAAAAAATAATTTGACTGATAAAAAAAACAAACAGTAAAAAATATATAATATAGTTAAATAAGAATATATATAATAATAAATACCAAACTTTATGTGAAAAATAAACGACATATCAACTATAATAACTATAATATATAATTTTATTTGTGTGAAAATAATCTAAATAAAAAGAATTATTTTGTTAAAAATGCTTTAAAAATAATATGAACAAAGAGTGCTACTCTATATTTGGAATAACTCTCTTCAGGTTTTTATTATTTGGTATAAGATATACTGCACCACTAGAAATACTTTTACTATATAAATAATATTCAAAGAGAAAAATAAAATATCATTGGCAATGATCTTATGTACAATATATAGTAGTGATAATCAAAATAAAAATAAAATCTTTTTCTCTGGGCATTATTCAATTCCTAGAATTTTTATATTATTAGCTTGTTTTGAACACACTAGATTCATTTGCGTTTTTTGTTTTGTTTTGCTTTTTCACTTTTTAAAACCACATACTATCACATTCCACAAAATGTTACCATTTGAAATGAATGAAAAATAAAATGTACGAAACGGAATGAAATGGAAAATGTGGAAAGCAATGGAATGTAGTTGAAAAACATTCAGAAACAAAAAGTCTTGTGAATACAATAAATTAAAAGAATAGAAAATAAAAAGAAAAATCGCATAAAAAACTCTGAAAGTGTCATTTATTACTAACACTTTAAACTTTCAAAAAGACATTTGTATCATAAAAAAAACTTCAAAGAAGAAAATTGACCAGCTGAACAGGTAAAAAATGTTGTGTCAGTTTTGTTTTCAAAAAGTAATTATTTAATTGATAAAATAAACAAAAAAATTAATAGAAATCAGAAAATTTAACAAAAAAACTCATAAAAATAAAAAAACATCGGATTTTTTTAAAAAATATCAGAAATTAAATCCGATTTATAAAATAATATAAAAACAAAAACATTAACTAAAAAATTCAAAAAAGTATATAAGACCAAATTAAAATACAGAAAAAACTAAAAAAAAAATCAGAAATTTCAAAAAAATGAAAATGAAAAATATACAAATCATTTTTTTTCATTTCCATCGATAATGTCAGAAATTATCATTGGAGATATGCCAAAACCATCATTGTTAATAGGTATTTGAGAAACCATCATCGTTATTGGTGATATATTTGAAATTGTTATTGTGAACGATGATATGATTTTTTTTTAAAAAAAAATCTTGTAATTAAAAAAAAGTATTTTGAATTTTTGAATTTTCTAAATTTTTTGACTTTTATGAATTAATATTTTATTTTTTCTTTATTTTAATTTTAGTTTTTTTTGAATTTTTAGTTATTTTATTTTTTATTTAATTTTCTAAATTTTTATTTAGTTTTCTTATTTTTTTATTTAATATCTGATTTTCTAAATCTATAGTATTAGAAATAGATTGTATATCCCATTTTGTTTTATTCATCACGTAGAAAAATTGTGTGTTTATCCCTTTTAATTAATTTATATTATTCCGTTTTAATGTCAACTTTTTTTATCCCTTTTAATTAATTTATATTATTCCGTTTTAATGTCACGTAGGAAAACAGTAACCAATAGCTACTCATTGCATGATGAATCTAAAGATTTTGTGATCCAATCCTGCTTTCATAGCGGCTTTGCGTGCATACTTTCATTTTAGGATTTGGATCCAACCGAAGAAGAGTTACATTCACATTACGTAGTATCTCATATTAGGACCTTTCCTGATACCAGCCTCCAACACCTTTTCATCTTTTGCCGTCAGTTTATCAAAAATCTTAAATCTTGAAAAATTCAGCTTGTACCCTCTTCCCAATAAGACTGCATCGTTGAGTTCAAAAGGCAAGAACTGAACCATATAAATTTAATAACATTGTTAACAAAATACAGAATAATAAATATTTATAATCATATAAAAGTGTGACAAAGTTTATAAACAGGTTAAAAAAGTCTTAAACATTGATAATTTTTTATCGGTATTTTTTTCTAAAAGCTATAAATTAGAAATACATATCATCAATGTTAGTGTATTACATAAAACTTGTATTTTTAGAGAAAAAAATCTTTTAATGATATATTTAAAAAGGTAACATATAATCGTTTTCAAAATTTCTTAATATATATTTTTCCTACAAAATATTGTTAACATTTTTTTGTGATTCATTAGACATATTACCATTTCACAATTTTCTATGAATTTTATATGTTTCGCATTCATGTTGATTCTTATAATGGTGGATTACAGAGGTAGTATCCATAGTGAAACAAATATATTTTATGTAAGTGCCATTATTAAAAGAAAAACTGGTTTCCTTTTCTTTTGTTAAAATTTAAGTCAAAATTATAATTTAAGTTTCCTTTTTATTTTTATTTATAAATGAAAATATTTTTAAATATAAGTGAGTTTTCATTAAAAAGGAAAATTCACAAAAATAAAAATTATACATAATTATTAAATATTTACTACATAATTATATTAAATTTCTTCAACCATATATATGAACTAATGAATATCCAAAAATATGAATTTTAATATTTTTGTTAAATAATATTTTGTGTATTTCATCATCAAAATTGTATAATAGCCTAATTTAATAATAATTACAAGTAAATAATTTAATTATTTTAAAATATTTGTATTGATGTGTGAATTTTTAAATATTATCAATTCGTTTCTTTTATACATCTTCTAGTCTATCATCATTTTAGTTTTTTCCTATAATTTTTCTAAGGCAAAAGGTATCAAATTATACAACATTATACAAAAAATATATTTACACATATAGTCTTATAAACCTAAGTAAATATAGTGAGCACAACTACTCGAATTTTAGTGTAATTAAAGTCAATAGTACTTTTCAATTTGGAAGAAATTTGTAATTTAATTAACCCACAAAAACCACAAAAGAAATAACATGACCAATCTAAATTCATTTATCTAAATTCATAGGTCTAACTAAAATAACAACATATTATTGTTTTAATAATATTTTATTTATGTTTATACATTTAAATTACAGAATGATTCAAAAATTATAAAGTATCATCTGTATTAATATTTAGTCACTTATTTTAGATAAAAATTAGAGAATGACTCAAACTTATAAATAAATTTAAATGAAATATTAACCATATATTATATGAGATAGTTCCTTTGAAAATTATAAATGTGCATGATATTCCAAATTTTTTTTTTTTTTTGATATTCCAAAAGATTATCAGTAATATTCGTTTATGTAACTACAAATCAATCCTCATTTTATTTTATTTTTTGTTTTCCGAAATAACATATACCAAATTTTATATAATTTTATAAGAAAATAGTTACTGTCTAAGACACAAAATTATATGAAGCAGCAAAATTAATTAAAAAATTACCTAATATAAAATCAAAAGTTATGATTTAGCTCTGAAAAATAAATACAATCCAATGTATCCAAATAACAATCGGACTAACCATGTATGCTATTCTTAAAATTACATGTCTAACTAAAATAGTAAGATAATATTATTTAAAATAATCTATAATTTTATATATAAATTATTTAAAACTTATAAATATTTGAAAAAAAAATATAGATCAATTTATTTATTTGGAAATATTCAAATCGGTGCATATGCTCGAGAGAATCACATAGTATATATATGTATTGATGTAAGTACGCAACATAACTAAACGGTTAACTAACCAAAAAATAAGTGAATGTCGGCCAGTTTAAAATAATGTTCGGATTAAGACCGCGAGTCTTCTGCGTCATGTAAGAAGTTTAAACATATTGGACCTGCCAACTACTCGTTACAATATGATTTCAAGTGTCATTGTAAAACATCTTTATTTGAGTATAATCAATATTTGTGAGTGTAATGTGTCGATAAATTACGCATTTACAAGAGATCGATAAGTAAAAAACTTTCCATTATTTTTGAAAAAGGAAAAACTTTCCATTATAGTATGAATTCATTACATTAAGAGGCATTTATTAACTCTTCATAACATCAAGAGACATTTTGCAAAAGAGAAGCACACTGGATTTGTTTTATGCCAAAAGTGACATAAATATTTTGTTTTCGTTGACAAGCATTAATAGAAAAGTAATAGAGATATAACTAGTTATGGTAGTGGTAGTTGTGTGGAGTTGATTAGTGCATGAATATGTGGTGTTTAAAGATGGCTGTCAGTTTCAAAAAAAGAAGAAGATGGCTGTCGTATTTCACGAAATGAAGATGGCTGTCGGATTTCACAGTTGCGAAGTTGATTTTTGTTTTTGTGGATGCTCTCTTGGTAAAAGTGGATAAGTTATCGGTTGGAGGGTTATGATGTAATTCCACTGAATCAGTTAATAATGACATCAAAACAATAAGAGAAGCTTAATAGAAGACATTAGAACATTAATAGCAAAGCAATGTTTTGAAATCCGACCCGGACGACTTACCGGGTCACCGCGTTATTGGGTCGACCGCGAGTGAATCGTGGGTTAGTAAATTAAATAATTTTATTATATAATAATATATTAGCTATAAAAATAAAAATATAAAAAATAAAATAAGTATTTCTAAATATTTTTTAAGCATAAAATAATAGTTTGGATATGTATATATTTTATGTTTCAAAAATATTTAGAAAATATTTAACTTTAGTTTCTATATTTTTATTTTCATTTGGCATACAAAATATCAAAAAATAGTTAGATTATTTAATTTTTTTAACAAGTTAAGAGTTATGGCATCTAACAAAAATATCAAAACTTAAAATTCATAATATTTAAATGTTTAATATGAATAGTAAAATTAAACTTAAAATTTGAATAAACCAAAAGTAAAACATCATTGTAATAAATTGTCGATAACAAAAATAAAACTAAAACCTAACATAAATTTAGAATACAAAACAGATTCTAAAAACATAGTTAAGAACTAAAAAAAGAGTAGAAATTATCAATTGGTCCAACCAGTGGTTCAACTGGTATCTGGGTTTCGGGTTTTAGTGGATTTTTGCGAATTTATTGGGTTTTTGAATATTGAGTTTTTCGCAAAACCCAAACCAAATTTATCCTGGACCACCGGGTTTACCAATTCAACTGTGGGTCCGGGTTTCAAAACACTAGTTGATAGTAACTATGTGAACAAGGTTTTAGAGACCAAGTCATGTGTAAAGAAAGTAGCATTAAACATGTTCTTATGAATGAGTGAGTTTGTGTTAGACTGGTTAGTGTAAATCTCATCAATTTTACTCTTTTTCTTATTATCTATCGTCTCTTCAAGTTTTAAGCAACCATTAACCTAAAAACAATTTTTTTATATGTTCTTTCGTAGCAGAGATGGGATCTTTGAATTCATCAACATAACTGTGAAAATTGATTACATCCACCTCTAATACAAAAGTTCCACCGTCGACTCCACCTATAACTACTCTACTCTACCCAAAGAAAAATTACCGGAGAAAAGTCAGCTAGTAGCTAGTGATGTAGACCAATAGTTCAGGACTGGCTAACGAATCCTAGGACAAAAAAAAAAATTTCTCTTTAAAATTTATATACAGATAATGTTTAAAATATTTTAAAATTTAATCAGTAATATTTTGTATATTTTGTAATGAAAATAAAACTATATACATATCAAATAATTTTGGGGCTTTTTCAATTTTATTTATTATATTTATAATTTTTTTATATATAAAAATATAGATTTATAAAAAAATTGGTCTCCTTAATTATTATTATACGGGGAGACATGGACTTGGGCCCAGAATGGTCGCACCGCTTGTCCCCCGATTGAGCCGGCCCTGACTAGCTTCACCTGCAAGGTCAATGAAGTCATAAGTGGCAGAGTAAAAAAAGACCAAAGTGAATGTGAGATTGGAGCGTTCAATGGCGGTGATAATCAAGAGATTCATAGTTTCTCTACTTAAAAAATTATGAGCAGTCCATGAGAAAAATTTTTCATAGGATTTAACAGAGAGGGAGAGAAAAAGATGGAAACAAAGAAAGAGAAAAGAGAAAAACGTGGAATAGCGGCCTGAAAAAAAAAATGCAGTAGATAATTGTTAGTAGGTTTGGGCATTCGGGAACTCGAAAACAACTTTTAAAGTAATATTTTGTACTAAAAGAGCCACAAAAGAACCAACCCTATCCTACCACTAAGACCATGCTAACATAGTCTCTTAGGAGGGTTTTTTAGTGTAATTAGAAATTAAAAAAAAAAAACTTTTAACTAAGGAATGTATCCTAAATAAAAGGTAGAAGAAACGTCTTTTATAAAACATGTATCTTATCATGTTCTAAGAATCTAATTAGGGTTTCCCCCATTAATCATGCTCTAATGTTCTTCATTGATGACTTGTTGTCTTGTAAAGAAATTTCATCAAAATTGGCATCTCTCTCTCTCTTTAATGAAACAAACAACACTCAGTAACAACATCAAACATAGCTTTCTCAGAGTTCAAAACCCGTCTACAGCCTCGCACATTTGAGCAGAGCTGATGCTTGATGTATAGTTTTACTTGTAAGCTACTCCATAGATATGAGGTCTTGTTATCCACGGGAAACTATACATCGACACCGTCTCTATTTCGGCACCACCGCTGAAACCAGCTTCCAAGATGCACTCTCTCGTGTTTCTTGTCAAATGGCATCCATCTGCTAATATCTGCTGCAATGGATCCAACAGTTTCTGCAAACGCCTGAAGAGAGATCCATCTGCAACCACAAAATAATTTAGGTTCTCATGCAGTTTGATGCACTTAATGTTACACCTCTCTCTCTCTTTATATATGTACATACTTAATGTACCTTCTGCTGCCACATGTTCTAAGAAGATGAAACTCCCTCCTGGTCTCAGCACTCGCTTGATTTCTGAAATAAAAGGGTTAATTTAGGGATATCAGCAATGATGCTCTTTTGAGTAGGAAGAAAGAAGTACCAATGAGTGTTTGAGTGACATCGGAGACAGAACATAGAACAAGTGTTGCAACGACTGCATCCACTGAACCATCTTCTAATGGTATAGCCTCTCCTACCTAGTGCAGAATCAGAGAAGTAACATCAGAGTCAGTGTGTATGATGCAGAGAGATAGTTAAGCAATACTTACTCCTTGCGTGAATCTAAAGTTTTTAGGATTCAATCCTGCTCTCACAGCGGCTTTGCGTGCATACTTCTTCATTTTAGGATTTGGATCCAACCCAAGAAGAGTTACATTCACATTACGAGCGGCGAAGTATCTCATATTAGGACCTGTCCCAATACCAATCTCCAACACCTTCTCATCTTTTGTAGTCAGTTCATCAAACACTTTATTCTTGAAATGTTCAATCTTTGCCAAAGAAAAAAAAAGAACAGAGGAAAAAATCAAATATGTAGAATGATGCAAAACTGAGAGGTAGTAAGCAGACAGACAGACAGACCTCATCCCAATAAGACTGCATCGTTGAGTTCAAAAGCCAAGAGTTAAGCCTTCTAACGTACCTCCGGCCCCTGCGGATGATGTGCTCCTGGAACATCCTGAATGTACGCACATACCAAACTCTTATATATCAATTATGTACATGAGCCCACTCAGATCAATAACTCAACTTCCATATGTTATCCTTAGGCTTATTTCTATTTCTTCTCCTAACCTATTTGGGATCTACAGAGATTTTCATAAGTTATTTCATAGTAGCTTAATGATCTGAGAAAAGAAGTAGACTGCCGTACGTACCTTTGAACAAAAAGCATTGTGAAGAAGCTGTGTAGTATCAGTAGAAGGAAGAGGCAGAGGAGGAGGAGGAGGAGCAAACTCAAGTAAGATGAGTCTCCTGGGTCTGAGAAGGAACATGGTCTCTTTAAGCTTCACCTAACGGTAGGAACAAAGTTGCATACTTTGGGAAAGGTCAAGTCAATAAGGAAACAACAAAGAAAAGAGGAGTTGGCGAAAAGAGAAGTAAAACAAAAACAAAAAAAGAAAGTATTGGAGTTGACATTTGGAAGCCTTGTTTTGTTTGAGTAAGACCTCATCGCTTTTGTCATAACTCCCTAGATATTCGTTCATATTATATTCATTAAGTAAATATTTTTTTTATATCTTAAAATATCTATTTTTTTACGAATGTGTGATATCATATAAAAATATATAAAAAATGAGTATATAGAGTTAATTAGATAATTGTAAAAACAAAAAATTTTATTTTGTGTGCGATATCATTATTTATCCGTCCAGTTAACAAAAATCATGATTTTTTTATGTGTAATTTTTTTTATTTTGACCATTTTCTTAAAACTATATTAAATTTTACATATTTTAATTAGAATATTTTTAATATCATTATCTTTTTATATGATAAGTTTTGATGTAAACGAAAACTCAAATTATGTCAAAAATAAGTATATTCAATGATAATAACAATTTAAATTGATTATTTTTAAAAAAATACATTTACAAAAATATTGTTTGAAAGAAAATTCATTTATCTTTCAAATATAAAATGAAAATATTATAATTAAATAATAAAAAAATATAAATAAAAACCATAAATTTAGCTAATGACAAATGAGTTATATTATGCTAAAATTTTCTTTCTAACAATTTAACAAATGACAAATGAGTTATGAACAAAAAAAAAGAGTTATGAACAAATAATACCATATAATTTTAAAAAACATAGCCATTCTTAAATATTTTTTGAATAAATAATTATTTTTAAATTTAATCAACTGAAAATAATATCCGTACAATTGTGTGAGTCAAATTCTACTTTTATTGATGCATGTTATATATTAGTGCTGCATGTTTTAGGTAACATTTTAATGATGCATGTTTTTTAAAATCTCTTTTATTAAAATTATGCACGTAAGGATAACTCATGAGTTTTCTTGGTTTATTAAATTATATTATGTCCAAATTTATTTAAGGATATTTCATTAAGGTAACTGAAAAAGACAAACAATAAAATAGGAAGTTTAAATTCATTTAAGCATATTTCATTAATTTAACTGAAAAGACAAGTAATAAATTATGCAGTTTTATTCGTTTAAAGATATTTCATAAATGCAACTGAAAAAGACAAGCAAAAAAAATATGGAGTTAATTAATGAAGTAAGAACATTTTCAAATGGATATTTCTCTTCTAATAATATAGATGAATCTAATTTTATCTTTTTAACGAAAATCTTGAACTTCGTGTCTAATCAAAGGTTGTTAATAAAAGACAAATCAACATATTGGTTTAGTATGGTTTGAAGCTACAACATACAAGACTCATGCAAAAAAAAGTCATCTACACAAGAGACACTCTACCTTCTCATTCTTGTGGGTTTTGTGGTGCACCGCCTCTAGAATCCGGCAGTAGTCATAGAACAGTGATGACTGGTCTCCTTCAAGTCCAGTCCTACTAACCCTATTAGCTCCAGCTAGATTGTTACAGGGGCTACCGCCTATGACAAGGTCAAACCCTCCGTACTGGTCCATAAGTCCCTCTATCTTGTGGTCGTCAAGCTCTTCAACATCTCTAAACTCTATCAGATCACCCCTTTGATTTGTCTGCTCCCAAAAACTCCTGAATATGTTCCTGTTCATATTCAGAAATCTCACCGGATACAACTAGCTTCATCGGAATCGGGAGTCGGTGAAGTGCCACTTCTATGTGATATGAAAGATAATTTCTATTGATCAGAGTATACACATATTTATACATCGTACAAGAGAGATTATAGGAGGAGATCAAGATGATTGATACACAAGTATAGAAAGAATATACGGTAGTTATATACATATGATATTCTTTCCTTAATACGTCCCCTCAAGATGGAGGTGCCTTGGCAACACCAATCTTGGACGATACTTGGATGAAAGGAGCTCGGGCTAATGGCTTAGTCAAGGCGTCGGCTAGCTGGTCTTTAGATGAGACATGAGCAACACGGAGAGCTCCAGCAGTTACCTGGTTTCTGATGAAGTGATAATCTAGTGCGAGATGTTTCATTCGCGAATGAAAAACCGGATTTGCACATAGATAAGTGGCACCAACATTGTCACAGTATATCACAAGAGGACCGTTTATTATGATGCCAATCTCAACCAAAAGTGAACAAATCCATCGAAGTTCAGCTGAAGTGTTAGCCACAGATCGATATTCAGCTTCTGTTGAGGATCGGGCAACTCCACTTTGCTTCTTTGAAGACCAAGAAATGGGATGCTTACCAAGATAGACAATGTAGGCATTGGTGGAGACAAAATCATCAGTGTCACCTGTCCAATCCGCATCCGAGTAAGCGTGAAGAGAAGATGAGTTATCTCGGCTGAAGCAGAGACCATGGGAAGCAGTACCAGCTAAGTAACGCAGGACTCTTTTAACAGCTTGCCAATGTTCCGAAGTTGGAGCATGCATGTATTGAGACAACTTATTTACTGCATAGGAGATATCCGGTCTCGTAAATGCAAGATACTGAAGGCTCCCTACTGCTGAGCGATATTCCTTAGGATCGGTAAGAGGAGTACCCATCTTAATGGTAAGCTTTGGATGTGGCGCCATAGGTGTAGAGATGGAATGAGCATTCGTGAGATGGAAACGAGAGAGAAGATCCAGAATGTATCGCCGTTGTGTTAAGTGTAGACTGGTGGAAGTTCTGATTGCTTCTATACCAAGGAAATAGTTGAGATCCTCAGGCTCCTTAACTGAAAAACGTGTGGCTAATGAGTCCAAAATCTGCTGAAGTAGTGCAGGGTCGTTGCCAGTAATAAGAATGTCGTCGACATATATCAACATGTAGACAAGACTGGAACCACGACGCAAGATGAATAACGATGTATCCGCAACAGAGTTAATAAAGCCATACTGAATAAGGTAGTTGCTGAGTTCCCGATACCAAGCCCGTGGCGCCTGTTTCAGGCCATAGAGAGCCTTGTGTAATCGGCAGACATGGTTGGGAAGATCAGCATCAACAAAACCAGGAGGTTGGACAGTGTAAACTTCTTCCGTTAACGTTCCTTGAAGAAACGCGTTGTTTACATCGAGTTGCTTGATCGACCATGAACGACTTACTGCAATATCCAGGACAAGACGAATTGTAGTGGTTTTGATCACGGGACTAAACGTTTCTGTATAGTCGATGCCTGGAAGCTGAGTATAACCCCGGGCAACAAGACGAGCCTTGTACCTGCGAACAAAGCCATCTGGGTTATATTTGATAGTAAAAATCCAACGACAGCTGACCGGATTCTGATGTGGTGACGGGGGAACAAGAGAGAATGTGTGATTCGCAACGATAGAGTTGAACTCAGCGATGACGGCTGGTCTCCAATTTGAGTCTGCTAGAGCTTGGGTAATAGTTGTGGGTATGAAAGGTTGGGATTGAGTGAGAATGGTGGAGTAGGCGTATTTGGAATTGGGTTTAGAGATACCTTTCTTGGCACGGGTTGTCATCGGGTGTTGGTTTGGTGGTGGTTCAACAGCGGGTGGAGCCGGAGACGTTTGTGGATTTGGTTGCCAGGAGGAAGAAGGGTGACTGTTTAGTGGGCTTAAGTTATTTGGTTGGGCCAAAGGTAAGGATGTGTGCGTTGTAGTGTTTATGGGTTCTGTTTGGGCCTGGATAGGGAGGTTTTGGACCTGGGTGTTGGTATTTGGTTGTTGCGCCTCAGCTGTCTGGTTAGTGTTTGAGGTTTCTGTAACAGGTATCGAAGAGGGTGAAATGGGGGACACGGGAGGAGACGGTGATTGACCTGTACTCGGTGGCATCGGTGGCGGAGCTGTAGCTTGCGGCACAGTCATAGTCGGAATTATTGTAACCGGAGAAACCCAGTCATTGACCTCAGTAGGAGGAAGAGAAGCGATTTTGGTGAGAGATTGAAATGTAAACGTGTCTTCCACAAACCGTACATGGCGTGAGACATAAGCGAGAAGAGATTGGATCATAGCATAGGTACGCACTCTGTGTTAAAGAGTAACCAAGGAAAACACATTTTGTAGATCGTGGTTGAAGTTTGTGATCCTGGTAAGGCCTTAGCCAAGGGAAACAAAGAGAACCAAAAATTTTGAGCTTTAAGTAATTAGGCTGAGTTTTGAAAAGAAGAGAGTAGGGAGAGTTTAAAGAGATAACCGGAGTTGGCATTCGATTTATTAGATAAACCGCAGTGGCAAAAACGTAGGTCCAAAAGGTATTAGGAATTTTAGCGTGATGGAGAAGAGAAAGACCAGTTTCAACAATATGACGGTGTCGTCTCTCAGACAATCCGTTATGTTCTGGTGTGTGGGGGAGGGGTAGTGAGATGAGTAATACCAGATTCAGAGAGAAAAGAACGTAAAGCAATGAATTCTCCTCCATTATCAGAAAAGAGAGTGCCTATTTTGGTTTGAAATTTATTTTCTGTGAGGGATTTAAAACGTATAAACGTCTCTTTGACATGAGATTTTAGCTGAAGAGGATAAAACCATGAGTATCTAGTAAAATGATCAACTATAAGAAGATAGTGTTTGTATTTGTCATTAGAAACCACTGGAGAAGTCCATAGATCAGTATATAGATATTCTAGTGGTCGAGTAGAAGAAATAGAAGTTTGAGCAAAAGAGAGTTTATGACTTTTATTAGATAGGCAATCAAAGCAAGAGAAATTGTTTGAAACAGAATCTGAAATAGGTAAAGAAAACTTAGATAAAATAGATTTAAGAATTTTAGAGGAAGAATGACCAAGCCTTGAATGCCAATCAGAGTATGAAGTTTTGACTGTGGGAGTAGCAAAGAACGAGACTGCTGAGGTATTCCCGACTGGCCACTCGTACAGCTCCTTATTTGTATGTCCTTGGAGTAACCGCGCCCCCGAGGTCAGATCTTTCACCTGGAAATGAGAGGGGAAAAATTCAATGGAAACTTGGTTATGGTTACAAAGTTTATAAACGGATAATAGGTTTTTATGAATGTTTGGAACAAGTAAAATATTGGTTAATGATAAAGATTTGTGATTTGTAGGAAGGGAGAGAGAACCCATATTGGTTATCTGAAGACCGCTGCCGTCACCAATGAGCACCTCTTCACCACCAGTATAGGGTTGATGGAGCGCAAGGTTACTGAGATCCGAGGTGATGTGGTGCGTAGCACCACTGTCAGGAACCCAAGGTTGTGGTTGATTCATGAGAGCCATGTTAGCTCTTGGATTCCATGCTGCATTTTTGATACTGAGGCGTTGGAAGCAAGGCCGGTTGTGAGCTCTGCTGGAACTGTTGAAGCTGACTGCAGCGCTTGGCAGAGTGTCCCTGCGTGCCGCAGATCTGGCATCGTCCAAGGTAAGGTCGAAAGGTTCTCTGTTGATTGTTAGATGACCCATGATTCCATGTCTGAGTTGAGGTGTTGTGTTGACCAGATTGCCAGTTTTGGTTGGGACGTTTTTGATTTTTGTGTGGAGGGCGAGAGCCGTGGACATAGTTCGCTGAGATCGGATTCACAGCTGCAGGTGTAGCAGTCAGAAGCTTAGCCTCATAGTTGATGAGTTTCTCGTGAAGCTCTGTGAGAGATGGAGGAAGATCGCGACCCTCCGTTTGTTCCACTACCGGTTTGTAAGCATCAGGAAGCCCTTGAAGAATGTAATCGATCTTGTCTTCATGGTCTAGAATCTTACCAAGAAGAGCGAGCTGATCAAAATGGGTGGTAAGTCCTTGGAGATACTCATCAACGGTCTTGTCTTCTTTAGTCCATTGTTTGATCTGGTTCACCAGCTGCTTGATGTGACCACGGGTTGGTTTTGCATAGGTAGAGGATAGAGTTGTCCAGCCGCAAGCCGCTGTGGACGCACTGAAGATGAGTTTGTCTTGTCTGTTCCAGAGAAGAAAGGCAGGATTTGGAGTGGTGACATCATTTGTGGTGATAGTAGCTTCTGGTGCAGGAGCAGATTCATCAAGATGATTAGAAAGTTCATACCCATCAAGAAGAGCATGTACTTGGCGGCTCCAAACAAGATAGTTGGAGGCAGTGAGCTTAGTGATGTTCGACATGTTGATGTTCAAGAGAGAGGTGGTAGAGGGCACGATGGTTTCAACAGGAGAGGTGAACTGACTGTTATCGGAGGTAGCCATTGAGAGGGATGCAAGAAGAAAAAGAAAGTGGCGGAAAAAAAATAAATAAATAAATAAAAAATTAGGTCTAGTATCGATGCTCTGATACCATATGTGATATGAAAGATAATTTCTATTGATCAGAGTATACACATATTTATACATCGTACAAGAGAGATTATAGGAGGAGATCAAGATGACTGATACACAAGTATATAAAGAATATACGGTAGTTATATACATATGATATTCTTTCCTTAATAACTTCTCCACCGCCTATGCCCGTGAAGAGTGACAAGATGTTTACACCTTTTGGGTACAAAGCCTTGAGCACAGACAAGTGATAGGCAACAGTATCAACCTAAATGAAAAGAACACAAGCTTAGATAAGAGACTTTATAACCAAACCTGAACTAACAAGAGACTTTGTCATAAAACTATATACCAGAAATGAGTTGCCTAGAGACTTGTATCGATCCCTTCTGCTTACACCACGAGTATAGTTTCCTGGGAAGCCTAGAAGACTTTCCATCTCGCATGGTTCAAGTGGGGCAGCTTTGTTCTTACCAACCCAAACCAGGTTCCATCTTTTGCACTGATCGACCACATCTTTCTGTACACGTGGATCCCCTTCATGTTTTTCAAGACGCTCGCGTATATCCTTCGTGATCTGAGCACTGGCGATGCACGTCAACACACAGTTCAGCTTCGTTCTGTTATCCCAAACATGCCACCATTTCTTGGTGTCAGGAAACTCGTCCTCTATGGTATAATGTGGAGTGGGCTGTATCTCAAACCTGTTCTTGATAGGGAGGTTGTGAATATAACCTCTCTTCCTTGCAGCAGCAGAGAAGTACAAGGAGTCCACGAATTCTGGCTTGATGTCATAGAGATGACTAGACATCTTGGCCCAAACACCTTTTGGTGCCATTGCAACGTTCTCGAAGTAGAAGTAGGGCGGACCACGAGCAATGTCAGGGATTGGGACTGGCCTCTCTGTTATAAGCCCAGGTTCATTAGGTACACCGAACCCAATCATCGGATTTGGTAAATGGATGAGCTCGTCATCACTGGGCATGGCAGTGTTTAGCTTCCTCCTTCTTGGCGGTGGCTCATTGCTTCTTGACTGCTGCTGCACGCAAACCACAGATTACCCATGGATAAGGATGAAAAACTACATAACTTAGGGAAAACTGCGGTACCCTTAAACTAATTAGCCACAAATATAGTAACATGGTTACAGAAACATAACTTGATGGGTGTCTTAGGTTCGCAAAGAGGACATAGACTTATTACCTCTACTTCACCAGGATCTGCCCAAAACTCACGTAACTGCCGTGCCATTTGAGCAGCATAAAATGAAGTCAACGACCTCTGCCAAACTTGCAATTTCTCCTGAAAAGTTTGAGAAGAATAAGTTGCAAGAACACTCACTATGAGAGAAATACATGTAACAGGTTAGCGAGAGGTTACCACATCTCTGTAAAGCTATAGAAGCCTCTTCCCTTGGATAGCCCATTTTGATCAAAATGGATAAAAGAAGACAATGTTGTACAACAGTCAACATCTACAAAACGTAAAACGAGAAACGCATGGAAACAAAAAGCTAAGAATGTAAAACAGTCTGTATATATATATGTACCTCTTCATCTGAGGATGATAGACCTGAGAAAAGGTCGGCATCATCATTATCATCTGATAAGTATTGTCATTGGCCATGTCCTCATTCTCTGTTTCACGCATTTTCTCTGCCTCCTAGAAAACCAACAGCCTTCAAATACGTGCGACACATTTAAGTGCATTTGTAAACAATCAGAGTTATCTACTTACTGCATATCTCAGAAGTGCATTTGTAATCTCCTCTAGATTTTCTTACCAAACTGAAGTTTCCCAATTCCTTGAAAAAAAAGAGAGCAAGAGATATATATGTCTATACCATGTTCATGTATTGCTTTGATCACTAATTCCTCATCTATGAGCTTAGATTTAGATGAGCTAGCTTCAGAGCTTGTCTACACACAAAGGGAATCAAAGTAAAGAAACTAAATAACCTAAAGTAAATTCACAAAGAAGAATTTTACAGAAAGCTTGAAGAGAGTTTCAAGAATCATCATAGATTCCGGATTGCCTCCTGCAAGTTATCAACATTCCGTTGATGATTTAACAGGCAACATAAACGCATATCTCAGATAACTAACACACGAGAATAAATAAAAACAGACTTCTAACCGCCGGTTTCTTCAACCGCTCTACGGATCAATTTCGATGGAGAATCCCATCTCAACAAACTTACCAACCGTCTCATCCATATGAACTACGTTTCTCCAATGTCATCCCAAAAAAAAAAAAAAAAAAACGATTCTTGTTTCAGCGTCAAACAAGTTAAAAAGTTTTTAAAACAAGCACTTAACACCAGCTTGTTGAATCGATGTTTCAGACGTGTAATTTTACAGGAGACGATTGGAAGCTATTGATTTCATCATCTGTATTCCAGCTTCCATCATCGTCGTCAGCGGCAGAATCGTTTGCCTGAAGAAAACATCCAAACTTTTTTTTTATCAATTTCCGTACCATTTCATGAGAGATGATTATTCACGTGTTTGTGTGTAATTACCATTTTCTTCGATAAATTTGATACGAGCGGGATCAGTTTGCGAAAGGAAATAGTAAGATGCTTTAGATTCCCAAAGTTCCATTCATGACCCGTTCAGGTTCTATTGGGTTCCGATCGCGGTTAGTAAATCTTCAAAAAACCGGTACAACCCGATGTATTTTTGGATTCCGGTCCCAATCGGTTCTTCAGTTTTAAAGTACTTGATTTATATCTGTTTTGTAACCAAAACTTAAGTAAAATCGGTTTTTCGGTTTTAAAATACTTGATTTGTGCATATTTTGTAACCAAACCATAACTAAAATCCATTCAAAAATAAGAAAAAAAAAACATCAAACAAACGTGATCATTCAAAATCAAATGAAAGGTAAACATAGTTATTGATAGAAAAAAAACAAATAAATGAAACTATAAAACGAAAAACCAACTTCTCATTAAATGAAAAAAAGTATTCAACAAAAACAACACCAAAATCTAAAAATTTCAAGCCTCAACTGACACTTTCAACCATCAACCTTCATGTAATAGATAATTATTTTAGATGTTTAATAATATCTTAGCGTTTTGATCAAAAAAAAAATATCTTAGCGTATCTTGGATACATATTAGGAATTGAGATCATGTTTGGTACAAGTTTTTTTTGGGATTTTGAATGGTTCGGGTTCTATCGGATATCCATTTAAGTCTGAGTTTGGTTCGGATAATACTTATATCCCGAAATACCATAAAACAAGATCCATTTGGTATTTATGTCGGGTTCGGATTCATTTTTATCGGATCGGGTTCGGATCGGTTCGGGTTCGGTTTATTTCCTCAGCACTATCTTTTTCTTCTCTCTACTTTGTCAAATACCGAAAATATCGAAATTTTATTTGAAGATAACGGAGAATTTTTTATAACTGAGAATGATGCACGTTGTTATTTATCTAGAATTCATTGCGTCTTTTATTATTTAGAACTCAAATTCATTATTTTTGTTTGAAAACAATTTTTATCAAAATCTTGAGTAAGTTTTGGAGACAAAACTTTGCAGGACTCAATTTGTCGCAAAACCTGATGTTTATTGGTTTTCTTGATACATTCAAACCCTTATTTTTCTCCCTTCCTGAAAACAACCTCATACTCAAGGTTGAGGCTGAAGTGCGTAAACTCCATTTTCATCAACCACTCTTCCAGTGAAGCCTTGTTTTGTTTGAGTAAAAGACGTCATGGCTTTTGTCATAGACGCATAGCTCACATCACAAGTGTTATGAACAAAGGCGAATCTGAATCTAAGACTAGAAGAAATCAAAGCAAACGGAACGAATTGAGGCAAATACCCATTTAAGATTTGTATATTATTATATAAATGAATAATTTTACAATTCTTTAAATCAATATTTATATTAGCCTCAAAACCAAATTTCATTTCCTTTTTAGAAATACATAATTATCCTTAGAAATAGTAATTTTCCTAAACCTAAAAGACACATACAGATATAACAGGAATCTACTTTGATCGGTTATTGTAAATCTTTAACTTCATGTTGTTAATAAAAGACAAATCAACAACAATAGAGATGGCCAACTTTATGGCGTGAAAGGAGCTCTACTGCTCTAGCAAGTGAAAAAAAAACCCTTAAAGTGTAGTATGGTTAAATATAAAGTATTCTTGATATCTTAGAGAGGCACAAAAAGAAGCTGCATGCAACATACAAGTTTGAACGCAACCCATGCAAAAAAAAAGTGATCTACACAAGAGATACTCTACCTCCTCATTCTTGAGGCTTTGCTGCGAACAGCGTCTAGAATCCGGCAGTAATCATAGAACAGTGATGACTGGTCTCCTTCAAGTCCAGTCCTACTAACCCTATTAGCTCCAGCTAGATTGTTACAGGGGCTACCACCTATAACAAGGTCAAACCCTCCATACTGGTCCATAAGTCCCTCTATCTTATGGTCGTCAAGCTCTTCAACATCTCTAAACTCTATCAGATCACCCCTTTGATTTGTCTGCTCCCAAAAACTCCTGAATATGTTCCTGTTGACTTCTGATATCTCAACAGACACAACTAGCTTCATTGGTATTTGGAGACGGTGAAGTGCTACTTCTCCACCGCCTATGCCAGTGAAGAGTGACAAGACGTTTATGCCTTTTGGGTACAACGGCTTAAGGACAGACAAGTGATAGGCAACAGTATCAACCTAAAGGACAAGAGATGATAAGAAAACAAGCTTAGACCAAGATACTTGAACTGACAATAGCCTTAGTACCTGAAATGAGTTGCCTAGAGACTTGTAGCGATCCTTTCTGCTTATACCACGAGTATGATTATTTGGGAAACCTAGAAGCCTTTCCATCTCGTATGGTTCCAGAGGGGCAGCTTTGTTCTTACCAACCCAAACCAGGTTCCATTTTTTGCATTGATCTACTACATCTTTCTGCACAGCTGGATCCCTTTCATGTTTTTCAAGACGCTTGCGTATTTTGTTTGTGAGCTGAGCACTGGCGATGCAAGTCAACACACAGTTCAGTTTCGTTCTTTTATCCCAATCAGGCCACCATTTCTTGGTCAAAGGAAACTCTTCTTGTATCGTATAATGTGGTGTGGGTTGTATCTCAAATCTGTTCTTGATTGGAAGGTTGTGAATGTAACCTCTCTTCCTCGCAGCAGCACAAAAGTACAGGGAGTCCACAAATTCGGGTTTGATGTCATACAGATGACTAGACATTGTGGCCCAAACACCTTTGGGTGTCATTGCAACATTCTCGAAGTAGAAATAGGGTGGACCTAGAGCAATATTAGGAATGGGGACTGGCCTATCAGTTATAAGTCCAGGTTCCTTAGGTACACCAAACCCGATCATTGGATTTGGTAGACGGATGAGCTCGTCATCACTGGCTATGTCAGTGTTCAGCTTTCTCCTTCTTGGCGGTGGCTCGTTAATTCTTCGCTGCTTCATGCACAATCAAAAGGTCATTAAAAGGATGAAAAACAACCTAGTATAGTAACATCGTCAAAGAAACATAAATTGATGGGTGTCTTAAGTTCTTCAAGAGGACTTAAACTTATTACCTCTTTTTCATCTGGAGCTGCCCAAAACTCATCTAGTTGCCGTGCCATTTGAGCAGCAAAAATGAAGTCAACAACCTCTGCCAAACTTGCAATTTCTCCTGAAAAGTTTGAGAAGATACATGAATAAGTTGCAAGGACACTGATTGCATCTATAAGAGAAAAAGAAAAATTCTGTAATGCATCACGGAAATAAATTAGTAAGAGGTTACCACATCTCTCTAGAGCTATGGAAGCCTCTTTCCTTGGATATCCCATTTTGATCAAATCTTGCAATCTACCATCTTCATGAAAAGAGTGTAACTCGTTCTGTTATTTTCCGAAGTAGAAAAAGAAGACAATGTTATACAGTATCTAAAAATGTAAAATGAGAAACGCATAGAAACTCGAACAATGTGTGTATATACCTCTTCATCTGAGGATGATAGACCTGAGAAAATATTAACGTCATCATTATCATCTGCGAAGTAGTTATTGTTGATGTCCTCATTCTCTGTTTCATGCATTTTCTCTGCCTCCTATGAAACAGTAACAAGCCTTCAATAGGTGACACATTATGTGCATTTATATGTCAAAGATACAAGAATCACAGTATCTACTTACTGCATAACTCAGAAGTGCATTTGTTATCTCCTCAAGATTTTCTTCTCCTACATATTATCAAAGACAGTTTCAAGATACCACACTGAAGTTTCCCAATTCCATGGAAAAAGGAGAGTAAGAGACATGTCATTACCATGTTCCTGTATAGCTTTGATCACTAATTCCTCGGAGAAACCCATACCAATAAGCTCGTCTATGACCTTAGATTTAGATGAACTAGCTTCAGAGCTTGTCTGCACACAAAGCACAGAATGGAGTCAAGGAAAAGAAAAGAAACATACAAATAACATAAATAATTCACAGTAAGAAACTTACAGAAATCTTGAAGAGAGTTTCAAGAATCATCAAAGGTTCTGGATTTTCTCCTGCACGTTATTTAAATTTCACGGATTAACAGGCAACATAAACGCATAACTAAGATAACACAAAAGAATAAATAAATAGTTCTAACCGCCGGTTTCTTCAACCGCTCTACCGATCATTTCGATAGAGAATCCCATCTCAATGAACTTAGCAACCGTCTCATCCGTATGAACTACGTTTCTCTAATGTCATACACAAAAACAAACATAAAAATATTCTTTAAAGGAGTTTTTTTCTTTAGAATTCAGAAACAAGGTTGAATTGATACTTTGGATATATAATTTACAGGAAACGATTGGAAGTTATCAATTTCATCATCTGTATTCCAATTTACATCATCGTCATCACCAGCAGAATGTTTTGCCTGAAGAAAACATGGAAACTTTTTTTTTATCATTTCCATACCATATCAAGAGTTACAACCTATATATGAAAGATTATTCAGGTGTAACATTACCATTTTCTGCAATAAATTTAATGTATGTATCCTTCATCCAATACACAACAAACCTGCTAAAACAAATAAACAACAAACCTGCTAAACAACATCATATTGTAAGTTTTGGGATATAAACAATGGTCTTTTTGTCTCTAGACTCTAAGGGGAACTTTTTTTTTTTGTGCGACTCTCTAAGAGGAACTTAATTAGTAGTTTCTATATTGAAATCCTAATCATAGATGCAACATTAGCTGCATGGAGCAGGAGCAATGGTCTCTTTGTCTCTAGACTTTCTACTACCCATAAGCGACAACAAGACTCTCAGAATCCAAAGGGAGAATGAAAAAAAAAAACAGATGGAGATTCTGTTCACATGGTTGCATGGCAGCGAGAAGAATCTCTTACCGGAATGTTTGCCTGAGGAGAGGAGCAGATCATCAGCACACCGACACACCGTAAATGATATATCATTTTTTTTTTTCTTAAATATCACTTCAAAACCACTCACTCCCCCCCCACCGTAAAAACTTGTACAAACATAGTAGTAACACGTCAGTCACTCGGTTGAGTAAAATGCCAAGTAAACATTAGTTATAATAGCTTACTATGCCACGTTCACATTAAAAAAAAAAAAAAAAAAACTTAATCGACATTTGGCCGGTGCTACAACACGAAATGCATCTTTGAGTCAGCACCTTTGACCAGAAGGCATTGTCAACAAGCGACGTTAAAGAGGAGAACGATGGTAACTTCAAGGAAGGCGAGTCTTCTATGTTTTAGAACTAACGTTTGCTCTAAGCTCCATTTTAATGGTGGTAACATCCAAAGTTACTTTAGAAAGGTCGAGTCAAGAAGGAAACAACCTCAATGTTTGTCAATTCATGGTGTTGGATTTGACTTTCCATTTCCATCATTTTGAAGCGTTGAGTAAGATGTCATAACTTTGCTTGATTGAATAAAGATGCCAAGATTGGTGTTCAGATGAGTAAAAAAGAAACTTTGACTAAGAGGGTATTTAATGGATCAATAAAAGCAAACCATTTGCAAATCGTCCAAATAGACGTTTCAGATACTAGGTTTTGTATGGTGATACAGATTTGCTGGTACCCAAGTATGGAATATAATGTAAAGAGAGAGACTCGATATTACTACAACCACTGCAAAGCAAGCCTGGTCGCTTATTCTTCTGTAAACTGACTTGTGATATGTTTGTTCATGACTTGATGTTGTCTTTGGCGTCAGCAGCATCGACGATGCCTCCATCATCCTTGGCGTTGTCAGCAGCTGATGCGCTAGCTTGTTGGTCATCCAGAGGTTCGTTGGTGTCAGCCTCAGCGTCTGACTTTCACGAGATGCATTGAATGAGTTAAGAGTTGATATATGTCAAAATGAAATCAAGAAAACAAGGTTTGTGTGAATTCATTTATCTAAAAATATGTCACCTTCAGAGTTATCGCCTGAAGATAAGGCCATTCGTCTTGCCCTTGGTTGCTGGTGCGGGGTTGGCTGTTTCGTGAAACAGATAGATATCAAGACAAACAAAGAAACATGTGGAGAACACACAGAAGAAGAAGAAGAAGAAAAAAAAAAGCGAGCTTTAAACTTTTACCTGCAGTTTTGGTCGGAGAGCTTCCAAAGGCCCTTTTGGCTTTTGTCCTTTTTGCTGAATAAAAATGGTAATTCAAGTTATTATCTGCTTCTTCTTCTTCTTCTTTTTTTTTTTTTTTTTTGGCACACGACACAGAAAGAGACAGTAGCAGGAAGGATAGTCACAAAGGTTGTTAGTTAGTAAGTATGCAAGAATCACCTTGCCTAATGCCCAATCAGCTGAGTCAAAAAACGCACGCTCATGATCCTTGAACAAAACATTGAATACATCTGAATTAGCTTTTCTCTAATGGATCAAAAATTACAGTTTTTCTATGTATATAAATTGGTGAAAACAAAAAAAAAAAAGCTAACCTTGGATATCAAAGGAATCTTCTTTGGCAACAATCCTCCATACTTTTTCTTGATCGCATTTTCCTACAGTAACCCCAACAGTGAAGAATACAGAGAAGGATCATAACACTATTTAAACTAAGTGGTTACCTCGGACTCAGACGATGGCTGTTTATGAATCTCAGTTTCATCATTTTGTTCAACAGGAGGAGGAGTATCATCAACAAGCTCCTTTCCCTTCACGTCTTCCATAACTGGAACTACACGAACTAGTTAAGTCTTACTACATTTCTTCCTATTATGTAGATTGTGAGATCTAATAGAAACAACAGGAAACACATATAATATCGTTTTCACTACAAAACGATCAAAAACACTAGTACTGATTATAAATATTATTTTTTTAAAGTCCACTCTGTTTTTCAGATGCGAACCCTATGAAGATCTTGATAACAACACTATGGAGTTTTCCATTGACAATCGTTCATCACAAACATACTCTGACACATGAGCAGCCCCGCGCACGATCAAACAGAACGAAAAAAAAGTTCAATCGGAAAGAAATTACCGAAAAGGTGGGTGAGGAACGCCGGTTAACCGTGAAGAGATTCCGACGAGAACCGGGGGGTTAGATCGGATCTTGTTTAGTATGTGAGCTCCACGTTCCACGATGATGATGTCGATGCCTCAACTTAACGCAGCATTTTATTCTCTCAGGACACGGTTTGGGCCTTCATGGGCCGAATATTCCAGTGAATATCAAGAATCAAATATACAATAAATCTTTTTTGTTGACCGATATGGAAGTGATATATATACATACATATTTGG
The DNA here is from genome assembly GCF_020379485.1 of Brassica napus. Lineage (NCBI taxonomy): Eukaryota > Viridiplantae > Streptophyta > Magnoliopsida > Brassicales > Brassicaceae > Brassica > Brassica napus. The sequence continues at coordinate 41,893,136 of NC_063449.1, read as the reverse complement.
TTTAACTGCATTTGGTATTTGATCTAACTCAATATTATTTACATAGAAACATATTTTTAAATTTGGTACATGATTGTTATATACTTTTATTAAAAAAAAATTTCGTTTACAAGTTTGACTAGGTGATTTTTCCGTGCTCATGCACGGATATAAATATTTATACGTAAATATATTATAATAATTGATTACTATTTACTTTTAATTTTAAATTAATTTATAATTTGTGTGCATAATTTATATTAATAATATTATATTCTTTTAGTTAGACATATTATTTTAGATATGTTATATCTAGTCGATTTTGTTTTTTTTACGGTCGATTTAGTTATCATTTGGGTATATTCGATTACATCTATTTTTCTGAACTCAACTATAATATTTTTTATTCTAAATATATTAAAATTTTCATTAATTTTTTTTTTTTTTGCATTTAGGTTGTTTGTTATCTTAGATATGTAAATACATTTTAGGAAAATTATGTATACCTTAAGTTATATTGTGCTTAAAATAAAATAAAAAATAAACTAAAGTGTCTGATTCTAAATTATATAAATTAATATAACGATAATACTCTAAAGTCTCATGTATATATATATATATATATATATATATATATAAATAAGTACATACATAAGTAACTCATACATTTTTGGAAGTTCATGAACACATATCAATATTTACAATAATTAAAATATTTTATAAATTCTAAATTATTTTATGATTTAGATTTATTGAATGGTAAACTGAAATTTATTTTCAATAATCTTAAAATGAGAATTCAGATTTGCCTTGGTATCTTGATTATATATAAAGTTCTACAAACATAAAAATTTAAAATTTAAAAGTAAATTATATATTAAGAAAACATATAATTTTAATAATGATAAAATATAATATATCTCCCTCGTTAAAGTATATAGTGTTATGCTATTTTAAAATATTATGTAATTATTTGATTTTCTTTGGTATTCACATTATATACAAATATATAGTTTTCATATAATAAAATAAAGATATAATGAAACTATTTTATTACTTCAAAAGTATATTTTATGTTATTTATAAATATTTTTTCAATGGAACATTACTATTTTCTGAACTTTCATTTTTAATGAAATCATATGTTATATACATATATGTTATATGTTATAAAATATATTATTCTATAACATATGCTATACATTATTTTATATGTTATATATTATTATTTTATATGTTATCATATGTTATATATTTTTAATGAAAATATATACTTATATTTTCGTTTTTAAATTTGCTTTTTAAACTTTATAAATATTCCCTTTTTATTATATATGTTATTTTGAAAATTTTAAAAAGGAAACTAAATAAAAAATCAATAATAGTATTTAAATGTAATATTTTTAATTCATTAAGGGTATTAGGGTAATCAACCATCGTGAGAGTTTACGTGAACGTGACACATGGGAAACTGAATTCTCAAATAATATTATAGAGATATAAGCATGATAAATTCCAAATGATGTTGTTCAATTTGATAGAGATAAATAAGTTTTCGGAATATTTTTTCATAATATTCTTATGCATGACAAAATATAATTAATTTATTAGCAAGTTTCAATTAATCATTACTTAAGATTTTTATTGAAAAGAATTTATCTATACTCACCAAGTTTTAGAACATGAAACTTGAAATTATATTTTCACTTGGACAATTCATCTTAATTCTTTGATAGTTTAAGAACAAAATGTTACTAAAGATTTGTATATTTATCTTCTTGTATCATTCCACACTGGATTAGACTTTTCCTTTATTAAACTCTCTTTCTGTTTTGGTCTATGAACGTCTGGATACAGTAACTTTCAAACCATGCGCCATAGATAGAATTGTCATCATCCGGTACTTGACAGGATGATTTGGTACCAAATGGAATCTATAGAATCTGCAAAGAATTGCCATTGCCATCTTCATTTGTAGATAAGCTGAATCTTTTCCCAAGCATATTCTAGGTCCAGCCTGCATGATCACTCACGCAAACTCACATTTCTTCATGTTCACATTTTTCATAATCCATAAAAAAAAAATTAGTATGTGTTTGTTAGATTATACCTGAAATGCTGTGAACTTGAATGGGGAAGCGTTCTGAAACATCCCATCTTTAAGCCATCTTTCTGGTTTAAACATTGCTGCATCTGATCCCCAGTTGTACTCCATACGACCCATTGAGTAAGGAACATATGTTACCATTCCTCCTGCTTTTACTTTTGTTCCATTAGGTAATATATCATCTTCTAACACTCCTTTTGGATCCTACAATATTTTAAAATATTTAAGTTGTAAGTCCCACTTGTTTCCCAATTTTTTTATGGATTAATGGTGTGATATATACCTGAGGAACTGCTGGGTAGAGACGAAGTGTTTCTGTTACCACGGCATGTAAGTAGTGTAATTTTCCTAAAGAATCATAACTCAACATTCCTGCAAACTGTGTTACCCTCTCGTTGAAGGACTTGAAGTCCTCTGTATCGTATTGACGCAACGGTGTGTTTGTCTCTTCTGCCTTTTCTCTTTCGAGTTCTTGTAGCTCTGAGCAAAGCTTCTCGGCGACATGTTCATTCATCATTATCATGTATATAGCCCAAGTGAGAGTTGTTGCTGTTGTATCTCTTCCAGCAATAACAAAGTTAAGGACTATGTCTCTTAGGCTTTTCTCAGTTGATTTGCTATCAGGATCGTCGCTGATCTCAATGAACCTCGAGAGTATATCATGCTTCATCTAGTACATTTTGAGAAAAAAATGTTACTACGTGACAAGTGCATGCATATATACATTTGAGTTCTAACATTATTTTGTTACCTTAGTGTTGTTGGAAGGAGATTTCTGTGCCTCTAATATCTCTGCTTTCCTTCTTCTTATCATTGAATATGTGAAATCATCGACTACTTTTATGCTCTTGCCAAGTAATGCCTCAGATCCTATGTTAAGGTACTTTTTAATCTTCCAAAGAGGGTCTATGAAACGAAGTGTTACGATTATATTCGCGGTATCGAAAGCTTTAGCAAAGCGATTCTCTGGTAGCTCTGGAGCTAATGTTCCTATCTCCACACCAAATCCCACTTTACATATGGAGTCTAGAGTCATTCTCATCAACAATTCCTGCAGCCAAAAATATCAAGAAAAGGATTTAAAAGAAGAGAACATACGACATGTTCATAGATATCACTAGGACTGGTTTTGGTACAGTCGGATCAAGCATTCATCTTAACCTCCAAATTTTAAAGATCTATTATACATAGGACGAATGATCGCTATATTTTTTTTAAAGCTAAACTTATTTCCCAAATTGTTGAATTGTTTTATTAAAGATTAACCTAAAAATGTTTATGGTCTCATAAATTTTAAATCTGGTCCTGGATATGACTTTCGGACTGTTACCTGCATGTCTACTTGTTGGTCTTTGGAAGAGGCTTGACAAAGGATGGAGAAGAGCTTGAGGCTATACTCTTTAAACACTACAGTACTGAAGTCTCTAAGATTCTTGGAAGCAAATTCGAAACTCGCGGTTTTCCTCTGTTTCCTCCAGAGCTCTCCATCTGAATTGAAGATCCCATCTCCCAACAAAACTTCCATATACGAATGGTACGTCTCTCCCTTATTACACACAAAAAAAAAAAAAACATAGATGAAAATGAGAATAACACTTGCACATTAGTAAAAGAGTTAGTTTCTCACCTTTGGGTAGTTGGAGAAATTGGTTTTGAGGACGTGTTCGACATTGATGGGATCTGCTATGTATGTGTAAGTGGTGAAGGGCATCGGAACCACTACGGTTCTCGAGTCGTAAAGATACTCAACGAGCCAGTCGTGCATTCGGTCAAAGTTAGTCAACTGCTCAATGGCTGCTCCGACCAAAGGCCATGTCTTGGGACCTCTCTTGTTCCTCTGTCCCCATCGGTGCAAGAAGATCCATGATGTCACCATGCAAGCTAGAACGATCCACATAGACATTTTTGTTCACCTCTTTCAATCTGAAACTTAAGGACTAAAAGAGTTTTTATATCTCTATCTTGTTTGTTTGGTGGTCAGCCAAAGCATGTGAGCAATCTACTACGTAGCTACTGATCTTTTTTTTGCTGCCTTCTTTGTAGAAATAATTCACTTCTTTGGTGTGTGTTTTTTTCTTTCTAAAACCAGTCTGATCCTCTTGGTTTTTGTAAACCGTTTTTAGGTAGACCAATACCGGTCAGAAATACTGAAATAGCATGAAAGGCCCACAATTTTGTAATCTTACTTGTGATAAGTTGCTTTCGTTCCATTATGTTTTTGAGTCTTGCGTCGACCGAATCAAAATGAGGTTTAAAGTACGATGATGACAATTGTAACATTCGTTATCTACACAAACGACAAAGATAAGTATGTATCATAAATGCATTGCATCTGGCGTTGATTCCTTCCACCACACGCCATCGACTTTTTCATCCTAAGTTAACATCATCCTAATCTCTATTTTGTTATATTTCTTAAGAAACAACCATACTAGTACCAAAAGTTTAATTTGTTTATTGGTTAGTATAACGTAAATAAACTCCATGACTACGTTTGAACATGCTGAAGCAGCTTAATATTAATTAAACATATCTTTTCGTTTCACATTCATACGCAAGAAAATATAAAGAATCACAATTTGGTTCTTTACTAGTTAATATTTTACAATCTTCCATGTTCATTTCTTTCTTCTTTATTCCAATCCATCACTAAAACTGAAACATACTAGCCTGACGATGATGGTTCATGATCTCGTCTTGGCTAATCTGTAGATCACCGAACCAACCGGACTCGTTCACAATGTTCGGATCAGGACTATGAAGATCGAACGGTGTTAAAATGTGTGAGATGGGTCCCATGTAATCCATTTCTAGCAAATGAGCAAGCGAGCACGTCCTCGGAAGTTTCGTCGACGTCATCATCGTTATCTCTTCCTCATTTCTTGGCTTTGCTTCGTTCGTAACAACTGTTAACGTCTCATCGATTTGTACTTCATCCATGTAACCCTCTTTCTCATCTAGAAGCTTCCCTGCTCCTCTCTTCTTGTATATCCTACATAGTACCCATTCATCCAACTGCACAAAAACATAATATAACATTTAACAAATTATCTTATAAAATAAACACATGATTTTATTTTCTCTGCTTTACCCTCATAGAACCGCTACGTTTGGTTGATGCTTTACGTGAATCGTTGAGACGGTACTCGTGCATGATCCAGTCAGTTTTGATCCCCTTGGGAGGTCGGCCTTTGTAGAAGACGAGAGCTTTCTTGACGCCTACGTTACTTGAACCGCTGTAAATGGCTTTGTCTGTACCGGTCGCTTTCCAATAACCGGAAACAGCTGCCCGGTTCGGACGGACTCCGTTTGGATACTTCCGGTCTCTTGGGCTGAAGAAATACCACTCATTTTCTCCAAACTCTGTTTTCTCTGTTTTACAACGGAAAGCAAGTAAGACAGTTAACATCAACGGCAAACCCATAATATTAACATGAGAAATTAATAAGCGGATCGAACCGGGTAACTGCCATGGGTCGAACTTGTAGATATCGACTTCTGGTATGATCGAGACAGGGCATGGTCTAGACATGGTTTGGTTTTTGAGGTAGTAAACGATGAGTTCTTCATCGGTAGGATGAAACCGGAAGCCTGGAGGGAGTGTAGTGTTGGGATTCATGTCCATGGTTTTGGGGTTGTGTTAGTGTTTGATGTTTTCAAAGTTTATGAAATGTTAGAAAGCCGAGAAGGTTGGGGTTTATATTCTTGAGCTTTCTGTCGTTTAGTGTGCGTCACTTGATTCTTATTGGTTGGTACATTGTGGTTTAAATAATAATTGGTTTTGTCCTTTGAATGTCATATCCATTATCCCTAGTCACATATTTTTGTTTTTTTTTCTTCCATATAAATATAATATTGGGATTATATGAAGGGAATTTGTCTAATAATTCAGAGTATTCACGGTTAAAGAGCTTTTAAAGGAATTTTGAATTAGATAATGTTTTTTTTTCATGATAAGCATGTGATCCAAAAAGAAAAGAAACACTTTTATTTGACACTAGATATTTAGTTTGTATAAAATGGTGTGTTTAATCTTTATTTTAAAGGTATTTGGTTTCATAAATTGTACTTTTCTTGTTTCCCGATAACATTTTCTAGATTTTTACAATTTTAAAATATAATTACACAATTTTCCATGTGTAACTATTTTAATAATCTATCATTAATAATTCAATTAATTAAAATATATAATTATCATTATTGATTAATAAAAATGCATAAAAACATTAACTAATTATCTCTTATATGTTTGAACAGACTCTTAAAACATTTTAAAACGGAGGGATTAAGAATTACATATGTAACAGGTGTGTGTCTATATTTATAAAGCTTAAGTATACATGTATATATGAAAGGAAGTCAAATTAGAAATAGCCAATAGTGTAGAAAATATCTTTAACTTCTGAAGATTCTAAAGGGTCTTCGTCATAGAAAAGAAGAGAGGGCATATAATTGAGTGTGCTTGACCACTGATTTGTTTGGTTACATTGCATGGCCTCTAGTATTTAGTATTTAGGTGAATCTCCATTTCAAACAGAAGTATATTCTTTTGTCCTATTTCCCCAAATATTCGTTTCTCATCCATCTTTATTGCTCTCCCATCCTATCTTTTTCTACCCTATCCATATGATAGAAGCTTAACAAATCAAAAGTCATATACAACGTTACTATTATCTGCACTATGTAGTTTATGTAATGACAAAACACACATCAACACCCCCAACATTATGGGCAATATATAGGCCTTCACATATATATATTGCATCCGAAGGAGAAGTACTAAACTGGCTACTAAAAAAGATTAAGTCATATTTTTTATATATCTTCAAAACCCGGACCGTAAATCACACTTGAAAACTATTCATTGTTGGATTGACTTATCTAGATGAGTTTCCATATATATATATAATTATATATTTTATCTCGTTAAATTTTTTTTATTTAACTGCTCTGAAAATGAGTGATTTTAAAATATTCTGTTATCTAATAGTTATCTTTATTTTCAGAAACAAAACTAATAATCATAGTAATCCGAAGGAGAAGTACTAAGAACATGATCAACCTGAGGTTCTTAGAGCATGATTAATGAGAGTTCTTATGATGAGGTTATTAGCGGAATATAAGAACTTGTCTCTTAATTTTTAACTAAAAAAAGTTAAGAACCGGCTTTTAGAACCGGTTCTTAATTTTTTTTAAGAGCCGGTTCTTAATTTTTTTTAGTTAAAAGTTAAGAGACGGGTTCTTATATTCCGCTAAAAATCTCACCGTAAGAACTCCCCATTAATCATGGTCTTAGGATGAGGTTTTTAGTGAAATTTAAGAAACTATTTCTTAACTCTTAACTAAAAAAACTAAGAACCAGTTCTTAAAGTCTTTAACTTCCGCTAAAAACTCCACTCTAATAACTCCGGATTAATCATGGTGTAAAAAACTTGTATTACACTAAAAATATCCAGAAGTATGTGAAGACCGTTCTTTGCTCATATTTTGGAAAAGAAACGTGGCACACTAAGGCTAGAGGGGACCACTTTTGATGCTATTGATGACTTGGCGTTTTCACGTAAAAAGTCATTGGGGATAAGGATTGTGGGAGGGCATACACCCACGCGCCACGGCGGATTTATTTAATTAAAACAATAATTAGATGTCACTAATTACTCTCTGCTCTTATCTAATAGTGTCATTACCACTCGCTAATTGGATGATTAAATCTTTCTTTACTACATTCGCCAAGAACTCCACACGCTGAGTTCATATTGGTCACAAGTTTCCTGAAAAGGTTTTGTATGACTATTGGACTACTAAAAGATGCGAAGGAACGTTCCAGCTTATAGTGGGAAAGAGGAGGAAAAAAATTTATGACAATTATCAAGATCGGTTTATCTTTTATCCTTTTTTGTGGGTTGAGTAAAAAACAAAAGAGTAAAATTCTTCTTTTTTTTCTTTTCTTAGAGGTAAAATTCTCTATGGTAATAGTCTTAATTTACAAATAGATGATCTCAAACAGGAGCTGAGATCCAAATAATTTTACTCTCTGGCAAAAAAAAAATTACAAAAATTTGGTAAACATACATAGATAGAATTTCCAGACTATCTAAAATCACTATATATATATTTATGATTTTCAATAAAAATATGTTCTGAATCCAAAACATTACAAACAATTATATGGTGGACTAGTGGTGAAACAAAAAATGTTTTTATTGAATTTTTAGATCTCTAATGGAAGAAATGGTTTACAATATAAAACCTTAACATACATTGGTCGTAAGCCGTCGTAAGTAGACTCGGTTCATTCTTTTGATAGACTTTAAGCAAGTTTAAATTTTAAAATTTATTTGTAAAAAAAACCTTCAAATCTATATAAAAATCTTAAATTCTAACTAATTTTTTTGGACCAATGTAATGCACTTTATGCATATGCCAAGAGCCATCACTGGTCTAAAGCTAAAGATGAGATTATGATCCTAATCCAAACTCATCCTTACAATAATCTCATTCTTACAAATAATAATGAAGTCGTCACAAACATATTTTCACTAAATCGTGATTATTTTTCAAGTAGATCGATCGACAGTAGCGCCTGAAACAATTGTTTTCGAAAGTTTTAAGGAAACTATTTTGTTAATGAATAATCTAAAGTTGTTATTTTAATCAATTAAAATCCTCACAAAAATCTATTTTGACAAGTGCACCTAACTATATTAATACTATACTTCAAATGGCACATGTAAGAAATATTGTTCACTTTTTCAAAAAAAAATAAAAAATAAAAAATATTGTTCACCAAGCCAATTACAAGAATGAAATATTATGTCACCAAGCTATTTACTTATCACTATATGGGGCATGGGACAAAAAGATAGGATGAGATGACGCACACTAAAGCTCTAAATTTAGTATTGTAGCCCATTTATAAATGAGTGACGATGATTAATCAAGTCGTCATCATAATCGCTAGCTTCTTTGCAATGCTTTACTAATAAATCATTTTTCTATCGGCATGACTTAGAAGATTGAATTATTCTGTTAAAAGGTTCAAAGAAGGAATTCTTTATGTTCGAAGTATTTAAATTTGAATGTTTGATATATTAGGCTAAAGGTTAAAAATTAATTTAACTTTAGCTTTGAAATAACTATGAGGAAGGATTTGATATATTATTCACTGACTAAGAACTGTGGTTGGGGTATAGAAGTATTGAACAAAATTTATAGGATTCATTTATCTTCCATCATGATTAACCATTTTAAACACTTTTCGAGAATATTGCCTTCGGGCAAATCTCCAAAATAGCACATTTCTAAGTTTATATCACAAAAATAGCACTCAAAAACTAAAATGACCAAAATAGCACATTTCTAAGTTTATCCTTTGAAAATTTTATTTGTTTTATTTTTCAAAATTTGAAATCTTATCCCAAAACCTCATTTCTCAACTCTAAACCCTAAACCCTAAACTCTAAACCCTAAACCATAAACCCTAAACCATAAACCCTAAACCCTAAACCCTAAATCCTAAATCCTAAATCCTAAACCCCACCCTTTAACTCTAAACCCTAAATTTGTGACTTTTGATAAAACATTAAGTGCTATTTTTGTGATTTTTGACCTTAAATTCTAGTTTGGAAACAAAAATTTGAATTAGTGCTATTTTTGTCTTTTTTTCTTTTCAATATGCCTTGAAAACTTAATAGACCTACTTTTTTTCTTGGCCAAGAAGAAGGTAGCGTGATTCCCACTGAAGATCATTGATTTTATCAGGACTACTTAGTAGACCTTTTAAATCTAGTAGACCTTTTAAATCTATCAGAAAGACCAGCAGTAAAACGTCTGAACTTTTCTTGTTTCATGGAGAATTATTAGGTTAACTACCACTTTTTTTACGTGAATCGAGCAGGTTTCTAAACACGAGAAGAATAAGAAACGTACCAAGAGCCCTTAAACCTACTCCAGTGATAATCCACTGCAGTCTGCAGGTACTGAGATCATGTTCTGCTGTTACTCTACGTATTACTGAAGGTGCATTTCATGGGCTAGTTTTGTGTTCAATCTGGCTTTGAGGGGTATTCAAGGTTTTAAATCTTTAGCAACAAAATGCTTCTGAAGAACAAATGTATATTCTTTCAAATTCAATGTTTTGTTCCTTTATACCCCTCTGGTGGAAACTGCAAGTAATTTAACTCTCACTGAAAACACGAATAGATTATGATGGGAAAGGTTGTTGTCTTTGTTGCTCTGTAATAACTTGGGACTGATTCTTGAAACAATGTGTCATTATATCATTCTTTGGCGTAATGTGCTTGGTACCACCAGCTAATGTGCAGACAATGTGTTTCAGGAGTTGTGCGCCGGTTAAGCTACCGCAATTCTACTGTTGCATATGGTGAGCGAGCAAATACCTGATGAGCAAGCCAATCCCAACTACTAATTAGTTTTTTTTTTCATCCAAAGAGGGTGGAGAATCATAGGCTGTTCTTAATGTAAAGGACCTCAAAGGTTTATGATGTTAATTAATTACTGAAATGTGTTTAATCTTCAACCAATTTAAAAGGTTTTTGTAAAAGTAACTTGCAAGCTTTTGCAATGCTAATGCAACTTTGATGCATGTTGTGATTTAGTAAGGAGTGGGCACTTCGGTTATTTTATCGGTTCGGTTTGGGTTGGGTTCGGTTTGGTTAATTCGGTTTTAAAATTTTTCCAATTGAAGTAAACCATAATTAGTTTGGTTTCGATCGGTTTCGATTCGGTTTGTATTCGGTTCGGCTTAATCGGGTTCTTTTAGTTTAATTATTTTACGAGAAATCATGTTTTAAAATATAAAGACATGGTCGTGAAATCATCATGTTGGTAAATATGAAAAAAATAAACTTTGTAAATTAAATCTAATATAAAACTGAAATAAAATCTTAAAAAACCGTAAAAAGTATATAAGAACACAATCAAACCAAAGTTAACCAAAGTAAATAGAAAAATGAAAAATCCAACATCGTTAATAAATTTAATAGTGACTTTAGTGTTAGGATTGTAGTATATTGTATATTGCTAATATGTTTAATCAAATAATAACATATACCCATTGATTTCTCGGTTCGGTTCAGATTGGTTTAGGTTCGGTTTGTTCGGGTTGGAAAATCTTAAACCAAACTATTTGATAATAGACTTTCGGTTCGGTTTGGATCGGTTTCGGTTCGGTTCAAATCGGTTTAGGTTCGGTTTGTTTGGGTTGGGAAAATCTTAAACCAAACTATTTGATAATAAACTTTGGTTCGGTTGGAATCTGTTTCGGTTCGGTTGGAATCGGTTTCGGTTCTTTTGCTCACCTTATGATTTGGCAATATGACATGGGCCCCACACGGAAGCTTACAAAGCAACACGTGTCACGCTTAGCTGGCAAAAGAATTACAGCTTACACACGTGGCACGCTTAGTTGGCTAAAAGAATGGTTATGATTTTGCTTCCTTCCTTCCTTCACGGGTTTCGACGGCGACAAAGCATTTTCGAACCTCTTTACGCGTGAATCCTGTTTCTGCACACTCTGAGAGGAGGAGATTCCAAATTTCTCTCATTCCTTCCTTCCTTCCGTGACGACGGTTTCATGTCTAACACTTAAAACGCAGCGTTTTCGTTCCGTGTTTGTTTATGATCACGAAAGCTAATCCCCATAATCTGGGTTAAGCTCCAAAAACATCAAACAAACCATGGACACTGGAGGATTCTCCCGAACGAATCACGAATCCAACACCCAAAAACTCGAGATCGAACCATCACCATCCGATGATCATCAATTCCACTCGATGAACGCTCTCGAGATCCTAAGAGAAACCGTTCGGATCCTCCGCTACAACCTCGCCGCGTTCACGCTAACCTTACTCCTCCTGATCTGCCCCGTCTCCGCGATCCTCCTCCCCAACCTCCTAGTCGACCAATCAGTCGTCAATTCGCTCACCATCCGCCTCGTCCTCCTCGCGAAATCCAGCGGCTTGCCGTTACTACCTTTTGTTCGAAACTCGTGCCAGAAATTCTCGGAAACAGCCGTCTCCTCCGCCGCGTGCTTCCCTCTCTTCGTCACTCTCTCGCTCTTATCCAGAGCCGCCGTCGTCTATTCCGTCGATTGCACTTACTCGAGGAGGAGAGTCGTGGCCGCCAAGTTCGTTGTGATCATGCAGAGACTCTGGAAACGCCTCGTCTTCACTTACCTTTGGGTCTGCGTCGTGATCGTCGTCTGCCTCACTTCCTTCTGCGTCTTCCTCGTTGCTGTTTGCAGCTCCTTCTTCGTTCTTGGCTTCTCTCCTGATTTTAATGCATATGGAGCTATCTTTATCGGTTTGGGGTTCTCTGTAGTGTTTGCGAATGTGATTATTATATGCAATACCACGATTGTGATCTCGATTTTGGAAGACGTCTCCGGTCCAAGGGCGTTGGTGAGAGCGAATGATTTGATCAAGGGGCAGACGCAGGTTGGGTTGTTGATTTTTCTAGGGTCGACGATAGGGTTGACGTTTGTGGAAGGGCTGTTTGAGCATAGGGTGAAGATTTTGAGCTACGGAGATGGGTCTTCGAGGATTTGGGAAGGTCCGCTGCTTGTGGTGATGTATTCGTTTGTGGTGCTTATTGATACGATGATGAGTGCGGTTTTCTATTTTAGTTGCCGGTCTTATAGTATGGAAGCTGTGGAGGCTCTTGAGGCTTCGGGAGGTGGGACTCAGCCCATTATGGAGATGGTGTCTCAAGATTTGTCTCTTCTATAAGAGTGTCTTTTCGGATTTTCAAACGTTTAGTTTCGTTCTGTTTTCTTGGTAAAGCTTCGATCTCCCTTGGCTTTATTTGTTAACATGTTAAAATCTGTTTAGTTTCGTTTAGGCTAAAAGAAAAATCATTGATTTTAGTAAGCCATTGAATCTTAGAAAATGGGTTAAGAGACTAAAGTATGCTTGTCCTCCTAGAGAGTGATAATGTTAAACCATAGCTTTGCTTTCCCAAATCATGCAGGTTTCTATACACAAAGAGAAGGAGCAAAGCATGCTCCAATGATCATTGTTTTCAGGTGATGGTTGTTTTGAATCTATTCTATTGGTAAATTTTTGTATGAGATATGACTCTGGAGGTTCAGCTAAATTTCTGTTGTCTTTGTTGCTCTGGAATAACCTGAGACTGCTTCTTGAAACAACTTGTTATCGTCACATTATATCATTCTCTATAACGTTTTTAGCATCACCAGCTTATGTGGAATAAAATGTTGTGTCTCCAGGAGTTGTGGGCGAGTTAAGCTGCCTCATTTCTACTGTTGCAGGGGTGCGCTCGCAATACCTGATCAGCAAAACAATTCTCACAACTGAGTAGGACTTTACTATGTGATTAAGTTTTGCTGGATTTTGATCTCAAGAGGGTGGAAATATCATACGTTTTTCTTAGTGGATAAGTCAATGGATACGTAGGCTTAAATTGGCTCTGTTTTGGCATAAATCATTTGGATTTCTCCTGCAGAATCAGTACAATATATTTCCTTTGTTTGCATTGAAGGTCAATTGAACCTGAGATCCGAACCACACTTGTACTAGAAACCCGAATCCGACCCAAATATATAATATTTGATCAAGGGGCAGACGCAAGTGAACAAATATATAATACTTGATCAAGGGGCAGACGCAAGTGGGGTTGTTAATTAAACTAGAAACCCGAATCCGACCCAAATATATAATATTTTGGCTTCAGGTAAATGATATCTAAAAATATCTGAACTATGAAATATTATTAATTAAAATTAAATGAATTTGGATCCAGAGTAGATTCTAGACAACATTTACCTGAAGCCAAAATATTATAAATTAAGCCTGGTCCAAACATATACACAACTCGAATGTGGTCTAAAAGGCTAAATCCGAAAACCCAATTGATATTCAGAATGCACCTTCTAAATAAATTTAGGCTTTAATTGGTGACTGTTACATAAATGAAAACATAGTAAACGAAAATTCATTTGAACTTTGATTTGTACGATCATTTCACGATCATCATTAGCACAGCGAACAAGATAAATTGCCTAAATATTTACTTGGAAAGACAAAATTTATTTACTATTTCCTCTCATTAAAAATACCCTAGATTTTGACCCGCCGACGTGATTCGTTAGCCCAGTGGCGGATCCAAACACAAATAATCATATATCCTACGCCATATATCGTATACATATTTGAATATTATTTTTTCATGTATAATGTCATTTAATACATAATATTGATATGACAATTACGAGTGTTCAAGAATATTTTTAAAACTATCTTAAAATTAAATTTTAAATCTAAAATAAAAACACAAACATATAATAGGTTATTAATAACGAAAATAAACTAATATTGTCATATCAATAAGATTTTTTATATTATCATTTTTCATTTGGATAACATAATAAAATTTTATCAAATTCTAAGAAATCACTAATTTATGTGATATTAAAAAATATATTAGTAATTTAATCAATTTTTTTTTAAAAAATACTATCAGATATTTTGTGTTTTATCGGATCAATGTTTTATCGCAGGTTAATACTGAGTTTTTGGGTTTTTATAAGGTTATATCAGATTTTTGATTAACGAATTTTTCATTAAATCTAAACCAGGTTATATACAATGTATCGGGTCTATAGGTTCCACCATGAATCTAAATCGGATACGAAAACAAATCTTAAAACTCAAACATTATTATTAAACAACTACCATATTTTGAAAAAAAAAAACAAATGATAAAAACCTAAACCCTTAATTGTTATGGTTTGAAACAAAAATAATAGTAGTTTGTAAATCAGTTTTCGATCAATAAATGAAAAACAAACAAATTCGCGCTTTTAAGGGTGGGTCAAAATCTAGTTATTAATTAAGTCTGGTCCAAACATATACACAACTCGAATGTGGTCTAAAAGGCTAAATCAGAAAACCCAACTGAAATTCTGAATGCATCATCTAAATAAATTTAGGCTTTAATTGGTGATGTTACATAAATGAAAAAATAGTAAACGAAAATTCATTTGAGAAATTGATTAAATAAAATAATTAAAAAAAAATTGTTCATTTTGTTCGTCACCAAATTAGAGCGAAAAATTTTCGTTTATAAATTCATTCTTCCATTAGGAGTTTTGAAGAATAATGTGTAACCCGTCTGACAATAACTTAACTAAAATCAACTTAACTAGTATACAATTTGAAGAACAAATAAAATTGACCATAAAACTTTTTACCAAAAATTGCCTTAGCACAGTGTAAACGCAATAAAGAAAGAAAAAGGATAAGACCGGTTATAGTTGGTTAAAGGCCCATACTAGTACCAAATTATGCGGTTTTACTGACACACCGGGAGCATACGTAGCAACACGTGTCACGCACTGTTGGGCCAAAAGCAATGGTCAAAGCCAGTATCTATGATTTGCTTCCTTCCATCAGTTTCGGTCCGCAACAAGATCTAATCAACAACACGCAACCCATCCAGCGGATGCCACGTGGCAGGCACTAACTTCGCAGAAGAATCCAACGGCTGTAAAAAGACAGATTAACCTCTTTAAAAGCATGGTCTCGGCTGCATATGATCTCCATACTAGTGTCAGTCGGCGATTAGTAAAGGCGTTTCATTCAAGTTCCGACGTCTCTCTCCCTTCGTCTTCTTCCTCTTCGTCAATGTCGTAACTCACAAACTTGCAGAGAACGGCGGAGATTTGTTCCGGCTACATTTCTTCCTTATCAAGGTATCGAAAAATGTTTTCTGGCTGCATGTGTGGTTTTGATCCTTGTTGTAGTTAGCTTGTGATCAGATCGAGTAAAAAAAATGAAGTTCGGGAAGATATTCAAGAAGCAAATGGTGCCAGAGTGGGTAGAAGCGTACATGGACTACAACGGCTTGAAGAGGATTCTAAAACAGATACGCAGCTACAAGCACAGCAAGCTAACCAGAGTAGCCTCCAGAGTCTCTCAGCAAGCAGAAGCGTTGCACCGTTCCTTTAGCGGCCTTTCCTTCCATCATAGGAACAGTGGAGGAGGTGACATTGAGGACCAAGTCATAAAAGTTGACACGTTCCAGCAAGATGATTCTCATCGTAATCTGTACAAGACTAAGTTTCTAAAAAAGTCTGAAGAAGGAAGTGAGTTCGAAGAGTCCTTCTTCAAGAAGCTTGACGAGAATCTAAACAAAGTCAACAGATTTTACCGGGAGAAAGTCGAGGAAGTGCTTGAGGAAGCTGCTTTGCTTGATAAACAAATGGACGCACTCATTGCGTTGCGTGTCAAGGTGAAGAAGCCTGATGATGCTAGTAGTAACACGAATTTGGAGAAGCATCCTTCTGATAAGGTTGTAGTGGATGATGTCAGAACACCAGGCAGTGCGAACAGAGATATGGTGCATGGTATTGACAGAACTAGTATTCCAGAAGAAGAGGCTTCCCATATTGTGACTGACATTGTCCCGGCCTCTCACACCGATGAGAACGAGGAGGAAGATGGTGGTGGTGATAAGCAGGATCTTCATGAGATACTGGACCGTGTGAAGATGAATGATGCGCTTGATTCTCCTCTTTCTACATTAAAAGGCCTTTTTGGAGATTCTAAAGAACCAGTCTCTAAGAAAGGGTTAAAGAAAGCAGAGGAACAGTTGAGGCTTGTGTTTAGTGAGTTCTATCAGAAACTCCGCCGTCTCAAGGAGTACAGGTGAGTGAGAAGATGCATTTTTTTTTTCTTTTATATTGTCAGTTCTACTGATTTGTCTGTGTTTGTTTGTGTAAATTTCAATCAGTTTCATGAATCTTCTGGCGTTTTCAAAGATTATGAAAAAGTACGAGAAGGTAATAATATAAGAGGCTCTTCTATATGTTATATGAGGAATGTGTTCATATTAATGGTTAACGTGTAGATTGCTTCAAGGAATGCGTCCAGGAACTACATGAAAACTGTGGATAACTCATTGATTGGGAGTTCTGATGAGGTTTGTGGTGTGTTGCAGACTTTAAAGTAGTTTTCTTTTATGTTCTTACGTCAATTCTTTTGGTTCACTTACGTCCTTTGTTTAGGTTAACAGACTCCTGGAAAGAGTAGAGGTAACTTTCGTTAAGCACTTTTCAAGTGGAAACCGAAGAGAAGGCATGAAGTGTCTACGGCCAAAAGTTAAAAGAGAAAGGCACAGGGTTACATTCTTCTCTGGTAAGAGCAAAATCTAAGATAGAAAAGAGAAAAAGATTTTAGTTATGTTAGATTCATTCACTGATATATTCTTCTTCAACTTCCTACAGGTTTCTTTTCCGGTTGCTCAATTGCACTAATTGTTGCGGTGGTTTTCAAGATAGAAAGTAGAAAGCTGATGGAGAAGGACTACGGTACTGCATACATGGCGAACATCATCCCCCTTTACAGGCAACTAACATACTGATCATAATCAATGACTCAGAACTTGTGCCTTGTGAACTCTCTTGTCTAACACTCACAAGCCTTTTCATGTCCTGCAGCTTATTTGGATACATCATTCTTCATATGCTCATCTACTCAGCGAATATATACTTCTGGAGGCTCTATAGAGTCAACTATACTTTCATATTTGGTTTCAAGCAGGGAACTGAGTTAGGTTACAGAGAAGTTTTCCTGGTGAGCACCGGTCTTGCGGTGCTTGCCTTCATCTGCTTCCTGCTAAATTTGCAATTTGATATGGACTGGAAGATGAAAGATAATAACACACTCCCTGAGGTTATTCCTTTGGGTTTAGTCACTGTAAGATATGTTTTCACTATTTGCATTTTGTGCACTCGTCTAAGTAACTTATGATAACATTGAATAGTAATTCTTTATGTTTGCAGATGGTTCTTTTCATACTCTTTTGTCCTCTCAACATTATATACCGCTCAAGTCGAGTATTCTTCCTTCGATCACTGCTTCACTGCATATGTGCCCCTCTCTACGAGGTGATTGTATGAAATTCTCATATATATATATATATTTTTTTTTTTAATTTATCTACCAGTCCCTAAAACCAAGAACAACAAAGATCTTATCTTATTAATATATTTTTGTTTTTTTTTTCATCATCATAGGTTACACTTCCAGATTTTTTCTTGGCCGACCACCTAACTAGCCAGGTTTTGTAATAGTACTTTGCATTACTTTGTTTTGACTATAAATGAGCAAGATTGATCGTATTATGTGTTTTGTTAAGTTCAGGTGCAAGCTATAAGGAGTTTGGAGCTATTCATATGCTACTATGGCTTAGGAGAATACATGCAGAGGCAAGAAAAGTGTCATAGTCATGGTGTTTACAATGTCTTTTACTTTGTCGTTGGGGTTATACCTTACTGGCTCCGCTTCCTCCAGGTAATCATCACTACACACAACTCAATCTCTTGCACTCACCAATTCTCTCACGCATGTATATATCTGTTTTTATGCAGTGCATACGCAGATTATGCGAAGAAAAAGATTCAGTACACGGATACAATGCTCTGAAGTACATGTTGACAATCATTGCAGTCATCATAAGAACAGCTTTTGAGCTTAAAAAGGGACGAAACTGGATGATCTTGGCTCTTGTAAGCTCAGGTGTTGCGATATGTATGAACACATTCTGGGACATTGTTATAGACTGGGGACTCCTCCGCAGGCATTCCAAGAACCCTTACCTTAGAGACAAACTTCTTGTCCCTCACAAAAGCGTCTATTTTGCAGCCATGGTAATTAAATAACTAACACTACACAATATCAGAATCTCATATAGGATAAAGCATCTTTCCTGTTGAATATGATTTGAAATTTTTTGACAGGTAGTGGATGTGATTCTAAGAGTGGCATGGATGCAGCTGGTTCTGGAGTTCAACTTGAAGTCCCTTCACAAAGTCGCTGTGTCAACCATTATCTCATGTTTAGAGATTGTTCGTCGGGGAATGTGGAGCTTCTTCAGGTACATATACATGTTCAGTTTATAAAAAAAGGTCCAACTCTTATGTGAATGTAATGTGGTGTTAATTTTTCAGGTTGGAGAATGAGCACTTGAACAACGTAGGCAAATACAGAGCATTCAAGTCAGTTCCACATCCTTTCCATTACTATGACGATGATGAAACTGATGACAAAGATGACTGATCAGCTATCATATAAATGCTATCTGATTCACACTGCCAATAATAGGAAAAGTTTGTATTTTTTTCCAGTGACCCAATTCAATGTGTAAAAACCGTATATTTTTTTATACATGAATCCAAAGGAAAAAAAAAGTTGAAATCAAAATCATATACTATATAACATGGATGAAGATTATTACAATGTTTAAAATTAAAACTGATCAAGATGTTTCTTTTATCTTAAACTTTGACCTAATAGAAAAGACGTGCAGCTCAAACCACAACTGTACTATACAAACTGAACCCTAAACAGAGAATCCAGAACGTAGATCATATGCTCGTCTTCTATATGCGTGTGTCAACTCGTCTATGCCAAGGAAAACCAGATCGTAGACTTGCAAAGCCGCCTTGAAGTTCATGGCCTCGCCATTCAACAACACTAGTATCTTCAAGCACTGCCTCTCAATTGTACCCAAGACGGCGTACTACTGTACCAGTCAGGCTCTCCTGTGACCGTC
Organism: Brassica napus; assembly: GCF_020379485.1. Classification (NCBI taxonomy): domain Eukaryota; kingdom Viridiplantae; phylum Streptophyta; class Magnoliopsida; order Brassicales; family Brassicaceae; genus Brassica; species Brassica napus. The sequence goes on along the minus strand of NC_063449.1, from coordinate 41,873,455 downwards.
ACATTGTTAGCAGCCGTAAGGAGGATTCTGTAAGCTGTGACATGCGCGTAAGGCTCAGGAGCGTCTGGATTCGGAGACAGCTCGTAATGCAAGCTCGAGGTTTCCTTTCTCAAAAGTTTGCTTCACAGCTCGTAACGAAGCACTTCCTGAATCTTTCTTGACTTTCTCTCAAGCTTTTCTCACTTTCTTTTGTTGCTGTAGTAAATAAGAGATGATTGATCAGTGATCACTGACGACGGCTCAGGTGTCTCTATTTATAGATGATGTAAGTTTCCTTTTTTAGTTACTGATAAAAGGAAACTTTTACCTTTTACAGAAAAAAAGGAAATTAGCATGATGAAGGGGGGGTTCTTAGAGCAACTCCAATGGTAGACTAATTTAATAATTAACTGTGTGATTTGAAAAGTTTATAATCCTTGTTAGTGTAATTTATTTTTTCATGATCCAATGGAAGAATTTTTCAGAGGTTCTTAAATTTTTTTTTTTAGAAGTTGAATGATTGCATTTCATAACATAAAAATTTAAATAAAAATGACATAATAGCATATTAAAAGATACATATACAAATCATAAACGAGAAAAATCTGATTAGTTGTCATCCCAAGTGTCTTCTTGTGTCACATGGAAGACTTGTATTTGTGTCACATGGAAGACTAGTAACCAAATAAAGAAAGGTGTTGTGTTATAACGAGGATTTGGAAAAAAACATGGCAATTTGAAAAAAGGATCAAGCAACTTCAATTTGAAAAAAAACCAAGTTAAGATATACAATACTCATATAATGCAATCACAGTACTGATCTAAACTTAATACAGTTGTGTCTACTCTCATGCCTTCTTGTGTCACATGTTAACCATATGGTTTATGTATTCTAAAATATCATTCAGCTTATGTTTCTGTCACCACTGCAGGTTTAGTCCGGTTCATTGATCTTCAAGTCAGCCTTAGCTCCAGAGATGTCTTCTTGTCTATCATGCGCTTGTTGAGCATCAGACCTGAAGAAGTTCCCTTCCATGGGAGGTAAAATCATGTTCAAGGAGGTCTAAGCTAGGAAATCACAGAGCTTTACAAGGATCAATTGGTTATAAACCATAATCAATATCAAAACCACGTCTTTGGTCAGTGCAGAGCTCACTAACATGCATATAAAACTCATGAAAAAAATGCTAGTTCTACAGTTATTGCAAATACAGTACACATGATCAACAGTTTATAATGTGAAATGCAACATTAGATGTACCAAAAAACATCCCAAATATTTGACGTTTTGAAGATACAAAGCCTGTTATGTATCATGTTATTTGGGGTTCATCGCCTAAGCTAGATCAGAGGAGAAGCAACAAAAGGAAACAAAATGGAAAAAAAGAACATAAAATGATTAGAGACAATACACACAAAAAAAAATTGATCAGAGACAACAACACATTTGCATTGAACATAGAAGCTATGATGCATTTAACAGGCTCTCCTCAAGAAGACTCTCATGCCAGCACACAAAAGGTGCAAACTAGCTTGCCTAAGTATATATAGTCAATACCTCATTTACAAAGATAGCTTCTTCATAATGAAAGTATTCTCAACATAATCACATGAACAAGCCTTGTGAAACCTAAGCTAAAAGATCAATCATAAATAAAAATTGAAACTTTAAAGTTCACAATTATGATAAAGCTCAAGTAAGTACCAAAACTCGATCCTAGAACATTAGCTCGAACCAGGATCCAATCAGATTATAATCGTTATCAGCGGAGATCTTGCTAAATATTACATCAATCGAAGACACAATTTGATAGGAATCGTCGGATCAAGTTTTCCACTGACCTGAAAATCAAGTCTTAGAAGTCGAGCTTGAGCTCATCCTTGGAATCAGAGAAATACGAGAGGATGTACGGAACAGCGCAGACAACCACAACCCAGAAAACATGGCTGATGTTTCTTCTTCTTCTTCCTCTCTCTCTCTTCAGAAAACAAAGCTTTTCTAAAAGTAAAAGAATCCGACCCTTCATGGTGATTGCATGGACGGATTTGGAGGAGAACATCGAGGATGAAAGAATCGGATTAAACATCATCTCCTTTGGAGATTTCGACAACATCGGCGACGGTATTTGATAATGACGAAGAAGTGAGATTAACGAAGAAAGAGAAGGGACATTTTTTTTCCCTTTCGTGTGAAAGCAACGATCCAATACACATTAGCCACATATGGGATTTCAACCGATCATATATCCTCTTAATTAAGAAGCGGTTCTGTCTAATTGTATCATTTTTTATTTATTTATTTTTCTTTTTTTCTTAAGAACCTCACCCTAAACCCACCATTGGAGGTGGTCTTAGGGACGGGGTTCAGTTAAAAGTTAATAGACTGCTTCTTATATTCCACCAAGAAACTCGTCCTAAGGATCCCGCGTTAATCATGCTCTTATTAAGATATACCAAACCGGGTCTGATGAGAAAGCCCTAACAATTTTGGACCGGTTTATACAAACTTATGTGTCTTAGCCAAAGAGATACATACACGTGTAATTGTAACTGGTGTTCGTCTCCAATAATAAAGACCCGACGGGCGACGAAGGAAAGAGATTCTGATTATATCTTTCGAAAATGTTTCTTCTCCGGTCGCAGAAGCTATGGACGGTGCTTGTGATTCTAGCGATTGGTTCGCGTGTAACACACTCGCTGCACTTCGATCTGCACTCGGGTCGGACAAAGTGTATAGCGGAAGACATCAAGAGCAATTCAATGACCGTCGGAAAGTACAGCGTCGATAACCCTCACGACGGCCACGATTTGCCTCAATCCCACAAGATCTCCGTCAAGGTAACCCAGATCCCTCTGATTTTGAGTTTTTTGCATCTTTTTTTTTGGGAGATCTGATTTCGTTTCCGATGATAAAGGTAACGTCAAGCTCCGGGAACGCGTACCATCACGCGGATCAAGTGGCGTCTGGGCAATTCGCGTTCTCGGCAGTGGAAGCAGGGGACTACATGGCGTGTTTCTCCGCCGTCGATCATAAGCCTGAGGTGACTCTGAGCATTGATTTTGAGTGGAGGACGGGTGTTCAATCCAAGAGCTGGGCTACTGTTGCCAAGAAGAGCCAAGTCGAAGTAAGCTCTCTCTCTCTCATTTGATTCACTCTTCTGAGCAAATTTAGATAACAAAAAAATTCCCCAGAGTTCAGAGACTTGAAATAGAGTAATTGGTTTAGCTGGAGACAAGGGATGTAATGGTGTTAGGCTAGTTGATTTTGTGTGTTGAAGAATGTTTCCGTGTTCTTATGCCTTTGTGTTTGTGGCAGACCATGGAGTTTGATGTAAAGAGCCTTCTTGATACTGTCAACTCAATTCACGAAGAAATGTTTTATCTTAGAGAAAGGTAAAAGACTTGTGCTTTTCAATCTCAGAGTGTAATGCTATTGGACTATATGGTATAAAGATGTAACTTTGATTTGGTCTTCTCCTCAGGGAAGAGCAAATGCAAGATCTGAACCGGTCCACAAACACTAAAATGGCGTGGCTGAGTTTACTCTCTTTATTCGTCTGCATAGGAGTGGCAGCAATGCAGTATGTACACTTGAAGACCTTTTTCGAGAAGAAGAAAGTCATCTAATTTGTTACTTACAGGCTGTCACACGCACGAAACAAATCTACTCTTCTTTTGGCTGTTGTATATTAGTTCAATGTCTACTGCAAACATGTTCTCTTGAGACTTAGAACTTTGGTTTTATGTGCCAGTATTGTCCTTCTTTGGAGATGGGTTTAGATTTGTTGGTCCTTAATGCTGGATAATTTGATGGTTTAAACTAATACAAAATGTGCATTTTTCCGACAACTTTGTGTAAACATTGCACACTGTGGGACACAAGTGGTAACCTATGGAGAGAGGGATTCGAGCCATTATGAATAGGTCGTGTTTCACAGGAGAAAGTAGTTAGAGGAGGGAGGTAAGCTAAAGGCATAAACAGAAAGCAAATTAAGATCGTGCAAAGGTGCGAATGAGAATGGATTAAAGAAGAAAAGTGCTCTCTTTTCTTTTCTTCTTCCCTTTCTCGAAAATGCAGCGTTTCGTTCTTCTGTCTTGTCTTGTAAGAGCAACCACAACGGTGTATTGATCGAATCCTTAAGCCCAAGTCCTTATGGGTTTTCGATTATAATAATAATAAATGGGCTCGGATTGAGAAGGATTAATCCTTATGGAAGAGGTTTTCGATACCCAATCCTTATCGACGTGGCATTTGAGAGCAACCACAACGTGGCGTTTCGTTCTTCTGTCTTGTCTTGTAAGAGCAACCACAACGGTGTATTGATCGAATCCTTAAGCCCAAGTCCTTATGGGTTTTCGATTATAATAATAATAAATGGGCTCGGATTGAGAAGGATTAATCCTTATGGAAGAGGTTTTCGATACCCAATCCTTATCGACGTGGCATTTGAGAGCAACCACAACGTTGTATAATCTCGTGTTTTTTTGTGGTCAAAAAATCATCTCGGTGAAGGAAAAACAAAAGCTCAACGGCGATTCCGATCCTCGGCGAAGAACTGGTAAATCAGTGGGTTCCTCTCTTGATTCGTGGGTTTATTCGATTAGGGTTTCTTCTTGGGGAGATTGATTTCGTTCTCATTTGTGTTTTCTATTTCATATATGGATTTTGAATCGATTAGGGTTTCTAGTTGGGTCGCGACTTTGGGTTCGGTTTAGGTGTATTCGAAACGATTTGGGGATGTTTTGATAAACGGTTTTCAATCGATTATGGGGTTCACACCGAAAATAATTTGATGGTTTCAGAGATGGATCGGGTGCTCATACATTTGTTTGTTATATGTTTGTTATGTGTTGCTATTAATCTGTTCATGTCTTTTGTGTTTGTTAGTCTTATCCTCATTGCCTCAACATTTTTTTTTCCAGGTTTAGTCATCATGGGACAAGATTATTCATACACGCAGCCTTCTACAGGAGACAGTTTGTGAGGTACAGAAGACCGTCTGCGAGCAAAAGAAGAGCGTATGGGAGGTCAAGAAGCCCTATATGAGGATAATGGTCTCAGTCCTGACCGTTCTTTTAGGTTTCGCGGTCATGTATATGTCTGGTAAGTATGTGTACTCTGCTTTGGTTGTTGTTAAAGCCATTTTGTATAACGTTGTGACTGTTTGATCTCATGTATTTGCAGGAATAAGTTCGAAGAAGTAAAGCAAAGTCTACAAAAGCAGTGTCTCTTTAATTAGGTACAATACTAAACCTTCATTCTCTCTTTTGTTTCAAATATAAATGCAAGTAGCTACCAAATATAAATGCAAGTAGCTACCAAATATAAGTAGCTAAACCTTCATAGTCTCTTTAATTAGGTACAATACTAAAACGTTGTGACTGTTTGGTGTTTAAAATTTTCAACGCCTCGGATTTGATTGGTTTTAATGTTTTCCAGCTTTACAAATGGGTCTTAGGTTGATTTGATTGGTGTTTAATAGAACTAGTTAGCTTCCCAACTGCAACTTTAAATGTCTCTTAGTTGAAGCTCCCCTACTTAAGTTAGCTACCACAATTCTGAGTTAGACAAATCTGAAAACATGGCTGCGAACAACACAAGTTATGTTAACCTCCTGTTTAGTCAATCTCAGTCCCCAGTGGACCTTGATTCACCCGAACCTTTTTGGTTCGGGACCCAAGGTCCTGATGCGTCTCCTACTGTCGAATCTGCTGTGGAGTCTCCTGTTAGGAAGGAGAGGAGGCCTTGGTCTACTAAGGAGGACAAAATCCTAATCGGAGCTTGGCTTAACACGAGTAAGGATGCGGTGGTGAGCAATGAGCAGAAAGCTGCTAGGTTCTGGAGCCGCATTGTTGACTACTACAACAAAAGCCCTCAACTGGTGGGAACAGTGCCTAGAGAGCTTGGTCAGTGCAAGCAGAGGTGGGCTCGGATTAACGAGCAAGTGTGCAAGTTCGTAGGCTGCTATGACACAGCACTGAGGGAGCAGAGTAGTGGGCAAAACGATGATGATGTCATGATAGCTGCTTTGGATAACTTCTCCAATCAGTACTCGGTCAAGTTTAGCATGGAACATGCCTGGAGAGAGTTGAGGCATGACCAGAAATGGTCCTCTACCTATTTGGCTAAGGGGAGTGGGAAGGAAAAGCGCAAAGGGGTGGAGGTTGTTAGAGAAGAAGAAGTGGTTAGACCCGTGGGGGTCAAGGCAGCTAAAGCTGCTACGAAGAAGAAGAAGAGTGTTGCAGAAGAGTCCTTGTCACAAATACAAGTCATAATGGAAATGAAAGATAAACTCTCTAAGCAGAAGTTGCTTGACCGTCTACTCGCCAAAAAAGACCCTCTTACTGAGATGGAAAAAGCTCTTCAGCTGAAACTTATGTGTAATATGTTATGAGTTTAGGTAGTAACATGTCGAGTAGTTAGCTGTTACAAGTACTTATTTGATGTTTGTTGTTTACTAACGTTTGTCTTATTTGTTTTAGCAGGTGTAGAAGTCACGGGAGTTTGTTGGTCTTTATCGCATTCACGTGAGTTTGTTAGTCAGAGTCTGTTGGTCTTTATCGCATTCACGGGAGTTTGAAGTTTGTCACGGGTGTGGAGGAAGTCACGGGTGTCAAGTTTCACTTCTATAAGTGCAGCTGTTTTATCGTTTTAGTTTATTTCTTGTATGCAACTTTGTTCTCTTTCCCTACTTAGTACTTGTAATGTCTATCAAATTCTGAATGCTTCTCTTTCAATCAAACAAACTCTTCTCTATTAACTCTTTCAATCTCTTTAAACTTCTTGGTTCAAGCAAAATAGCACAGGTAGAAAGGTGAGAAGGTAAAATCATCTCTTTAAACTTCTTGGTTTAGTTTGAATTTTTAATTATCAACGTTTGTTAAACATGTTTACTTTGAATTTTTAATTATCTATGAAGCAATATGCAAAATTCAAAGGAATCAAAGTAAAGATTATTAAAAAATATCATGTTTTGTTTCTACTAAAATTTTAATTTTTATTTCTTTCTTTCAGTTAAACATACCATAATTTTTTTTCCAGGAGATACTAAAAAAATGTCATCATCGTCATCCGATGAAGTTGAAGAAAGATTGGACGAAATTATCGACGATATCATAGATGAAACCTACATCAACATTTTGGAAGACCAACCCTCTAAGCCGAAGAAACGCGCTTATATAGAACGAGACCGTGAAATCGGACACAACCGATTATGGAATGATTACTTCAGTGAAGATGCGACATTTCCGCCGTATTTATTCAGACGCCGTTTTCGTATGAACAAAGAATTATTCTTGCGTATTGTCCATCGCCTCTCAGAACACGTTCCATTCTTTCAACAAAGAAGAGATGCAACGGGGAGGTTTGGTCTTTCACCACTACAAAAATGTACAACCGCCATTTGTCTCCTTGCTTATGGTTCTGCAGCTGACGCGGTTGATGAATATCTCAGAGTTGGTGAAAGCACGTCAATTTCGTGTTTAAAGAATTTTAATGAAGGAATAATTCAGTTATTTGGTAATGAGTATCTACGAAGACCGACAGAAGAGGATCTTCAGCGACTACTCCATATTGGAGAGATACGCGGGTTTCCGGGGATGGTAGGAAGCATCGACTGTATGCATTGGAGGTGGAAAAATTGCCCAACGGCTTGGAAAGGACAGTACACCCGGGGATCAACAAAACCGTCAATTGTGTTAGAGGCAGTAGCTTCACAAGATCTTTGGATATGGCACGCTTTCTTCGGTCTACCAGGTACCTTAAACGATATTAATGTCCTCGATCAGTCTCCTGTTTTTGATGACATTATTCAAGGTCGGGCTCCGAGGGTAGAGTATGTGGTCAACGGACACATGTATAATTTGGCGTACTACCTCACGGACGGTATTTATCCAAACTGGTTAACATTTATCCAATCTATCTCACTACCTCAAGGTCCTAAAGCAGAGTTATTTGCTAAACTTCAAGAATCAACCCGGAAAGATGTGGAGCGGGCTTTTGGAGTTTTACAAGCTCGATTTGCGATTGTGAAAAACCCAGCTCTTTCATGGGATCAGCAACAGATAGGGATGACAATGAGAGCATGTATCATACTGCACAATATGATAGTCGAAAATGAACGAGATGGATACGACACTCAGTACGATCCATCTGAATTTGAAGAAGAAGATGTAGCCAGCAGTTCACGGGTGCATAAGTCTAGTGGTACCGACATCCCTCCAAGCATCAATGAAATGCGTGCCACTCGGGTTCAGATTCGCGAGTCGGAAATACATCATCAATTGAAGAATGATTTAATTGAGAATATTTGGAACAAATTTGGAGATGAAAATTAATAATTATTGTAATTTTATATGTTTAATCATGTAATAAATAAATATTAAAAAAATTATCTTATTTTCCCATGTTTTAAAATTTATTATTTTTTTATTCTTAAGGATTTCATTCTGGGTAACACTATTGGACATACAAATTTCATTAGAATCCTTAACTCTTAAAAAAAAAAAAAATAGTATAATATACTTAAGGACTCCAATGGTGGGAACACCATTGGAGATGCTCTAAGTATATTTTTAGAATATACGAACATGTCCACTGTCGAATTATTACCGTTCATACGATTTTATAATAGCGATTGCTTCATCGACATGTGTTGGCTAAACCCGTTGACTCTACAAACTGTACAAAAATACCCTTGAAGAGTCCTACAATCATAAAAAAACATCCATAGAACACTGAGGGCATTTCTGGTAATTATCAATAAACAAAAATGGGAAGCGAGGGAAGGTCCAAATCTGAACGAACCCTGTTATCGATAACATATTATACAGAGCTCTCAATAAACGCGTGGTAATCGTGTTCTTGACCGTCCATTTCATGTCATTCATTAACTAAATAATAATCTCTTCTCCTTATCTCGCTTCTGTTTCTCATCAATCAATCAATCAATCATATTATATATGGTCAATTTCTGGATTTTCAATTGCTCCGATTCCTAAGCTGTGGTTTTGCTCCAATCACTGACTTTGAAGCTTTCAAAGGCCTCTCTGGATTTCGATTTCAGGTTTTATGATCGAGATCCCTGTATAGATTCGTAGTACTTTTGATTTCGCGTCTCGACTTCCATTAATCCCTGTTGCGTTACAAATGTAGAATCTGAGCTTGCGTAGTTTTTAGTCCCGTATATGTGTTTTTAATCTGAGTTTATTATTACACAGCAGCTCTGAGGATATTTAAATCGTCGTCGAAAAGATGCTGGTGTCTGCACTTCTAATGTCCGTCGGGATAAACTCCTGCCTCTGCGTACTGCTCTTCATACTCTACTCTATCCTGAGGAAGCAGCCGCACAACTACGAAGTCTTCCTACCGCGCCGGCTCGTGGCAGGGACCTCTAAAAGAAGACGCAACAAAGTCGCTAGGTACATCCCTTCTGTCCGCTGGATTTGGAAATCGTGGAGGCCTTCTGAAGAGGAACTCATGGAAAAATCTGGCTTGGACGGCGTTGTGTTCATGAGAATGATTACTTTCAGGTGAACTCCCATCTTGATTTTGAAAATATTCCATTATATAACGCATTGGTAATGAATGATTATCTCTTTCTTGTGCAGTTTGAAAGTGTTCTTGTTTGCTGGGATCATTGGGGTTTTTGTTATCTTGCCTGTCAACGTCTTCGGTGATCAGCTTACTCAGATCAACTATGCTGACTGGTCTGCCAATTCCTTGGATATTTTTTCTGTTGTTAACCTCAATACTCGCTCACCATGGTAACCTCCTCATAACTCTTAATAGCAGTGTTCTAAAATTGGTCTAGGTGGCTCTAATGGCGGCAAATCGGACCTAAACAAAACAAAATCGGTCTAATCAATCGGCCTAATCAATAATCTTATATAAAACGCATAACTACGCCTAGCGATTTCTTGAACATTGGTTAATAGTATTATTAAGGCTCCATTAATGCAGATGAGTTTCAACTCATGTCTCAGTTCCCAAAAATGACATTAGGTTTCTTGCAATTAGTGCTCTTTTGTTTGGTTTCTTGCAGGCTATGGGTTCACTTTGGAGCTATATATCTTGTGACTGCTTTTGTCTGCTGTCTTCTTTACTTTGTAAGGGAGTTTCTTTCCATTCTAATCAAATACCAAACTTCTCTTACTGATGACTCTTTAGAAGATTTGTCACTAGAATGGTTTTGTCTTTGACAGGAATTCAGATATATTGGCATGAAAAGGATTGAGCATTTCCATTCATCCAAACCTCAGCCAAATCAGTTCACCATCTTGGTCCGTAATGTCCCTTCTTCTGATGGAGCCACTGTGAGCGACACTGTTGATAGGTTCTTCAGAGAAAATCATTCCTCTACCTACCTGTCTCATGTGGTTATCCATCGAACTAGTAAGCTCCGAAGCGTCGTTGTAAGTCCCTGAAACACCTAATCTGCCTTCTTCCATTACACAGTGTATCTGTGTGTCTTCTTTTTCAACTCTGCCCTCTTGCAGGATAATGCCAAGAAGTTATATAAAAAAGTTCATCATAAGAAGCAGGCAGATCCCCAGCGGGTTAAAAAGACGCCAATGAGATTCTTCAGTCGCAAGGACACTCCTGAGGGTCACTATGAGAAAGTGTTAGAGGAACTGGAACACAACATACGTTTGGGCCAAGCTGAAGTTTCATCACCTGGAAAAGTATGCCCTTAGATATTAGTTCTTGCATACTACATTACTCCTCATTATTTACATATTCCTCTCATGGTTGTAGGAAGTTCGAGCTGCGTTTGTATCATTCAAGTCTCGTTACGGTGCTGCAATGGCACTCCACATGCCACAGTCACTCAACCCCACTTACTGGCTGACAGAACCAGCGCCAGAGCCTCACGATGTCCACTGGCCTTTCTTCTCCGCATCGTTTATGCAGAAATGGCTTTCTAAGATCGTGATTGCGTTCGCTTGTCTCATCCTTACCACCTTGTTTCTTGTTCCAGTCGTGCTCGTCCAAGGTCTCACCAACCTCTCAGCGCTAGAATACTTCTTCCCCTTCCTCACTTTGATTCTATCAATGTACGTTAACGTTCTCCCATTCTCATTTACATTTAAAAAACAATACTCTAATGCTCACTGTGCTAAACGTTATGCAGGAAGATTGTAAGTCAGATCATAACTGGGTACCTTCCGAGTCTTATACTTCAGACATCTTTAAAAATCGTACCACCCATCATGGAGTTTCTCTCTTCTTTCCAAGGCCACATCTGCCATAGCGACATACAAAAGAGCGCTTGCAACAAAGTGATCTGGTTCACAATATGGAATGTGTTCTTCGCAACTGTTTTCTCTGGCTCAGCCTTCTACAAGCTCTCTGTGATTCTCGATCCAAAGGAGATTCTTTTCAAGTTGGCTGTGGCTGTTCCAGCTCAGGCTTCGTTTTTCATCGCCTATGTGGTGACAACAGGGTGGACGGATACTCTTACTGAACTCTTCCGCGTAGTTCCCTTCATGGTCAGTTACGTGAAAAGATCACTCGAACCAACGGAAGAAGAGTTTGAAGTCCCCCCAATGCGGTACCACAGAGACACCCCAAGAGTTCTCTTCTTCGGGCTACTTGGGATTACATACTTCTTCTTAGCTCCGTTGATTCTCCCTTTCATCTTTTTATACTTTGTCCTTGCGTACATCATCTACCGTAACCAGGTATGTGTGACACTGTGACGTGACACTCATTTTTTAAATTTTTCCTTCCACTTGAACTAAGCAGTCCATTGCGTTTTATTTATGGATGCAGTTCATAAACGTGTACGAACCAAAGTATGAAACAGGAGGGATGTTTTGGCCAATGATACACTATACGATGGTATTCTCTCTTGTACTCATGCACGGTATCGCAATTGGTTTATTTGCTCTCAAGAAGATGGAACTAGCTACCTACTTGCTTATTCCTCTTCCGGTTTTCACTCTCCTCTTCAACGAGTTCTGTCGTAAACGCTTCATGCCTATATTCACCGCCTATCCCGCCGAGGTACCAATCCGAAATCTCCTTGGGAGGATTGCAAGAACGTAAATGGAATTAACTCTGTGTGTGTGTGTTTTGTGGCTCTTTAGGTGTTGACGAAGAGAGACAGGGAAGATCAAAACGATCCAAGAATGGGTGAGTTTTACGACAACTTGGTCAGTGCGTACCAAGATCCAGCTCTGCGCCCGCTTCGATTCTCAGGAAGCAGAAACGATAGCCTCACTAGTCCTCTTCTCTCTTCCACTTCGAGTGAAGTTTGATTTCTCTTCTATTCTATATAGCTTTGCCTTTGTACACACTTGTGAATATATGCTTCATTTATACCTCAAAACTTTAGTGATTTATATATCGAAACTCGATATCAATTTATTTTAATGTGTTAATATCTGAGAGAAGATTTGTGAGAATGTGTTGTATATTTCTTATTGCTTACACCACTATATATAGTGGTTCATACAAGGTGGAGTCAAAGGGAGAATTGATTACAAAGATACTCTACATAATAACATGGTCAAACTCATAAAGACTAAGGTTGAATGGGTCTTCCATGTGGCTGGATGTAAACCTCCAATGGACTTTAGTCTTGAACTTATATGGTCTAGGTTATGGACCATCCACTTCATGATTCATAACACTCCCCCTTGGATGCCATAACCATATAGGGCTTGTAACATGCTAATGTTGCCTCATTAAAACCTCTCCTAGAAAACTCAAAACCCAATGTGGTAAAAAGGGAAACCAGAGAAAGGAAAAAAAGTACAACACACATTACTCCCCCTGATTTGGACATCACTGAAGGTCCTTGAGTCTACGCGTGCCAATCTTGTTGCGTGAACTTCCTGAATGTGCAAGAGGGCAATGATTTGGTGAAGAGGTCGGCTGAGTTTTCACTAGACCGGATCTGAAGGACGTTGACCTCTCCAGCTTTCTGCAACTCATGGGTAAAGAAGAACTTGGGTAGAATACATTTGGTTCGGTCACCTTTGATATACCCGTCTTTGAGTTGAGCAATGCAAGCTGCATTATCTTCATATATGATGGTCGGACCCGTTGGGTCGCATATGGACGCATAATGTGGTCCTATACCTTTTGTTCAAAGATGAACTTCGATCTTATAGCTTATCTTTATGATAGCTTATTCATTCATACCACAGCTTGGTTGGTTCATGCTGAGAATTCGACCAACCATAAGTATTACCAAAATTTGGCTAATTTGTGGTGATGGTCTATAACCTTTTCTAAGGTTTAATGAATAACCATTTAACCTATCTTAGGCTGGTTAGTATAAAACACAAGGAATTTAAAATTCCTCTATGGACTGATTTGAATTGTTCTTATAGAACACTTCACTTGCTTACATGTATTAATTTAATTCAGTCCATGAACAACTTTAGGAAAATGCTGTTCAAGAGAACTTCTTTTCTCATCTTTTGATTCTGAGCTCAATACTGTTTGGTAAACCTTTTGGTGCCAATAATATTATCATCATCATCCAGTGAGTCATATATAGCATACTACATCTTTTGAATTTCTTCCAGACATCATATGTAGTGAAATATGTAGTAGTATCCACCACATTGGATTATATATAGACGTTTCCCGGCCTGTCTCACGGTTTATCATTCTTTCAGGATTTATATATTCACTGGGCATCATATGGCGTTTACATATTCATGGCCAATACAATACGCCTTTTATATATCACTTTAAACCCCACGTTTCTTTCATTATTCATTATGAGTACTCTTGTGTGGGTTTATGATCCTCGATACATATCTTTGTATTCATGTGCTACATACTTGCGCATTTTCTATGAATGTATGTGTCGACACACTTATATATATATATAGTTCCTTTTAGTTCCAGACATGGTATAAATCAATTTGAGATTTCATTATCTAGGACCTTAATAACCTTATAACTTGGCGTCCCAAGCTATATGGTATGGTACCTAGTTGTTCAGCTGGCCAGCCTTATATCTCAATGTCTGGAATGGTTTCCTTTAATAAAACTCGGATTTTATCTCATGCACTTTTCTTTCTTTCCGAGGTTCCTTAGAATTTATGGAACTTTATTTGGAACATTTATTTGGTCTATCTTATATAGACTTTGTAGCAACTTGGTTGTGTCTTTAAGACATCAAAACCGTGTGGTGCTAAGATGGGATGACATATAGTCATTCTTTCTCTCGGGTCAATGTGTCTGACATTTTATTTTGCTATCATTGTAGCATATGGACGTCTATAAATTATTTTCTAGTCCGAGGATCTTTGCCAAGACATTGATGGTTGATACCAGATGGTAGATACCATTCTTTATCATTCTTTATACCAGCTTATTACTTTTCTCCTTTCATTGTTGGATATTCGGATTCATAAACCTTATGTAATCCTTGTTCTTTGGTCTATAATTAGATCACCCATTTTGGCTCAAGGTTTCTTTTAAACTTATGGAGAAAGTATATTCATAATATATATCCAACATATATTCCCAATCCTCTTTATGAGATTCTAAGATCACATTATCTTAGATGACACATATATTTGTAGTGGATTCTTTCATAATATCTTAAGATGATATATGTCTGGACTCATGACCCGTATCAGTCTGAGGTGGGAATATCTATGATCACTTATATGGCCTGATATAATTACTATGGCCTGATGAAGGTTCATTCTTTTATAACTCATGGTGTCCCCAAGCATATGGACTTTTAGAATTTGAACCTTATAGGTAATGGTCTTTATATCAAATTAACCAATATGTAATATGGTTGTGGACCATGTTTCACGGATTTTAGTATGGTCATGTATCATGGGATTTGTCTTCACTCCCCCTCATGAACATACTCAAATTCGTGGTGCTTGGGACAATAAATTCCCTTGTGCATATATATATTGCACACACGTGAGATCTTATGGGATAACATTTGTGCCCTTTTAAATATTTGCATCATAATCCGAATGGCTAAGTATGGTAATGCCATCTAAGTGATAAATTTCGTGGGTTAATCAAACATGATTGCCCTGGCTATTTGCCTAATATCATATTGATCACTAGATCAATAGAGAATGTAGTCTCGACCACTTAGGCGATTTCAATTTAGGTACTCTTATTCTCTTTTGTCCATTGTTGGAAACCATTTTTTCTTCTTAATTCAATGGACCTTATAGGGTGAATATAATGCCATTTAGGCAAAGCCTTGGTCGAGCTTCTTTTCCTTTCTTTCAAGGAATGTCCAGTTGAGTTCAAGAGTATTTTATAACTGAGCCTGGATGGCAGAGCATGTCGTGCCATTTGTCAAAGGCTTCTTTGAACTCTTTGGAAAAGTGAGTTGGGGTATTAATCCTCAATCATATTTATCTTGGCACAATAAAGGCATATAGATATAGTTTCTTATCAAACAACAGTTTGAATAAGATAATGATTAACTCAAAGTAATTCATTTTATTAATGAAGTCATGTATAAAGCAAAGTATCAAAGCAATTCATGAAACATAAACTCAGGAAACATGAAAATGAGAATGTCAAAAGACAATTATATAATATGGCCTTCACAATGCATGTGTTGCCATATGGCACTCAACTTCAGCTTCATCAGCTATAGGAGGCCTCATCTCATTATTCTTTAGCTCAATGTATCTTTTCTGAAGCTTGTCAAATCTGTTGATGGTATCTTTGATTTTCTGCTTTCTTTGTTCAGAAGCCAAAAGATATGACAAAAGGTCATTATAAGTGGTGAACTTCTTAGCCATGGGTAGCAACAGCACATCCTTTGGATGGAATATGGAGTAGGTCTTATATAATAAAGAATAATGTGTTATCCTTTCACCACATAGTTCAAGACTATAAGCAATATCCATCAGAGCAGAATTATATTTGTCCACGGATTCAAAATCCTGGAATTTGAGGATCTTCCATTCATGGTTGGCCTTTTGCCATGATACCGGTTTGAACATTTTCCTTAACTGTAACCAAAGGTCACAAGGATCCTCACCATGGAGATACAAGTCTCTTAATTCCTCAGTGAGATGATAACGAATAATCGTTATAGCTCTATGCCTTTCACTGTCAATGATATCATTATACTCATTGATGCATTGTCCGAGTCCTCTGGATCTCAGGGCAACAAGAGTATTCTTTACCCATTCTAGGTAATTATCTCCAGAGAGATTTAGGGCAGAGTAATCTGAGGGTTCAAATCTCGACATCTGAATATTTAACGAGTAATTCAAGCACTCAGAATTCTATGTAAGCAATAGAATAAATCAATGTATATGATTTCAATAAGGCTTTCCCCCAAATCATATAATCTATTTGCTTAAGCAATCTTAGTATGAGAATGATCAATTGATCATTGCATCTAGTAATCATTTTAATTATAATTCAAACTGGATTGATTATATATATAGGGTATTAAGGCCCTTTAGAATTTGAATAAGGATCAATCATCATTTTATTAAATGAGATCAAGCAAGATGGATGAAATCAAGCAAATGCATGGATCAAGAAATAGCTGAATGCATGTTCAGAACTAAGCATTGGGCTTAAACAATCTATATGTGATTCCTAATGCATGAGGATATTTGGTTTTCAAAGATCATAAAGCAAAAACCGATTCCTTCCCCCTTTTACAGGGTAAACCAAGACAAGAAAATTTTATAATTTTCAGGATATGTCTAGAACAAATTCAATTAGATTTTCAATCAATCGGTTTCAAAGCTGGTTTATTATTTCAATTAAAGCAAACATGCTTAGTTTAAACAATAACCGATTTAATCTAATTAGATGCAAGCAATATGAATCAATTAGATGCAAGCAATATGAATCAATTAAATTTTAATTTAAATGCACCATGATCAGAATAGTCAATGATATGCATGCATGATCGGTTTTAACAAAATGACAATCGGATGCATGGAAAAAGGTTGGTTCAAAATAATCCAAGTTTGATCTAATGATTTACTAATCTAATAGATGCTATCAGGTATGCATATAAGATCAGTATATAATTCAATCATCACAAAATCAGTCTTCAAGGATGGTTTTAGATCAAGATTAATTTAACAAGCAACTATGTGATCAATGTTTAGTATATGATTTAATCATCACAAAATCCGGTTTTAAGGTTGGTATTAGATCAAGATAAATTTATATCATTTGTTCAAAATATAATGAACCGATTTCAAGGCCGGTTAAGATATAGATAAATTTTGACAAACAATAATGTGATCAAATGATATCAAACAAGAATTTATTTTATCTTATGACATATTAATTTAAATCAAAACTATAGGTTATAATATTTAAAATACTACCTAGTCAAAGATATGCATTTATTAAAATCAAATATGCATTTATTAAAATCGAATATGCATTTATAAAAATTAAATATGCATTTACAAAATCAGAAAAGTTTTTAAAATTTTATCAGTTACAAAAACAAACATCAATGGTCAAAGATATGCATTGATTAGGATTTATTTCGATTTTATTTGGTTTGACTGATTTTCAAAGAATTTGGCCGAATATGGCTCAGGATGTTTTTGATTGTTTTGAATTTTGGATTTGCTGGTTGAGAAAACCAAGCAAGAAGGATTTAGGGGATTGATATGTATAATGGCCATCAAGATACATATTTAGATTTAAGGATTTTGATGGTGAGGTTTTTGATGGCCGGCTTATTCATCCTGCTAGAATAGCTGGTGATGCGGATGATCAAAAGGTTTGATTATGGGTTTTGATCCTTTAGACAATCCGGATTTAAGGTCGGATCAAATAGGAGAAAAAGGGAGAGCTGATTTAAAGGCTTATGATTTTATGATTTTCTCTAATATTTTTTTATGATTCAAATAGTTCTTAGAAACAAGATTCATATAGATCTTAGATTATTAATAAGTTTTATAAGTTTTTAGAGATTATTAGATCTTTAGAGATTCAAATAATTTTAGAATCAAAATTCATATAGATCTTAGATTCAAGATTAATATTTGAGATAATTTTAGATCTATAGATTTTTATAAGTTTTAGGATTCATATAGATCCAAGATTCAGATATATGATGTTCTTAGATCTTTAGGTTTTGATTAGTTTACCTTTTACACCACAAGGATTCTGAATGGACCACCGTGAGAGAGAGGGAGTGATCCGCGGATTGAGGTGGTTGAGAGAGAGGTGGAGGAGCTGGCCGGAAAACCGTGAGAGGGATAGACTTGGCCGGCGGAGCAAGGCTGAGGGCCGGCAGAGATGGCCGGAAAAGAGATGATCGCCGGCGGATGGGATTGCTCAGGTGGAGAGAGTCTCGTGCTGATAACGTGTTAAGATTTGAGAGAAGATTTGTGAGAATGTGTTGTATATTTCTTATTGCTTACACCACTATATATAGTGGTTCATACAAGGTGGAGTCAAAGGGAGAATTGATTACAAAGATACTCTACATAATAACATGGTCAAACTCATAAAGACTAAGGTTGAATGGGTCTTCCATGTGGCTGGATGTAAACCTCCAATGGACTTTAGTCTTGAACTTGTATGGTCTAGGTTATGGACCATCCACTTCATGATTCATAACACTCCCCCTTGGATGCCATAACCATATATGACTTGTAACATGCTAATGTTGCCTCATTAAAACCTCTCCTAGAAAACCCAAAACCCAATGTGGTAAAAAGGGAAACCAGAGAAAGGAAAAAAAGTACAACACACATTACTCCCCCTGATTTGGACATCACTGAAGGTCCTTGAGTCTACGCGTGCCAATCTTGTTGCGTGAACTTCCTGAATGTGCAAGAGGGCAATGATTTGGTGAAGAGGTCGGCTGAGTTTTCACTAGACCGGATCTGAAGGACGTTGACCTCTCCAGCTTTCTGCAACTCATGGGTAAAGAAGAACTTAGGTAGAATACATTTGGTTCGGTCACCTTTGATATACCCGTCTTTGAGTTGAGCAATGCAAGCTGCATTATCTTCATATATGATGGTCGGACCCGTTGGGTCGCATATGGACGCATAATGTGGTCCTATACCTTTTGTTCAAAGATGAACTTCGATCTTATAGCTTATCTTTATGATAGCTTATTCATTCATACCACAGCTTGGTTGGTTCATGCTGAGAATTCGACCAACCATAAGTATTACCAAAATTTGGCTAATTTATGGTGATGGTCTATAACCTTTTCTAAGGTTTAATGAATAACCATTTAACCTATCTTAGGCTGGTTAGTATAAAACACAAGGAATTTAAAATTCCTCTATGGACTGATTTGAATTGTTCTTATAGAACTCTTCACTTGCTTACATGTAGTAATTTAATTCAATCCATGAACAACTTTAGGAAAATGCTGTTCAAGAGAACTTCTTTTCTCATCTTTTGATTCTGAACTCAATACTGTTTGGTAAACCTTTTGGTACCAATAATATTATCATCATCATCCAGTGAGTCATATATAGCATACTACATCTTTTGAATTTCTTCCAGACATCATATGTAGTGAAATATGTAGTAGTATCCACCATATTGGATTATATAGACCTTTCCCGGTCTGTCTCACGATTTATCCTTCTTTCAGGATTTATATATTCACTGAGCATCATATGGCGTTTACATATTCATGGCCAATACAATACGCCTTTTATATATCACTTTAAACCCCACGTTTCTATCATTATTCATTATGAGTACTCTTGTGTGGGTTTATGATCCTCGATACATATCTTTGTATTCATGTGCTACATACTTGCGCATTTTCTATGAATGTATGTGTCGACACACTTATATATATATATATAGTTCCTTTTAGTTCCAGACATGGTATAAATCAATTTGAGATTTCATTATCTAGGACCTTAATAACCTTATAACTTGGCGTCCCAAGCTATATGGTATGGTATCTAGTTGTTCAGCTGGTCAGCCTTATATCTCAATGTCTGGAATGGTTTCCTTTAATAAAACTCGGATTTTATCTCATGCACTTTTCTTTCTTTCCGAGGTTCCTTAGAATTTATGGAACTTTATTTGGAACATTTATTTGGTCTATCTTATATAGACTTTGTAGCAACTTGGTTGTGTCTTTAAGACATCAAAACCGTGTGGTGCTAAGCTGGGATGACATAGCCATTCTTTCTCTCGGGTCAATGTGTCTGACATTTTATTTTGCTATCATTGTAGCATATGGACGTCTATAAATTATTTTCTAGTCCGAGGATCTTTGCCAAGACATTGATGGTTGATACCAGATGGTAGATACCATTCTTTATCATTCTTTATACCAGCTTATTACTTTTCTCATTTCATTGTTGGATATTCGGATTCATAAACCTTATGTAATCCTTGTTCTTTGGTCTATAATTAGATCACCCATTTTGGCTCAAGGTTTCTTTCAAACTTATGGAGAAAGTATATTCATAATATATATCCAACATATATTCCCAATCCTCTTTATGAGATTCTAAGATCACATGATCTTAGATGACACATATATTTGTGGTGGATTCTTTCATAATATCTTAAGATGATATATGTCTGGACTCATGACCCGTATCAGTCTGAGGTGGGAATATCTATGATCACTTATATGGCCTGATATAATTACTATGGCCTGATGCAGGTTCATTCTTTTATAACTCATGGTGTCCCTAAGCATATGGACTTTTAGAATTTGAACCTTATAGGTAATGGTCGTTATATCAAATTTAACCAATATGTAATATGGTTGTGGACCATGTTTCACGGATTTTAGTATGGTCATGTATCATGGGATTTGTCTTCACTCCCCCTCATGAACATACTCAAATTCGTGGTGCTTGGGACAATAAATTCCCTTGTGCATATATATATTGTACACACGTGAGATCTTATGGGATAACATTTGTGCCCTTTTAAATATTTGCATCATAATCTGAATGGCTAAGTATGGTAATGCCATCTAAGTGATAAATTTCGTGGGTTAATCAAACATGATTGCCCTGGCTATTTGCCTAATATCATATTGATCACTAGATCAATAGATAATGTAGTCTCGACCACTTAGGCGATTTCAATTTAGGTACTCTTATTCTCTTTTGTCCATTGTTGGAAACCATTTTTTCTTCTTAATTCAATGGACCTTATAGGGTGAATATAATGCCATTTAGGCAAAGCCTTGGTCGAGCTTCTTTTCCTTTCTTTCAAGGAATGTCCAGTTGAGTTCAAGAGTATTTTATAACTGAGCCTGGATGGCAGAGCATGTCGTGCCATTTGTCAAAGGCTTCTTTGAACTCTTTGGAAAAGTGAGTTGGGGTATTAATCCTCAATCATATTTATCTTGGCACAATAAAGGCATATAGATATAGTTTCTTATCAAACAACAGTTTGAATAAGATAATGATTAACTCAAAGTAATTCATTTTATTAATGAAGTCATGTATAAAGCAAAGTATCAAAGCAATTCATGAAACATAAACTCAGGAAACATGAAAATGAGAATGTCAAAAGACAATTATATAATATGGCCTTCACAATGCATGTGTTGCCATATGGCACTCAACTTCAGCTTCATCAGCTATAGGAGGCCTCATCTCATTATTCTTTAGGTCAATGTATCTTTTCTGAAGCTTGTCAAATCTGTTGATGGTATCTTTGATTTTCTGCTTTCTTTGTTCAGAAGCCAAAAGATATGACAAAAGGTCATTATAAGTGGTGAACTTCTTAGCCATGGGTAGCAACAGCACATCCTTTGGATGGAATATGGAGTAGGTCTTATATAATAAAGAATAATGTGTTATCCTTTCACCACATAGTTCAAGACTATAAGCAATATCCATCAGAGCAGAATTATATTTGTCCACGGATTCAAAATCCTGGAATTTAAGGATCTTCCATTCATGGTTGGCCTTTTGCCACGATACCGGTTTGAACATTTTCCTTAACTGTAACCAAAGGTCACAAGGATCCTCACCATGGAGATACAAGTCTCTTAATTCCTCAGTGAGATGATAACGAATAATCGTTATAGCTCTATGCCTTTCACTGTCAATGATATCATTATACTCATTGATGCATTGTCCGAGTCCTCTGGATCTCAGGGCAACAAGAGTATTCTTTACCCATTCTAGGTAATTATCTCCAGAGAGATTTAGGGCAGAGTAATCTGAGGGTTCAAATCTCGACATCTGAATATTTAACGAGTAATTCAAGCACTCAGAATTCTATGTAAGGAATAGAATAAATCAATGTATATGATTTCAATAAGGCTTTCCCCCAAATCATATAATCTATTTGCTTAAGCAATCTTAGTATGAGAATGATCAATTGATCATTGCATCTAGTAATCATTTTAATTATAATTCAAACTGGATTGATTATATATATAGGGTATTAAGGCCCTTTAGAATTTGAATAAGGATCAATCATCATTTTATTAAATGAGATCAAGCAAGATGGATGAAATCAAGCAAATGCATGGATCAAGAAATAGCTGAATGCATGTTCAGAACTAAGCATTGGGCTTAAACAATCTATATGTGATTCCTAATGCATGAGGATATTTGGTTTTCAAAGATCATAAAGCAAAAACCGATTCCTTCCCCCTTTTACAGGGTAAACCAAGACAAGAAAATTTTATAATTTTCAGGATATGTCTAGAACAAATTCAATTAGATTTTCAATCAATCGGTTTCAAAGCTGGTTTATTATTTCAATTAAAGCAAACATGCTTAGTTTAAACAATAACCGATTTAATCTAATTAGATGCAAGCAATATGAATCAATTAGATGCAAGCAATATGAATCAATTAAATTTTAATTTAAATGCACCATGATCAGAATAGTCAATGATATGCATGCATGATCGGTTTTAACAAAATGACAATCGGATGCATGGAAAAAGGTTGGTTCAAAATAATCCAAGTTTGATCTAATGATTTACTAATCTAATAGATGCTATCAGGTATGCATATAAGATCAGTATATAATTCAATCATCACAAAATCAGTCTTCAAGGATGGTTTTAGATCAAGATTAATTTAACAAGCAACTATGTGATCAATGTTTAGTATATGATTTAATCATCACAAAATCCGGTTTTAAGGTTGGTATTAGATCAAGATAAATTTATATCATTTGTTCAAAATATAATGAACCGATTTCAAGGCCGGTTAAGATATAGATAAATTTTGACAAACAATAATGTGATCAAATGATATCAAACAAGAATTTATTTTATCTTATGACATATTAATTTAAATCAAAACTATAGGTTATAATATTTAAAATACTACCTAGTCAAAGATATGCATTTATTAAAATCAAATATGCATTTATTAAAATCGAATATGCATTTATAAAAATTAAATATGCATTTACAAAATCAGAAAAGTTTTTAAAATTTTATCAGTTACAAAAACAAACATCAATGGTCAAAGATATGCATTGATTAGGATTTATTTCGATTTTATTTGGTTTGACTGATTTTCAAAGAATTTGGCCGAATATGGCTCAGGATGTTTTTGATTGTTTTGAATTTTGGATTTGCTGGTTGAGAAAACCAAGCAAGAAGGATTTAGGGGATTGATATGTATAATGGCCATCAAGATACATATTTAGATTTAAGGATTTTGATGGTGAGGTTTTTGATGGCCGGCTTATTCATCCTGCTAGAATAGCTGGTGATGCGGATGATCAAAAGGTTTGATTATGGGTTTTTGATCCTTTAGACAATCCGGATTTAAGGTCGGATCAAATAGGAGAAAAAGGGAGAGCTGATTTAAAGGCTTATGATTTTATGATTTTCTCTAATACTTTTTTATGATTCAAATAGTTCTTAGAAACAAGATTCATATAGATCTTAGATTATTAATAAGTTTTATAAGTTTTTAGAGATTATTAGATCTTTAGAGATTCAAATAATTTTAGAATCAAGATCTTAGATTCAAGATTAATATTTGAGATAATTTTAGATCTATAGATTTTTATAAGTTTTAGGATTCATATAGATCCAAGATTCAGATATATGATGTTCTTAGATCTTTAGGTTTTGATTAGTTTACCTTTTACACCACAAGGATTCTGAATGGACCACCGTGAGAGAGAGGGAGTGATCCGCGGATTGAGGTGGTTGAGAGAGAGGTGGAGGAGCTGGCCGGAAAACCGTGAGAGGGATAGACTTGGCCGGCGGAGCAAGGCTGAGGGCCGGCAGAGATGGCCGGAAAAGAGATGATCGCCGGCGGATGGGATTGCTCAGGTGGAGAGAGTCTCGTGCTGATAACGTGTTAAGATTTGAGAGAAGATTTGTGAGAATGTGTTGTATATTTCTTATTGCTTACACCACTATATATAGTGGTTCATACAAGGTGGAGTCAAAGGGAGAATTGATTACAAAGATACTCTACATAATAACATGGTCAAACTCATAAAGACTAAGGTTGAATGGGTCTTCCATGTGGCTGGATGTAAACCTCCAATGGACTTTAGTCTTGAACTTGTATGGTCTAGGTTATGGACCATCCACTTCATGATTCATAACACTCCCCCTTGGATGCCATAACCATATAGGGCTTGTAACATGCTAATGTTGCCTCATTAAAACCTCTCCTAGAAAACCCAAAACCCAATGTGGTAAAAAGGGAAACCAGAGAAAGGAAAAAAAGTACAACACACATTACTCCCCCTGATTTGGACATCACTGAAGGTCCTTGAGTCTACGCGTGCCAATCTTGTTGCGTGAACTTCCTGAATGTGCAAGAGGGCAATGATTTGGTGAAGAGGTCGGCTGAGTTTTCACTAGACCGGATCTGAAGGACGTTGACCTCTCCAGCTTTCTGCAACTCATGGGTAAAGAAGAACTTAGGTAGAATACATTTGGTTCGGTCACCTTTGATATACCCGTCTTTGAGTTGAGCAATGCAAGCTGCATTATCTTCATATATGATGGTCGGACCCGTTGGGTCGCATATGGACGCATAATGTGGTCCTATACCTTTTGTTCAAAGATGAACTTCGATCTTATAGCTTATCTTTATGATAGCTTATTCATTCATACCACAGCTTGGTTGGTTCATGCTGAGAATTCGACCAACCATAAGTATTACCAAAATTTGGCTAATTTATGGTGATGGTCTATAACCTTTTCTAAGGTTTAATGAATAACCATTTAACCTATCTTAGGCTGGTTAGTATAAAACACAAGGAATTTAAAATTCCTCTATGGACTGATTTGAATTGTTCTTATAGAACTCTTCACTTGCTTACATGTAGTAATTTAATTCAATCCATGAACAACTTTAGGAAAATGCTGTTCAAGAGAACTTCTTTTCTCATCTTTTGATTCTGAACTCAATACTGTTTGGTAAACCTTTTGGTACCAATAATATTATCATCATCATCCAGTGAGTCATATATAGCATACTACATCTTTTGAATTTCTTCCAGACATCATATGTAGTGAAATATGTAGTAGTATCCACCATATTGGATTATATAGACCTTTCCCGGTCTGTCTCACGATTTATCCTTCTTTCAGGATTTATATATTCACTGAGCATCATATGGCGTTTACATATTCATGGCCAATACAATACGCTTTTATATATCACTTTAAACCCCACGTTTCTTTCATTATTCATTATGAGTACTCTTGTGTGGGTTTATGATCCTCGATACATATCTTTGTATTCATGTGCTACATACTTGCGCATTTTCTATGAATGTATGTGTCGACACACTTATATATATATATATAGTTCCTTTTAGTTCCAGACATGGTATAAATCAATTTGAGATTTCATTATCTAGGACCTTAATAACCTTATAACTTGGTGTCCCAAGCTATATGGTATGGTATCTAGTTGTTCAGCTGGTCAGCCTTATATCTCAATGTCTGGAATGGTTTCCTTTAATAAAACTCGGATTTTATCTCATGCACTTTTCTTTCTTTCCGAGGTTCCTTAGAATTTATGGAACTTTATTTGGAACATTTATTTGGTCTATCTTATATAGACTTTGTAGCAACTTGGTTGTGTCTTTAAGACATCAAAACCGTGTGGTGCTAAGCTGGGATGACATAGCCATTCTTTCTCTCGGGTCAATGTGTCTGACATTTTATTTTGCTATCATTGTAGCATATGGACGTCTATAAATTATTTTCTAGTCCGAGGATCTTTGCCAAGACATTGATGGTTGATACCAGATGGTAGATACCATTCTTTATCATTCTTTATACCAGCTTATTACTTTTCTCATTTCATTGTTGGATATTCGGATTCATAAACCTTATGTAATCCTTGTTCTTTGGTCTATAATTAGATCACCCATTTTGGCTCAAGGTTTCTTTTAAACTTATGGAGAAAGTATATTCATAATATATATCCAACATATATTCCCAATCCTCTTTATGAGATTCTAAGATCACATGATCTTAGATGACACATATATTTGTGGTGGATTCTTTCATAATATCTTAAGATGATATATGTCTGGACTCATGACCCGTATCAGTCTGAAGTGGAAATATCTATGATCACTTATATGGCCTGATATAATTACTATGGCCTGATGCAGGTTCATTCTTTTATAACTCATGGTGTCCCCAAGCATATGGACTTTTAGAATTTGAACCTTATAGGTAATGGTCTTTATATCAAATTCAACTAATATGTAATATGGTTGTGGACCATGTTTCACGGATTTTAGTATGGTCATGTATCATGGGATTTGTCCTCACTCCCCCTCATGAACATACTCAAATTCGTGGTGCTTGGGACAATAAATTCCCTTGTGCATAGATATATTGCACACACGTGAGATCTTATGGGATAACATTTGTGCCCTTTTAAATATTTGCATCATAATCCGAATGGCTAAGTATGGTAATGCCATCTAAGTGATAAATTTCGTGGGTTAATCAAACATGATTGCCCTGGCTATTTGCCTAATATCATATTGATCACTAGATCAATAGAGAATGTAGTCTCGACCACTTAGGCGATTTTAATTTAGGTACTCTTATTCTCTTTTGTCCATTGTTGGAAACCATTTTTTCTTCTTAATTCAATGGACCTTATAGGGTGAATATAATGCCATTTAGGCAAAGCCTTGGTCGAGCTTCTTTTCCTTTCTTTCAAGGAATGTCCAGTTGAGTTCAAGAGTATTTTATAACTGAGCCTGGATGGCAGAGCATGTCGTGCCATTTGTCAAAGGCTTCTTTGAACTCTTTGGAAAAGTGAGTTGGGGTATTAATCCTCAATCATATTTATCTTGGCACAATAAAGGCATATAGATATAGTTTCTTATCAAACAACAGTTTGAATAAGATAATGATGAACTCAAAGTAATTCATTTTATTAATGAAGTCGTGTATAAAGCAAAGTATCAAAGCAATTCATGAAACATAAACTCAGGAAACATGAAAATGAGAATGTCAAAAGACAATTATATAATATGGCCTTCACAATGCATGTGTTGCCATATGGCGCTCAACTTCAGCTTCATCAGCTATAGGAGGCCTCATCTCATTATTCTTTAGCTCAATGTATCTTTTCTGAAGCTTGTCAAATCTGTTGATGGTATCTTTGATTTTCTGCTTTCTTTGTTCAGAAGCCAAAAGATATGACAAAAGGTCATTATAAGTGGTGAACTTCTTAGCCGTGGTAGCAACAGCACATCCTTTGGATGGAATGTGGAGTAGGTCTTATATAATAAAGAATAATGTGTTATCCTTTCACCACATAGTTCAAGACTATAAGCAATATCCATCAGAGCAGAATTATATTTGTCCACGGATTCAAAATCCTGGAATCTGAGGATCTCCCATTCATGGTTGGCCTTTTGCCACGATACCGGTTTGAACATTTTCCTTAACTGTAACCAAAGGTCACAAGGATCCTCAACATGGAGATACAAGTCTCTTAATTCCTCAGTGAGATGATAACGAATAATCGTTATAGCTCTATGCCTTTCACTGTCAATGATATCATTGTACTCATTGATGCATTGTCCGAGTCCTCTGGATCTCAGGGCAACAAGAGTATTCTTTACCCATTCTAGGTAATTATCTCCAGAGAGATTTAGGGCAGAGTAATCTGAGGGTTCAAATCTCGACATCTGAATATTTAACGAGTAATTCAAGCACTCAGAATTCTATGTAAGCAATAGAATAAATCAATGTATATGATTTCAATAAGGCTTTCCCCCAAATCATATAATCTATTTGCTTAAGCAATCTTAGTATGAGAATGATCAATTGATCATTGCATCTAGTAATCCTTTTAATTATAATTCAAACTGGATTGATTATATATATAGGGTATTAAGGCCCTTTAGAATTTGAATAAGGATCAATCATCATTTTATTAAATGAGATCAAGCAAGATGGATGAAATCAAGCAAATGCATGGATCAAGAAATAGCTGAATGCATGTTCAGAACTAAGCATTGGACTTAAACAATCTATATGTGATTCCTAATGCATGAGGATATTTGGTTTTCAAAGATCATAAAGCAAAAACCGATTCCTTCCCCCTTTTACAGGGTAAACCAAGACAAGAAAATTTTATAATTTTCAGGATATGTCTAGAACAAATTCAATTAGATTTTCAATCAATCGGTTTCAAAGCTGGTTTATTATTTCAATTAAAGCAAACATGCTTAGTTTAAACAATAACCGATTTAATCTAATTAGATGCAAGCAATATGAATCAATTAGATGCAAGCAATATGAATCAATTAAATTTTAATTTAAATGCACCATGATCAGAATAGTCAATGATATGCATGCATGATCGGTTTTAACAAAATGACAATCGGATGCATGGAAAAAGGTTGGTTCAAAATAATCCAAGTTTGATCTAATGATTTACTAATCTAATAGATGCTATCAGGTATGCATATAAGATCAGTATATAATTCAATCATCACAAAATCAGTCTTCAAGGATGGTTTTAGATCAAGATTAATTTAACAAGCAACTATGTGATCAATGTTTAGTATATGATTTAATCATCACAAAATCCGGTTTTAAGGTTGATATTAGATCAAGATAAATTTATATCATTTGTTCAAAATATAATGAACCGATTTCAAGGCCGGTTAAGATATAGATAAATTTTGACAAACAATAATGTGATCAAATGATATCAAACAAGAATTTATTTTATCTTATGACATATTAATTTAAATCAAAACTATAGGTTATAATATTTAAAATACTACCTAGTCAAAGATATGCATTTATTAAAATCAAATATGCATTTATTAAAATCGAATATGCATTTATAAAAATTAAATATGCATTTACAAAATCAGAAAAGTTTTTAAAATTTTATCAGTTACAAAAACAAACATCAATGGTCAAAGATATGCATTGATTATGATTTATTTCGATTTTATTTGGTTTGACTGATTTTCAAAGAATTTGGCCGAATATGGCTCAGGATGTTTTTGATTGTTTTGAATTTTGGATTTGCTGGTTGAGAAAACCAAGCAAGAAGGATTTAGGGGATTGATATGTATAATGGCCATCAAGATACATATTTAGATTTAAGGATTTTGATGGTGAGGTTTTTGATGGCCGGCTTATTCATCCTGCTAGAATAGCTGGTGATGCGGATGATCAAAAGGTTTGATTATGGGTTTTTGATCCTTTAGACAATCCGGATTTAAGGTCGGATCAAATAGGAGAAAAAGGGAGAGCTGATTTAAAGGCTTATGATTTTATGATTTTCTCTAATATTTTTTTATGATTCAAATAGTTCTTAGAAACAAGATTCATATAGATCTTAGATTATTAATAAGTTTTATAAGTTTTTAGAGATTATTAGATCTTTAGAGATTCAAATAATTTTAGAATCAAAATTCATATAGATCTTAGATTCAAGATTAATATTTGAGATAATTTTAGATCTATAGATTTTTATAAGTTTTAGGATTCATATAGATCCAAGATTCAGATATATGATGTTCTTAGATCTTTAGGTTTTGATTAGTTTACCTTTTACACCACAAGGATTCTGAATGGACCACCGTGAGAGAGAGGGAGTGATCCGCGGATTGAGGTGGTTGAGAGAGAGGTGGAGGAGCTGGCCGGAAAACCGTGAGAGGGATAGACTTGGCCGGCGGAGCAAGGCTGAGGGCCGGCAGAGATGGCCGGAAAAGAGATGATCGCCGGCGGATGAGATTGCTCAGGTGGAGAGAGTCTCGTGCTGATAACGTGTTAAGATTTGAGAGAAGATTTGTGAGAATGTGTTGTATATTTCTTATTGCTTACACCACTATATATAGTGGTTCATACAAGGTGGAGTCAAAGGGAGAATTGATTACAAAGATACTCTACATAATGACATGGTCAAAATCATAAAGACTAAGGTTGAATGAGTCTTTCATGTGGCTGGATGTAAACCTCCAATGAACTTTAGTCTTGAACTTATATGGTCTAGGTTATGAACCATCCACTTCATGAATTATAACATAATGATTTTATTTGTAAATCTTTACAGAACCAATCATGAGATTTCCTAGTTTTTAGTATTATAAACGGATTGTTTACTTTAATGATTTTGTTTGCGAGTTGTCACTCAATATGAAAAGGGGAAAGACAATCGAAAATGTAATTCTTTTCATCTTTTTTCAGACAAGTTAAATTCTTTAGACGAGTAAGAGAACAAGTACCAAACTGCGTCCGTTCTCTCTCAGTCTCTTTCTAATTGATTTATTTGTATGGTATATTATACGTGTAATCGTATGTAACT
Source organism: Brassica napus (assembly GCF_020379485.1). NCBI lineage: Eukaryota > Viridiplantae > Streptophyta > Magnoliopsida > Brassicales > Brassicaceae > Brassica > Brassica napus. The sequence continues at coordinate 41,842,759 of NC_063449.1, read as the reverse complement.
GAGTGGTACTTGCTTTGCTTCCCATGCGAAAATTGTACACTCAAATTAATTATTAAGTTATATTCAGTGTGTTGGTATTTACTCTAACACATATCTTTGGGATATTGATTAACAATATCCTATAGATGCAAAATTGAATAGAATTATGAAACAATTTATATTGTCGACAAAAAAAAAAAAAATGAAACAATTTATATTATGAAATCAAATACTACCATTAATTTATCGACCAAACAGCTGTCATGTATTTTTAATCATCTATACTATTAAAACATAATCATTCCTATTTTTTTTTTGCCTTTAATGAAAAACTTAAATTTCCTAAAACTATTCTTCATTTTACGCATAAACTAGATAATTCATTAATGGTATCCTGATCAAAAAATATAAATGGACCTAATAAGACAATCATATTTGAATCACTCTACGTTTATCATCGAGCGTTAAACTAAACTAATCATAATGGTACATATTGGACTCTAAATAATTATTGGTGATGTTATTTGCCCTTTTATAATTCTTATTTTATGTCCAATTATGAATCTTTTACCCTTATTTTTATATTATAAACATAAATTTTAAATATCGCTAACCATCGATCACAATACAACAATATAGCATATATTTCTAAGCTACAGCTTACACCATGAAACATATACAATAAAACCACTGATTATTTTATATATACAATATGAATCATTTGTACTTGTAGTAATATTTTTAAATTAAATACTTTTTATTTCACCTTACGAATTGTATATTCTTTGCATTTAATAATTTTCTCATCATTCTCTATCCCGATTTTTGGGTGATTCTTCGGTTATTATTTCCTGAAGAACACGAAATCTTTTCAGAAATATAGAAACTATTATTTGATATAAATGTTAGATTCTGACCATTTAATTTGATTAATTAACACCGTATATTATGAAAGTTGCATCTCTTCTCATTCATTTTTGCTGGTCATGCTTCACTGACTCCGCCTTTATATTTCAAACAAGTTACGCATGTTGATCTATACTTTAAAATAAATAGTTTGCATGTGATAAAATGTTTAATGGTCGATTAAAAACAAATTTAAATAAATTTTAAAATAATTTGTGTTTTTTAAACGATGATCAAAATCTAGTTTAGCTTATTAAATTTATACAGATCTATGAATATCAAACAAAACAAAATATTTTGGAGTACACACATAAGAGATTAGTAGTTTTGTGGCCAAAAGAACATAATTGTTGGTATTTGAGACCGGTTATGAGAATACACAAGTGAAACATTAATCTAAATCTCCAATTTTAAGATCTATCTATCTATATATATAAAGTAGACTTTTCTCTCTTCTTATGACATGTGGAAGAGGGGTTTGTTGACATGTGTCCACTTTTTTGTCTTTTTACATTTTAGATCCTTCTTCTTTTAGATTATTGCAATTTGGTTCACTATTTTCTAATTATATACTATCTAATCATTCTCACACTAACCATCATCATTTGAAGTTTGATAATCTATTTTAATCTATTTTATTGTTCAAAAAATTGCAAAACGAATAAAGAAATAAGTAAAAAAATATAAATGTATTTTAAATATTTAATTTATTCACAGCTAAAAATAACATAAATTTTTGCTATTTTATTATTTTTTACTATTTTCTATTATTTCATTTACAACTATATATTTATCTTAATATTAATCAAACTAAAGCAGAACACATAATCTAAACATAAAACCTCCATAATCACAGAGAAAAAAATGTCAAAGTAACACTAACAATAAAGGTCCAGAACTCAAAGGCGATCAAGAACGAAAACTAACTTACCCCACTTTATCATAGAGTGTCTTGGCCAGAACAATCAAAAGTCAGTAAAATGTAGAAAGATAATCTTGAGATAAAACAATCCCTCAAACACAAATGGGCGTGATCAATGACCAATGCAAAGAATCAAGAAAGCGGGTTAGAGGAAGAATAATCAACAGAAGGCCAAAATCACCACGAAGCAGGAAGAGACATACATAACGAACGATAAGCACAACCACCAGCTAAGAGGTAAGAAGCACCTCACAAACTAAACAAGCACAAACAAGACGCCTATGCCGGTGAAGAACCACAAAGCTCGGGATAGAAGGGACCAAAGCTCCAAGAGACTAATACCGCACACTTATACAAAGGGAAGCAAAGGAAGAAGAGAACAACATGAGTGAGGGAAAACGGAAGCCAACCCCGGAGAAACATGAGCCCAGACTTGAGACCATAAACAATCTTCCAAATCTAGAGAGCATACTCGGAGGAGAACATTATCCAAACCTGGAGTGGCAAACATGGCGAAAGAGAGAGTCACAGAGACGCAAGAAGCGATGAAAGCTGCAACGAGATGAGGAAACATAAATAGAAGGGTAGACAAAACGAAATCATCAAATCGTGGAGCCGTCCTCGAGCTATAGAAGTCAGATCACCAAAAACCATATCTTGAAAACCAAGACGAGAAGGGAGTATCAATGGTAAGCCAACGACGAGGAAAACAACTTTAAAGACGACTAAACTCTGACCCAACCCAAAGAGATGCAGTTCACAACATCAGCTAAAATCTAAGGAAGAAGATGAGCATCCAATATTGAATGGAGCAGCCTAAAACGATGCTAGAAACAACCGCACAACTGGGAACTCCTAAACCCGATTTTCAACAAATACCAGAAATCTCAAGGTGAAGAAGGCGATAAAGAACAAGAGCATGAGGTGAGTCTTTTTCGGTGATGATGAGAAACACCACATACCAGAAAGGTAAACAAAATACATAGATGTTGAAGCCTCAATTTCAAAATATGGGAAAAAGACAAAAACATCTTGAAAGTTATAATGTTCAAAAATATGAAAAAAAATAAAAGACAATTTTGACGCTGAAACCGTTAATCTTAGAATCAACAAATGCATAAATCCAAAGTTATTGAAATTCAATATATTTTTATATTGGAGACTCACTTCACTACTATACATACAAAACACATTATTGAAAAAACAAAGACAAAATATATTAACATATCATTATTACTACTACATAACACAATAAAAACACCAAATAACGTTCTTAACCAACACCCCTCTAGTATTAAATATGTAGTGGAGTAATGAGCTGAAAACATGGAGGTAAGTAGGGGTGGGGAAAAACCCGAATCGAATCAAACCAAACCAAACCAAACCAAACGAAATAGACTCATCTGAACCCAAACCAAAGCTAAACCAAACTAATTTGGATTGACTTTGATTATAGTTTCTTAGACCAAAATAAATCAAACCGAGCGAAATCCAAACTGAATCCATAAATAAACTGAAATGCCCAGCCTAGATGTAAGTCCATTGCTAACATAATAATATAATAATTTTTAAAAAAATAAAGCACTTCTTCCATTTGCGTTGCAATTGCAAAATCGTAGTGTGGCATAAAAGTTACGGAATCCCCACTTGCGCAGTTGCTTGTTTGGCAATAGAGCTTTGGTGCAAGGAAGCTCGTCAACTATGACTGCCACACCACCGCTTGTAGGACTAAGTAGAAGGCAAAGATATATTCTATCTCTAATATTAGTCTCTAATATATTATTCTTCGTATATCAGCAGGATGATTCTGATGGAGCTATGTTAAGTGCTAAGATCATGATTATTACGGAGTTTTTAAAATGAGGTTTTTAGCGGAATATAAGAACCATTTTCTTAATTTTTAACTAAAAAAGCTAAGAACCGTCTCTTAAATAAGAGTTTTAAGAGGCGGTTCTTAACTTTTTTAGTTAAAAATTAAGAGACGGGTTCTTATATTCCGATAAGAACTCCACCTTAAGAACCCTCCAATAATCATGCTCTAAGAGTAAAGATGATGTTCGTAGGTTCTGAATGAACTTTTTGACTCCGTAAAACATAACAAATAAATTAGAAAATAAAATATGTTTTTCTTTTTTAGCAGAAAAAAGCGTTTAGGATAATGAAGAGACTTAGGCTCCGAATGGTGACTGCGGTTTGAGCGGTGCGGGACAAGCGGTTCAACTGCGGTGCGGTTTTAACAGTTATAAAAATATATAAATATATAATATATGTAGAAATTTTTGTTACTTTTAACTGCGGGGCGGAACGGGACGAAGGTCACCATTCGAAGCCTTAGGCGACGAATGGAAACCATGGCGGGGCGGTATTCAGTGCGGTTTTTAACAAAACCGCTATTAACCCACCATTCATACATTTTTATAAACTCGGTGCGGTATTGTAAAGAAAGAAAAGCAAAACCGCAAGTTGTTTAGTTTACACATGAAACAGTAAAAAACGCACTTAAAATTGTACAGCAGATAGTGACCAGCGTTTTTGTTAAAGCTGTGCGGTTTTCAACGATCTTTTCGTATAAAATATTTATCATGCTTCTGTATGATTAAATTTATGTATATAAATTAAATACAAATCAGATAGATACAGAATTATAAGTGAAATTGGTTTATTAAACTGTATCAAATCTTATGTGTCGTATTTGGTTATCTAATTTTATTATTTTTGTATTTGAATAATATTTACATTATAACATATTTAATATTGGTATTGACTCAAATGCATTCTAGACACAAGCACTAATCACTATGAGATCCGCAAGATCCACGTTTTCTTACCACTTAAGGCACTCCGGATAGCCAAAAGGAATCAAACCCAGGGTGGTACTCACAGCAGTGAGCCCTTTACCACTAGGCCAAAACCACTTGGTTATTATTTTTAATACCTTACACAAGTAATATATTTTATTTTTATTTTAAATTTAGTTTTTTGTTATAAATTAAATATTTTCATTTAAAAGTATAACAATTTTTGAAAAGATATTTTATTAACAAATATATTTATATTTCATACGTCGTATAATCCAAACAAACTTTAAATTTTCTATAATACTAGTGTTTTTGAAAACTGGAACGAACCAGCCGATTAAACTAGGCGAACTATAACTCATTCCTCTATCCGGTTACGGCTATGCTAAAATTGTATTTAAATCAAAATAGTAAAAAAAGTAAAATTTGTAAAAACCGGTGATCCAATCCGTTTTAATAACAAAACTCAAGTTCTCCCAATTGTAATTTAAAAATAAGAAGTTCAAAATTTTAAAATATTTTCACATGATAATGCATCTTTGAACATCATGTCAATATGTGATTTGAATATATTATTCACATATATATGGAATAGAGCATCGAAATTTTTTTCATGATACCGATGTTCTGGCAATGGTAATAGCTTACAATGAGATTACATAACTTTATCAAAATATAAAACTACTCGGATGAAGACTTCGAAAATACAATGCCAGATACGAGACTGGATAACAGAGATCTGAAACCTTATATTGCTGATACAGAAGAAATTTATACGGCACACGGAGAACAAATGGCACAAATAATAGAAAGTATTGCAAATATGTTGTAGGAAAATCAAAATAGTCGATAATGTTTTTTTTTTGTATTTTACTTATTTTCTTATTTAATATATATGTAATTTAAATTTTTAATTCAGATAAATTTTGGTATTAAAATTTTCTAAATAAGAAAAAAAATTACATCAATAACAGTAAATAGAACATTTAAATTTAAATTTTATTGATTTCATTGATATTTTTGTTTAACGTTATTTTTTTAAATTGTTCAATTCCGCAAACTATACATGTTCACCAATCAACATAATTCTGCACCGCTAATTTTATCAAAACCGCACTTGTTCCGCAAACCGCACGAACCGCAGTTAAATCGTACCGCACTTAAATTCCGTTCCGCTAATATTATCAATTCCGCGGTCGCCATTCAGACCCTTAAAATCCGATGAAATAGTTTTTTTCAAGCCTGTTGGGACTGATAAATTCGACCACGTTTAGGGACGGAAACCTTTAATTGTATGTCTCACACTCACATGCAAATGGATCGGTCAAAATTGTCAACTTTGACTTTGAACATCTCGAGCCGACACAGACACTCTTCTACTCTCTATTAATACCATCCATTCGTTTCTTTCAACCCCACAACACAACACCATCATGAACTCTTCTTATTCTTTCTCAGTATTCATCTTCGCAGCCGTTATCATCATCCGGTGTCTAAACCCCATCAAAGCCGCCACGTGTCATCCAGATGACGAGGCAGGTCTTCTAGCTTTCAAATCGGGTATAACCCGAGACCCTTCGGGCATTCTCAGCTCATGGAAGAAAGGTACTGCTTGCTGCTCCTGGAACGGTATCACTTGCCTTACCGGTGACCGAGTCACCGCACTCACGGTCAGTGGACAATCCGAGGTCGCCGGAAGCTTCCTCTCCGGCACAATCTCCTCGTCGTTAGCGAAACTCCAACACCTCGATGGTATTTACTTGATGAATCTCAAAAACATCACCGGACCTTTTCCACAATTCCTCTTCCGGTTACCACAGCTAAAATTCGTTTATATCGAGAACAACCGTCTCTCCGGTCCACTCCCGGTTAATATCGGTTCGCTAAGCCAGATTGAAGCGTTTAGCCTGGAAGGAAACCGGTTCACCGGTCCGATCCCAACTTCCATTTCCAATTTGACCAAGCTATCTCAGCTCAATCTTGGGGGTAATCTCTTAACCGGGACAATACCTTCAGGGATCGCTAATCTCAAGCTCATGTCTTTTCTCAATCTTGGCGGTAACCGTCTCTCCGGAACCATCCCCGATATTTTCAAATCCATGCCGGAGCTCCGATCTCTCGTTCTCTCTCGCAACGGATTCTCCGGGAGCCTTCCCCCGTCTATCGCATCGCTTGCGCCAATTCTCAGGTTTCTCGAAGTAGGCCGTAACAAACTCTCTGGGAAGATTCCAGACTATCTATCGAGGTTCAAGGCGCTTGACACGTTGGATCTCTCACGCAACCAGTTCTCTGGAGTCGTGCCCAAGAGCTTCGCGAATCTCACCAAAATCTTCAATCTTGATCTCTCACACAATCTTCTTACCGATCCTTTCCCTGCTTTGTACGTTAAGGGAATTGAGTCTCTGGATCTATCCTACAATAAGTTTCACCTCAAAACTATTCCCAAGTGGGTGACGTCGTCGCCAATCATCTTCTCGTTGAAGCTTGCAAAATGCGGGATCACGATGAGCTTAGACGATTGGAAGCCAGCGGAATATTACTTCTATGATTTCATTGATCTGTCTCAAAACGAGATCTCGGGGAGTCCGGCCAGGTTTCTGAACCAGACGGAGTATCTGGTGGAGTTCCGCGCGCCGGGGAACAAGCTCCGGTTTGATATGGGAAAGCTAACGTTTGCGAAGACGCTGAAAACGTTACATCTGTCGAGAAACTTGGTGTTCGGGATGGTGCCGGCCACGGTTGCTGGACTGCAGACATTGAACGTGAGTCAGAACCACCTTTGCGGAAAGCTTCCGACAACAAAGTTTCCGGCCAGTGCGTTTGCTGGGAACGACTGTCTTTGCGGTCCTCCACTTTCTCCTTGCAAAGTTTAGCTGATGTACCGTGACACTTGCAAGTTTAGCTCCAAATAAGTTTCGTATTGATAAGACTCCAAATAAAATTTGTATTAATAACAAATAAACTAGTTTTAAGATTTAAAGAAGGTTCATTATATCGATATGTAGTACTTCAGTTTTCAACACTATTACATTTTTCTGTTTAGCGACTTCTATTGTCGATACAGGGACGATGAACTAAAGGAATTTCAGAAACTAATTAAAAAAACCCCACTATATGATTGATTATCTTACAAGTTGATCCTTACTTGAGTAAAAATATCTCTAACTTCTTTTTTTTTTTTTTGATCAAAAAAATATCTCTAACTTCATCTACAATGGTTCTAGCAATTCAATATTCTTTTTTGGGCTTCTAGCAATTCAATATTCTTTTTGGGCTTTTTGCAAAATTGATTCAAAACTCAAAGTCAAACCTAAAACTAACTCATGCTTTTCTTAGATTTTTCTTTTGTCCTATTCACCCCACAAGTTCATATTATTCACGAAAAAGTCATTAGCTTTTTTTTTTTTTTTTTTGAAAATTGCATTTTTACTCTCTCAACCTCATCATCTTCAAGTATTTACAAGATTGTCATTACAATCAATACACCAACCACCATGAACAACCAATTTGAAGCTCTTAATGCACCTCGAATCGATTTACACTATCCCTTTCTCACTTGTTATGAACTAAAAACAACATCTTTTTCACTTTGCCTCCATATTCATCCAAAAAACTCAAGCTTTTGATTCAAATTTTTTTATGGTTGATATAGCCATTTAAGCATACTATTCTTGGTGGATTACTTTCGTTTGAGGTTCTGAGTGGTTGGAGAATACTATGTGTGCTAAGGAAGTCATCTCACTAGTTTAAGGTATGAAATTGAATTTTTTTTCCAGATCTATTCGCGTATAAGACTTACCCGTAAGTAGCCTGACTGTAGAAGACTTACGAGTAAGTCTTCTGGTCAAACGGACGACTTACTTGTAATTCGTTATCTTTGTTTGTTAAAAAAAAATCTAGAGAATACCCTAGACGACTTACTGGTATGTCGTATGCGTCAATGTTTAGTAAACTTTCATTTTCTCTATGTTTACTAATGTGTTTTATTTTGAATTTTTGTAGATGATGCGTCAGTTACATGCAGTGTATGGAGAATGGTTGTTGAAAGATTGCCGTTGGGATTTTGTGGTTGATAATGTCAAAGGAGCGAGAATCATTTTTTTGGGGGAAGGTTCGACACGTGCTGAACTTCTTGCAATGGCTCAAGAAGATTATAACCTGGACATGAGCACATAATCTGTGGAGATAACCTACTCATTACCAGCAGAAATGATGCTGGCTCCAAACATCTGCTGGTTTGCATATCTCCACACTTGTATGTCCAGTGTACTCAAAGGATTTTCTGTTTGCAGGATACTCAGAGAATATATATCCTTGTGTTGGACAACAAGTTGAGGAACACACATGCTTTCCTCCGGATGTAAAGCGTGGTCCGGGAAGACAGAAGAAATCAAGATGACAATCTTGGTTGGAGTTATCCAGGATGAGAGGACGCAAACCCAAGAAGCAACACAGGGTTTATAGATGCTCAAAATGCAAGGAAACAGTCCATACGAAACCACAATGTAAGAATTGACGTGGACGACCTTCAAGTAAGTCGTCCAGAAGGTCGTCCAGTTAGTCGTCCAGTGTTTAGTCTTCCAGAAGATCTTCAAGTAAGTCGTCCAGAAGACCTTAAAGTTAGTCGTCGAGGGTTTTTTCTTCCATAAGACCTTCAAGTTAGTCGTCCAAGGTTTTTTCTTCCAGAAGACCTTCAAGTTAGTCGTCCAGTGTTAAGTCTTCCAGAAGACCTTCAATTAAGTCATCCAGAAGGTTGTCCAGTTAGTCGTCAAGGGTTTATTCTTCCAGAAGACCTTCAAGTTAGTCGTCCCGTGTTTAGTCTTCCAGAAGACCTTCAAGTAAGTCGTCCAGAAGGTCGTCCAGTTAGTCGTCCAGTGTTTAGTCTATGTATTAAAAATTTGTGTCATGAACTTATCTGTGTCAACTTCTTTGTCAAATTGGACTACCAAACAAATTTAAGAAGGTCTTGCCCTTTATATTATCCGAAAGGTTACAAAAGATCAATGCACAGAAGACTTCCCAGACTACTTATAGATTACAAAATAGGGATCAAGTTCAAATACACACATTAGCCTAATCTATCATACAAAATAATTTAACGTAGCATGTTTATCACCTCTCATACGCACCCAGGTTGGCATCATTGTCCTTGTTTTCGAACTCATGCACGTCAGGAAGATCTTGAAATATATCCACCGCCATCTTATCCCTCATAGTCTTCCCGTTGGGCTTAGCAAAGTCTTTTTTATTAAACTATATCCCAAGAGCATGACATTCAATGTACTTTAGAGCGTACACGCCACAATCACCAGCTCGGGCCGGAGGTATATTGGTCGGTCTTTCATATGTGAATGGCTCCAGGCTATATTGGGCACGTTGTTCGTCTGAGGAAGCGCACTCAACAAACAGATAAGGGACCATGTAGAGAAAAAGCTCCATAACCACATCGAGTTCTTCTGGGGAGATACTGGAACAAATGCTGTCTCAGACGACTATGTGCCTCTTAGGGATCGATATCCACATAGCAATCCAATGAGTGTCGAGTTCACTGGCGCATAGACATCATCAATATCCGTCTCCCAAACCTTGTTCGATTGGCAAAATGATGGTATAGTGCCTGCATAATAATTCCACACCCCACCAAGGAATTTTCTTCCTAATTAACTGTTCTGATCGGGCTCCGAGTCCTTAAAATCCTTGTAGTTGAATCTCCATTGCTGAGCAAAGAGATGATTAAGGAAACACATTCTCTCGTTCCTGAAAAGTTGTGGGTTAGCGTCGTACCTCTTCCTCAGCACATTAATCCAAGCATTAATATGCTGCATATAAAATAGGGTACAAGCCAGAAGATATCAGACGACTTAGTTGTAAGTCGTCTGGTAAGTCTTCTACGTAGACGACTTACCAGACGACTTATTGGTAAGTCGTCTACAAAAAAGACTTATCAGTAAGTCATCTAAGTCATAGCAGAAGACTTACACAGTCCGCCAGCCACTCTAAGCAGGTCTGGAGGATTTGATACCACCAATTCTCATTGTACGTGGTTTTTTATCGAGAGGTATTCTATAATGACTGTAAACACAAAATGTTGAAAAGCAATCAGTTTTTGTAGACTAAAGCAAGCTATTATGGGAAAAGCAAACACTTACGGACAAGTTTTCAACCAATCAACGAGCTCCTTCAACTTCTTCTTGTCAATTGGTGCAAAAGGATTATAGCCTGGATAAAGCTTTTTGTTTGGAATGATCACTTTGGCCGTGCTGTTTGCCGTATAAGGAGATTGCTGTGAGGCAGCAAGTTTCCTTGTTCGATCACTCTTTGCACGGTAAAGTGCCAAAGCAACCCTCTTTTCCAGATATCTAGCATCCTCCTTCTGTAAATCCGAAACAGTGGATTGATTTTTGTCCAATAGAACAAGGCTCGGTTCTGGAGCTTTATCTTTCGAGGAACTAGAATCTGCGGGCACATCTGGACCTTTATCCTCCGGCAAGCTCTTCCTTCCCGCGTTCGTCCCATTAACACTTTCACTCTTCAATATACAAAATGGGTTTATACAATAATAACCAAAGATTCATTTCAAATAATAATAACCAATGACTTTGTCCAAAGATCCATTTCATACACTATAAACAAAGCACACGTGTTCTGACATACAAGAAACAAAGCAAATGCAACTTTTCAGTTCTTATTCTTAAGACTTTGTCTAGTCAATCTCTTGTTGGGAGAGGATTCGTTACTAACCCCGGGTTCGAGCGTCGGTTTAGGTGGAGGGGTAGTGTTTTGAGCTGATGTCCCTTTCCGTTTTGTGGTGATACCAACCTTCTTCTCCACAGCTTCCACCCTTTTCGACAGATACTTGATCTCCTTAAGGCACGTCCCAAACCCTTCCCTCATGGCATCAACTATGTCCTTGAACATGGTTTTAATATCCTCTTTGGTCAACCCACCAACAGTCGTATGAACCTCTTCACTAGCCTCTGTAGCTGCCTCTTCAGTAGCCACTGCAGCTGCCTCTTCACTAGCCTCTTTACGAGCTTTCTTCTGAGGTTTTGGACTGTCTTCCTTCACTACCTTTTTCTTCGTTGGACTCACAACCGCCGACTTTGTATTGACCCAAGTACCGGTGATTTCCCAGCAATCCATGGTCCACTTCCACGGTTTCTTCACAAACATGAGTTTAATTATGTTCTCCGCGGGCGTGTCCTCAACATCAAACTCCCATTTTGGAAACATTTCACCAATGTCCTTCTGAACAAAGTTGATCACCCTAGTCTGCAGTAAATAGAAGATATGAACTTAGATATTTGACGGATTAAGAAAGATGGAAAGAAAAGACTTCGCAGACGACTTATAATTAAGTCGTCTGGAAAGTCTTCCAGCTGGACTACTTAGTAGACGACTTATAATTAAGTCATCTGGAAAGACTTAGTAGAAGACTTATAATTAAGTAGTCTGGATAGTCTTCCCAGACGACTTAATTATAAGTCTTCTACTAAGTCATCCAGCTGGAAGACTTTCCAGGCGACTTAATTATAAGTCTTCTACTAAGTCGTCCAGTTGGAAGACTTATCAGACGACTTACTTATAAGTTTTCATCTAGATTGAAGTAAATACATGACTGAGGATAGCTTCTTTAAACTGTTTGCGTCCTTTGCGACCCTTGTAAGCCAGTATCGGTGGAGACGGATTGTTTGGGAGAGGATTACCATAATTAGCACCCAATTCCGGCAGAGCTGTGTACACCCAGACCTGGAGAGCTTGCGCAAACCCATTAATAGTGTAACAACCCAAAATATCTCTGCCCTTCACAGAGTCCATCAGCACCTTAAACGTGACTCTCCCCCTTGGATAATTCTCAAACCGTTCTAGCTCCATCACCAGCCTTGCCAGACTAACCCGTGTAGGGGTTGAATATTTTCTCCCATCAATGTATCCAGTGAAGATGGCAAGGTACGCGAGCCGCTTGCGATCATCCCGAGACCACCCTTCGCATCTCTCAAATGTTGCTATTATCTCCTGAGTAGATGGCCCAGCTTCGACATGAACTCCCAACATCTCCTAGAAAGAAGTCAACTCTTTTGTAGCAACACAGTGAGGTCTCTCAAGGTCCTCGATGTACTAGCAGTTTAGACCAGTGAGGTTTTCAAACTCTAACAGTGAAAACCTCATAGGTTCTGGACCAACGAGACTCCACAGCTCATACTTCTTCTTTATGTCCAGTTGGAAACCGAACATGTAGTGAACCAGGCTTGAAGCCCAATCAAATCCCAGCTCTTGGAACTAGATGAAAACTCCCAACTTCGACTCCTTCAGCTCTTCATATTCGTCATCATGAAGAGCTTTCTTTAAAGCAGTATGCAACGTCCAACAAGTATGATACGAAATGTTATGCACTGCGGGGGACTCTTCCCCTAATGTATGTATCCTACGGGGGAGTTCTGGTATATCCATCTCAAAACAATCAAAGACTTATAATTAAGTCAATCATCTCAAAATAATCAAAGACTTATAATCAAGTCGTCTGGCAAGTTTTCCATCTGAAAGACTTATAATTAAGTCGTCTGGAAAGTCTTCCAGCTGGAAGACTTTCCAGACGACTTAATTATCAGTCTTCCAAGACTTCCAATAGAACATTTTAAAGCCGGCCTGAAAATTCGGAGAAGATATAGTCGCCTTCGACATAGAGGTTATATATCTGCAAAAATAGACGTGAAAAAAAGAACGAGTGTATAAATTTATAGAGACAACGTTTTATGTTCATCTTTTCCTCAATAAATCACTCGACAGTAAGAGATATAACTTACCGGCGACGGAGTTCAACGAGACGCCTCTGAGAGAATGTGCGTTAGAGTTTCCTCTCAGATCTTAAATAGAGGAAGCGGCTGTGAGAACGGTGGTGAGAACGACGGTGATAACGGCGGAGAGATAACCGGCGGTGAGAACGATGGATTAGAGAGAATCGACGGAAATCGCCTGCGAAATCGTTTCTGAATTTCGCGAAACATTGAATAAAAAAACACCTTATATATGTCCGGTAAATAATCCGGTTAGGTTTAAAAGTACATTGAAAAATTAAAGGCTCGGTCCGGTTTCGTCTGTTGAATACTGTACATCAGACGACTTACCCAGACCCTAAATTTAACCCCTAAACTAAATTGATTAAATTAACTAACTAACCACGTTATAAAGCTGTAGTTATACTTAAATAGTGTTTACTATACACAGAAATAAACACACTTAGGTAAATTTTAAAGTTTTCAAAAAAACATTTATGCATTCCAAAATTTAACCCTAAGAACACATACAATACTACAACATATGTTGGCAAAACCTAAACCAAAGAATATCATGACTCACTACTTTCACTCATCTATGTTGAAAACAATTAACTTTTGTTATATTTTAATTTATATCTCTTAAAACATATGTTAATTACATGATTTCAATTTTTCACTTAACCAAATATTTTTTACAAAAAATTTAAATTATTTCTAAGTAGAACTAGTTCAGACGACTTTCCAGTAAGTTGTCCAGACGACTTTCCAGTAAGTTGTCCAGACGACTTACTGTATTACTGTAAAGTCGTCTGGATAGACGACTTACGGGTGTTAGAAACGTAAAAAAAATCAGTTTTTTTGTTTGTTCACAAGTGGCTGGTTGTAATTTAAATAGCCTTTTAGGTTAGTTTTGCATTTGATTCAAGTTTGGGTTTACTTTTACATTTGAAATCAAGTTGCGAGTCATATTTGACAATTTTCCCTTTTTCTTTTCTTTTTCTCTTTTTCAGTTTCACATGATCTTTTATGTTCCACCTAATTATTCAATACTCATTTCATTTTTAACTTCTATTATAGTTTTGTTGAATTAAATTCGACAGTTTACCGTACTATTTCTAATTCATACATTTATCTATTACAATATAATAACTACATATTAATAATATTTTTTTACTGTAGTTAACATAAATAGATAAAATGAATTAATTATTACTTTATATTACTTTATTTTATTTTTATTTATATATTTATCATATCTAACAAACTAATGTTAAATTTAATATTATTAAAATAAAAAAATTACAAAACTCTAAATACATACAATATAAACACACAAAAAATAATATAAATCACATAATTTAATTGGTACAAGAGACTCAGTTAACAAATAATAAAATTCTTAAATCACATACATAAATTTAAAGTCTTTTTAATCATGAAACATTACGAATTTTGCACATATGTGTTTGACTAGATTTGATTGTCATTCTTGATGTACATTGAATAACATAATTATATATTGGACTTTGATCGACTGCCAAACACTTACTAATACAAACTGTTGTTTTTTTCCTTTGCTATTGTTTTTTATAAATTCTCAATTTGTTAATTTTTATTTTGCAGATTTCGAGTCGGCTCTAGAGTAGCACAAAGCGTTTCTAACACTATCAAGAGCTACTTCATCAAGCCATATAAATTGGACTCACACACCCTAGCACGTCTTCTAGACGTGGTTCAAATGTTTTGCTGTAAGTTTTATTTTTTCTAAATATTTTTATTTTTTTTTAATAAGAGCTAGTATAATATATAAGAAAGGACAAACAAACATTAGTCTAAGACATTGTTAGTGCTTTACTTGGGCAAAAAGTGTTGTGTCTTTTCCAATTAAAGATGTAGTTGCCATAGCGATTCTGTCAAAACCATGACGTTATATCTAGACATTGCTGCCTAAACTTGTTATAGAGAAAATCTATAAACTTGACTAAGAAACTTTACACTTGCAAAACGCTTAATCAACTGACTCTTAATAAAGTTCTCGTAGATGTTCCTTCCGAAATTTTCATATGATTTCTCAGAATAGTGTATAGGGACAAGGAATCAATTATTAGGCTTTTAAGTTGTCATGTTTTCCAAGCTTTGACTGTGGATCAAAGTTAAAATGATAATGTGACCAAGTTGAGTGTGATAATATGTTTTTAAAATATCATACTTTGTTGATCGAGGTCTTGATGAAGAAAAGAGTGGTACATCTTTTATTATACCGAGGTTTTTCAAATCACTGATTCTTTTAAAGATGATTGTTTGATTGAGAGTATGAATCATGCTCTAGCTAGAGCAAACGTTGCTTCTCATATGTTTTCTTGAGATCTCTGTATATTTTCTTTGGAACTACTAAAACTTTTATAAGATCTTTTTTTTTTATGTATTGCTTTTCAGCTTGATTTTGATAATGAAATGCTGCTTCTGTTATTGCTGCTGGGTTGGCTGTTGGACTTGCTTCTATTGGACCTGGGGTTGGTCAAGGTACAGCTGCGGGTCAAGTTGTCGAAGGTATCGCGAGACAACCTGAGGCAGAAGGAAAAATGATTGTAAAAATATTGTAAGAAAAAAGAAAAAAATAAATAAATTTAAAAACTAAATCTTGATTGAATTGTGTACAATCCTAAAATCTATGACGGTGATGCGTGGTGTATGTCATAAATATCCCATCAAACCACATTAAATTAATCTCATCAGGGTCGACTTTATGATCCAGTAATGACATTCCTGTTTCCTAAACATGCAAGCTGCAAGTCTTTATAAGAAAAAGATTCTGATGCTGAGAATACGAAATTAAGTCTATGAGAAGTATCTTTAAACTTTAGTTATACTTTCTAACCCTCTGAGAATGTCTATGAGACAAACTTGAATTGTTTGTAGTGACTTTCTTACAAAAAACAGGAGGTTTGCAAGAATTTGAGATGACAACATATGAATTGTGCAACTTGACATTCTTTTCATGAAAAAAAAAAACAAGATCATTTCCTTGCAAAACAAGAAATGAAAGTTCTGGTCAATCCCTAATGTTCAAACTGTTCTCATTACCTTGAAATAAAAATAAAAAATCTTCAGAATCCACAACTCTTCCTAATGCGTTCTCCTAAGAGCTCTTGGCAGACACTGTAAGAGTCTCTTTTAAACATTTGTCTTAGAATGTTGACTTTTCTTGAATGTGACCACAGCATTTTATCAAAGAATGCCTCTCAAACCTTTATAAAGCTCAAAAACTTAATTATACTTTCTCATCTTGATTTGTGGATGTTTCTAGAAGGAACCTGATCACTGTCTTCTCCACCAGATGCATCGTAGCCATCACTTGTAGACCTTGACAATGGCATCATCATCATTGACTGCTGCTGTTGTTGTTGTTGTTGTCCTCTTAGTTGACTCATCAAACCAACAGCTGAAGAAAACCCATTAAGCTGCGCTGAATCCTCCGCTTCAGACGAAACTCTAAAAGGTTGAATGTCATGCGAGTCTAAGCTGCTCTCTGGTGAAGACGTCACCATAACACCACCACCTGATCCCGACATTGCACGGCTTGTCTGAAACGCGCTTCTTGCTTCTAGCTGAAGAGGACCTAGCCCTGAGCTGGTTGATGTCTCCATAATAGCTGCTCTTGTCTGAACATTCATTAGCGGTTCTAGAGGCAACTCTGCTGGTAACCGTATGCGCTTAGATTGCCTTCGCTGGTGCTTCCAGTTACTACTATTAACAGCTTCGAACTTTGCTGGGAAGTTTCTACGACCGCTGCTTCCGAAGCTGCTGCTTGCTTCTAATCCAACGAAGGGGTTTTCCCGTCTGGCTACAGGCTTGATTATTTTGGACTTCTTTCTTGCTTCTGCTGCTGCCTTTGAGACTTCTTCTGCGTTGAGGCGGGCTAGAGTCCATGGACTGATCTTCACAGGTTGGTTCTTCTTCTTGACGCGTTCTTCAACCACTGACTTCTTCCCGTATGAACTTACAGACGCATTCTCTGGAGGAACTACATCAAACTGTATACAGAAACACACACATTAACACAATAGAGCAACTAATATTATATTATTAAACAAGGTACCAGAAAATTTGGTGAATGGTGAGGTGAAGAAGCAAGGTACCTGATCCTCAAGAAACAAACGTGGTGGGGTGCACCAAGCTCCACGATGAAACGTATTGAAGGAGCTAGCACTGCTTAGTCCAGTGAAAGAGCTGATCATTGACATCTGAGGGCTTTGCTGACCTCCACCAGCTTCTAGCTCTTGCTCTTGTTCCCTAAGTGCAACTATATAGTCGTATGTACTGATTCCCTGTTAAGAGAAACTCATTTAGTCAAGTCTGATCACTAACAGAGCAAAGTCTTGGCATGTACTTGAGGGCTTTGGAAACAACCTTTTTGATGAGAAGAATGTGGAAGAAGAAAAGCTGAGCAAGGGGTAGCGTTGCCAGCATTGCTAACAGAGTGCAAACTGCCTGCAAGAGAAAAAAAACCTTCATATCTTGCATTCAGGAGACAGTAAGGGAAAAAGATCAATTGTATAATAAGAAGATACAACTTACAACGACTATAACAAATGGAACTAGGGAGAAGCTGCTTCCCAACTTTAAGGCAATCTCTGCACTAAACTGGTTCTTGCGGAGTACACATAATACCAGCACAAAGATCCCGGTTGACCATTGCATTATGAGCTGCAATATCAAACACATCACGGCAGAGATTAACTAACAGAAGAGGAAAACATTCATGGAGTGATGAAAGATCATCAGCGCAATCCTTACCAACAAAATAGCTGATATCATGAGGCTGAAGAACTTTCGATAGTTCCGCTTGCCAATGCAGTTGTTTAGCCACTACAACACACACAACTCCATAAGCACAAGAAGATAAGAAATGTAAATAAGAATGAAGGGTCCAGACAGATCTTTTCAATACCCTGCAGTGATGATCAAAACGGTCCACACACTTGTCACAAACTCTGCAATGCTTACTGTACTTGAAGACCTGCAAAAAGGAATAACCATATCCAGAATGATTAGTCCTGAGAAATAATAATACAGCAAGTTTGTGGTTTCAAATGTTTTGTCACACCTCAACTTCACACAGACTGCAAAAAAACATTCCATCCTCACTCATCTGCTGCTCAGAAGACTCATCTCTTCCACTGCAACAACCACAAATCAATGCACAAGGAGAGCAAAGCACACGCAGGAGACAAGATCTTTGCGATGACTCCAGTTTCTTGTTAGTTCCATTTTCTTGATCCTGTACACATGTGCTGTCATGAGACTTGGCACCACCACCTAGAGCTGATCCACCACAACCATCTTTTGAGCCCTTTGATTGAGGAAACTTCCCGTTTTCAGGAACTTTAAGGTACTTCTTTGACCGGAAAACTCCACGGTCTGCAGGATCTGAAGCCGCACACCATATATACAGTCCAACCACACACGTTATCTGGCATAAAAAAATATGTCACTGACTTAATCTCTCAGCAAATATCAACCCATCAATGTTGACATAAGGTAATGATGATACCACACTGTATGCAAAGGATTGAATCAGTTGCTACAGATGTGAGATCAAAGTTTCAACCATAGACCTAAAATTGGCTCAGAATCAAGAAGTATAGTAGAGCTAGCTTGACTTTTATGATTCTAAGCTCTTGATGGGACCGGATCAAAGATCCAACTAAAAGGAATGTAAAATCCAATTTTCCCTAATTAGCTATAATAGACAAACTAAGGCATGTTAGATTTGTGTAACCAATGGTCTATGTACTTCCCAGAAATAGAAAAGATAGCAGAGTAAGAGAAAACACATAAAAAGGACAACAAGTACACAACTTTGATCTCTAAAAGGCTTTCAATGTTTAATTGAAAGCAGATTTGATTTCCAGAAGGCTCAGATTTAGCTTACCAGAGGAGTGTAAATGCCCATAGCAATGTACTGATGAATCTTGCTCCCAACGAATGGAGCAAAGAAGACGTAGAAAGCGAACCCTAGAGCCAAGAACACAGCAACAGCCACCACCTTACCCAGAAAAGTGAAAACAAGATAAAGTTTCAAACTTTCACCTCAAATAATCAAAACCCACCAAGGAAATCTCAGTTTGAAGTTACCTGAAGAGGATGGTAAGGAAGTTGCCATCCATGTTTCCTCATTTTCGCTCTAGAATGCTGCAAAATCCAGATGTAGATCGAAGAGAGTCAAGTCAATTAAACATAAAAACTTTCCCTTTCTCCACTCATCTTCTCCAAAAAGCCAACATTTTTCTTTTCACTCTCTCTCTAAAGTAACAAGAGAGACTCAAACCAAAGGGAAGAAGAAGAAGAGTAGAGAGGAAGACATTTGACCACCGAGTGAAAAAAGTAAAAAAAAAAAAAAATCAAATAGAAACAAAAAGAAATAAAGTAAAACTCTTTGTTTGTGGTTTCTCTGACTCTCTCTCTGTGCCTTCTGTATAAAGCTTTGAGCTTTGGTTCAGAGATCTAAAGAAGAACCCACCACCATGGAAGAGAGAGAGAGGGAAAAGGAGTTATAATTAAGAGATGAAAAGCAGGTACCTTTTCTCCGAGGCCAAATCATGTGTCACACTCTTGTTGCTGGCAAATCCAGTAACACTTGTTTTTTCTTTCTTTTGTTACATTACAAAACTCATCTCTCTCTCTCTTCCCCTGTTTTTTTCTCTTTAATTTTACTTTTACCCACTGATTTTCTTATCGTTTATGTTTTTACCCCAGTACTTTTTTTCTGCTTTTGTAGTGATCAAATGAGCATGATTGTGATTAGGTAAGCCTAATGTTTGACATAAACATGTCCCTCTTCAATCTAATTATTACAGATGTGTCTTTGTGTATTTAATTTCTGAAGGTCACATTCAATATTTGTACCCAGAAGACTTTACTAATGTCTTAAATGTTTGTCTTCCAAACTGGTAGCTACTCTGCACACTTTACAGTGGTTACAATAATCAAGCTGGTTTGGTTAGAGAGAATTTTTTAACTCCAAGAAGTATGATTATAATTAGATATGTATATGGAGGAATATTATTTAAGTAGCTCCCATATTGTTCATATTCGAGGCCTGAGAAAATGGAGAGTGACAGAACATAGCTACCAAGAAAGCGACGGTCGGGTGAAGATAAATGAATATGGAATATATTTTTCCCTAGTAGAAGGGTTATTTTATTTTAAATTTATGGTTTTTGTTTAAATTTTTTGAAAGTTTTGGCAGATCGTATGTCTCTTCTTATGGTATCTTGTCAGAAAACGATGGAAAATTTTCTGTAAAAAAAAAGAGAGATAAAACTCTTTTTATAATTGGTAAAGTTTTTCATGCTACGTCTCTTAAAAAGGGTCAATATGGATCGAAAGCCAATGTCTTACATGTCTATAAATTATTATACGTCGACTTTGCATGCAGATACGAAAATTAAACTTTTTTGAAAACATTTCTGTTTTTTTATTAGGAGTAAAATAAAAAGTTTTTTCTTAAGGAACTGGAATTGTTTTATTTTATTTTATTTCATAAATAAAAATATAAAACACATTTTTGAACGGATTTCTGACACATCCCAAGAAGTAACCGCCGAAGTCATTACCATTTATTATTAATTTTTACATATTTTGATAGATTCATTTTTGATAAAAATAATTATATATACATTTAATTGAAAATTTGTTTTTCGGTTAAATGTATATAACGCGAAGGTGAAATATTATTTGAATAATTTTGTTATTATTTAAAAAAAAAAACTCAACAGATCATTAAAAAGGGACAAAAGGTGTGTGGTGTGGGTGAAGGAGTAAATGTGAAGCATTAAATTCTAAGGACCTCTTTGTGTATGTTGTTTTCCTTGTTCATATTCTTTTTTGTTCTTGGTAGAAGAGATAGTAATTTAATAATTCATCGAAAAAAGAAAGAACACAATGAAGGTAGACAAGCATTCTTTTAAAAATCCCAAAAAACATAATTAATAAAGTACTCCCTCCGGATATGAATGTAAGATGTTCTATATTTTTATCTTGTATACAAATGTATAATGTTTTGAGATATAATTAATGCATTTATTTTTAAAATTTAAACATAAATTAAAAAGTAAAATTATGAGTGGTGAAACTTTATTGATATAATCAAAAAGTAACAACTAAAATATTGTATTTATTGTTTCTTAATATGTGTGTAAAACCTTAAACATCTTATATTTAAATCCAGAGGGAGTATAATACTACGGATAATTAAAATAGACAAGCTACTCCGCCGAATAAGGATAATCATTTTTCGAGATATCCGGTCGCAAGCAATGTTGAACGAGTTTTTAAAGTATATACTCCTTTCATTTTTTAATATAAATCGTTTTTTAATTTTTTATCTTCCAAATTATATGACGTTTTTGGTTTTCTATGTAAAATTTATTAAAACTTAATGTTATATGAACAATGATAATATACATTATATTTTATTATTGGTTGAATTGTGATTAAATAAATAATTAATGATGTTTTTGTTTAGAAAATATAAAAAATTAATAATTTTTTAATATATATCAACGATTATAAAATGACTTATATTAAAAAAAAGTAAAGAGTGCTATATAGTACTTGTTTTAACTTTAACCAGAGTGTTCTATACTAGACCCTAAAATAATTTTCAAACTCAAGCAGAAGTATATATATGATATATTTTATCAACTACAATGTTTCAAACGACGAAAGTAAAAGCCACCAATATATATATATATATATATATATATATATATATATATATATATATATATATATATATATATGTTATCATGTCATTATTTTTGGTAGATCTTGATTTTGTTGGACAATAACACTTTTAAAAATATATTTAAAAAAAAATCAAAATTCGTTATCCAACCGAAGTAACAACAGCATGAAGTCTTGCGCCACGTACAATTAGGTAAGAACATCTCTAATTTTGAGGGGGGTAAATATTACCTCAAATTTAAGGGTAGTATAGGAGGTAAGTTTTGTTCGTATATTCAAAACACTACAGAATTCACACAATTCAACATGTAAACTAGTTTACAGAATTCAGACAATCAAACATGTAAACTAGTTTTATTTTAGATATTTAACATCTCTATTGTTCATCTACCATTTGATTTTCTTATTTTTATGTGCAACTTTATCGGTTATAACCCATTGGATCAAAAATATATCTTATGAATTCAAGTTGTGTATTAAAAAGTCAACTCGTTGAAAAAAGAAGTCGATCCCGTGGTAGCAAGGCTACTATAAACAAAATGATAGGACGACATTAACAGCTTTTTGGCAGGAAAATGAAATATCAAAATTGATAATGAAATGTATAATTTGTCTGAATGTTGTTGAAAGGAAATGGTAGAATGGGAGAGAGGGAGGGACTTGTTCTCATTTGCTTGGGTCTTTTCTTTTAGCCACGTGCACTGTGTCTCTCTACCCATACCCGTGACTCGATATTTTTGACTCAAATGCCTCGCCCCCATTAGGTGTATTGACAAAAAAAAAACATGGGGAGGTTTCATTCATACTAGCTTTATTCTCACACACATAATAGATTTACAATACTAAAGTTAATGGAATGTTACTATGCACTGTACTTGCGATGCTTAAAATTACTACTACTTGATGGGTTATTTGACTAATTAGCGTGCTGCAAAAACAAAAAGGTGATTTGTGGAAAGCTCTTTTCGTCCAATCACATAAAATTGTTGGATTCGTTTTGATTGAGTTGATTATTAATGCATTTTCTAAATGTTCAGTATACTACGGCCCTACCTATAGTTAAATACGCATATGGTTATTAATTTTATTTTTACTGGGCCTAGTGGCCCAGTTAACCCCATGAAGAAGACATAAGATGTTCAAAAATCAACTTTGAAACCAGCAAGAGACACCATGTGGAGGATGGAGAACATCAAGTCTGTTCAAATCCACCCAAACAAAGAGTTTTTTGTCTGGCAACGCTCAAAACGGACACTATCATATCGTAGCCCACTCATGTGCATGTATAGTAAATAGATGGTAAGGCATAACCACTTATGGAAAGTGTACCCTCATGATGAGAGCCGTTTAATGGTCGCATTCTCATGATTTTTCTTACCACATGCCACTACAAAACTTGTAATTTAAACATTGAATTTTCATTAACTTTGAAGAATACTACTGATTTGTCATCCTTCTGGATTTGTCATCCATACCATCACCCTCGTTGCAGGTCATTTGAACACTCAGCTACAAGTTACTCAAAGAGTGCACTTAAACGAGAGGGATCAGAACCCATATTCAAAACGAATTATTGATTTACATATAAACACTTGGCCCTTAGAGCATGAGCATTGGTGAACCCCCTTTGGGGTTCACCAACATTTTTTAATATTTTTTCGTGGGTCCATGAACAGTTATGAACTCGAATATGATGTTTTCTGCATTAGTGAACCCGAAGAAGGAGTTCATAGGAATAACATAATAATATTAATTTTTTTTTAAAAAAAATTTAAAATATTCAAAAAAGATGAATAAAATATTAAAACATATTATTAAAATTATGAAAACATTTTATTCAATACATTAAAAGTACATTACATAAATTGAGAAATTTTTCTAACATACATAACTTATTTATTCATCTTCATCACCAAACATTTGCCAAATATTTTCCACTAAATCAGCTTTCAAACGATGATGCTTGTCACTATCTCGAACTTCTCTCCGCATGGCTAACATATCAGGGGTGACATTAACACTATCTCTGCTTCTCACCTGCGAACTTCTGCTAGACTGTCCTGTCTCAAACTCAGATGTATCAATTGGAGCGTATCCGTCTCGTTCGTCCTCTACTATCATATTGTGCAATATGACACAAGCTATCATTACTTTTCCTATCCTTTTCTTGTCCCATTGTAGAGCTGGGTTCCTAACAATTGCAAACCTCGATTGCAATACTCCAAAAGCCCGTTCGACATCTTTTCTGGCGGATTCTTGCATTTCTGCAAATTTATGTGCTTTACGACCTTGAGGAAGTGGGATGGATTGGATAAATGTTGCCTATGGAGGATAAATGCCGTCGGTAAGATAGTAGGCCATACGATAAGTGTGGTTGTTGACCTTGAACTTCACTTTAAGGGCTCGACCATGTAAGATGTCATCAAAAACTGGAGACCGATCAAGAACATTGATATCGTTTAGGGTACCTGGAAATCCGAAAAAAGCGTGCCAAATCCAAAGATCTTGTGATGCCACGGCTTCTAAGACAATTGTCGGCTTTCCCGAACCACGTGTGAACTGGCCTTTCCAAGCTGTTGGGCAGTTTTTCCACTCCCAGTGCATACAGTCGATGCTGCCTATCATCCCCGGAAATCCCCGTACCTCTCCAATATCGAGTAATCGCTGAAGATCCTCGGCTGTAGGTGTTCGTAGATACTCATCCCCAAACAATTGTATTACTGCATCAGTGAATTTTGCCAAACATAAACGTGATGTACTGTCAGCCATCCGGAGATATTCGTCATATGTATCTCCTGACTGACCATATGCGAGCATACGTATCGCTGCCGTACACTTTTGAAGTGGAGATAGCCCGTTCCTTCCGGTAGCATCTCTTCTTTGCTGAAAGTACGAAACTTCAGTACTTAGACGGTCGACAATGCGAAGGAACAATGGCTTGTTCATTCGAAACCGCCGCCTAAACATATCTTGTGTGTACGTTGGATTATTACTGAAATAGTCGTTGCATAGTCGAATGTGTCCTAGTTCTCGATCTCTTTCAATATAAGCTCGCCTCTTTGGTTTGACCATCAATTACTGTATCGATGAAATTATCAACTACTTCATCGACCAATTCATCAAAAACTTCATCCGCTTCATCACTTGATGAGGAAGACATTGTTGATGATATTTATTGTAATATTTTTCCTACAAAAGGCAATAGGGAGGAATTTTTAATAAACTTTTAAAACAAATTTTTATTTCTTATATATGGTATGCTTTTCCTCTTTTAAAGTTTATTTCTCTATTTCTCTTCATTTTTTTTTTGGGTTTTAACCTTAGTTTTTTTTTTTATATTATTTTGGTTTTAACCTTAGTAAAGTTTTTCATTAAAATTATAAATCTGTTTATTTCTCTTGAATCTTTTTTTTTTGGGTTTTAACTTTAGTAAATTATAAACCTTTTTTTTGTTTTAAATATGATAATATAGAATTTAGAATTTCATTATTTAAGGATATGTTCATTACTTAGAATTTTTGGTTTTCAACTTACCTCTGTTGAATGGTAGAGATGATCTGTGGGGTTGAGGAGTAGTAGAGTTGATTCCTTGTGTTGATTGGTGATTCTTGTTTGATTGTTGTTGTGATTCTCGTGGTGTTGGTTGGTGATTCTCGTAGTGGTGTTGGTTGGTGAGATTCCGAGATGGTGAGATAGTTTTGATAAAAGTATGGCTGATGGTAAGAAGAATCAAACTGATGTATCACATAGTTGGTAAGATAGTTTTGATAAAATGCATGAATGAGATAAATAGAATGAAACACATAGTCATATATATAGAAAAACATTGAAGCAAGTAGCATGTGGGTACATACACCTGTGAGTACAAAAGCAAAGCCGTGGGGACATACCCTTGATTTGATACATACATAAAACGAGTGTAGAAAGTTGGAAAACACTACACTCTCCCGTGATTCCATCTTACATAACCTACCACTACAACCTCCTACTACTACATTACCACCCGTGACTTGATTTGATACATAAAGAAACAGAGACCTGCAACCATCCACGCATCCTCCTCCTTGAACTGGTGACCTACAAAGCACAACAGTTACAATATCAATATACATCAAGGAAAAGATTTAAACACAAACATCATACACTGCATTTCCTAGCAACCTACTATAAATTTCAAAAAATAAATAACCACTCACCAACTTAAAGCAATTCAGATATGAGTTTGTTTTTTAGAGCAAGCTCTTGATCTGTAAGTGTATCAGCGTTTTTTCCTAGCAACCTCTCAAGTATTTTCTGTTTGGTTAACATATTCTTGGCTGCTAGAATGGTTTCGATCTGATCAAACGCTGCTTCATTGCCATGTTTCTTGCGTTTTGCTGCTTTGCTAGCCTTGACTCCGGGAGGTCTAACATCTTCCTCGCGACCCACCTCATCCGCAGTTTCCTTCCTTTTCTCCTTTGCACCATTTGATGTCAGACTGTGTGATCTCCATTTTTGATCAAACCGAAGCTCCCTCCAACAATGTTCAAGACTGAACTTGGCTTTGTAGTCATTTAAGAAGATGTCATGAGCCACCTTCATGACATCATTCTCATTCTGTCCACTCGCCTGCTCCTTCAGAGCAGCTTCATGACATCCCACGAACTTACACACATGCTCATTAATCCTTCCCCACCTCTGCTTACATTGAATCCACTCCCTAGGAATGGAGCCAACGAGCAGAGGGCTAGCATTCACGTACTCCTCTATTCTCTTCCAAAATGCTCCTAGCTTCTGCTCATTACTGGTTATTGGATCCTTGCTGGTGTTCAACCAAGCACTGATCAACACCAAATCTTCTTTGATTGTCCACTTCCTCCTTTCCGGAGGTTTGGGAACCTCAGAAGATCCTATTTCTATTGGCTGAGTGGTCTGGGAAGTAAGCAGGTTAACAAAGCCGGGAGAGTTTAGGGGAAAAGGATCCATTTTGGTTGAGTATTGAAGTTTTTAAGTTTTCGTTTGTGTT
The DNA here is from genome assembly GCF_020379485.1 of Brassica napus. Lineage (NCBI taxonomy): Eukaryota > Viridiplantae > Streptophyta > Magnoliopsida > Brassicales > Brassicaceae > Brassica > Brassica napus. The sequence goes on along the minus strand of NC_063449.1, from coordinate 41,815,621 downwards.
TTAAGATGTCGATTAGCTTGGTTTTTAAACTACTTTTGGGTTTGAAAGTACAAGGAAGTAAACACCTTCTAACCACCAAAAATTGATTACACTTAACTTAACTACACAACTACTTCACACAGACCATTCAATAAACATCAAATCAGGTTTTCAAATTAATTATTTCAAGTTTAAATTCAGTTCTGGTTCAGTTCAAGTTTAAATTCAAGTTCACACAGACCATTCAAAAATTGATTACACTTAACTTAACTACACAACTACTTCAGTTCTGGTTCAGTTCAAGTTTTAATTCTACTACTACTCTAACCTACTCTAGTTCAAGTTCAAATTCATTACGCAACAACTCTAGTTATAGTGTGGTTACCTTTGTGTTTTCAGTCGAAGCAGCATTTCTCCAAGTGATCCACCTGCACGGTCAGGTTATAAACCTTTCCAGTGAGCCTATCAACCTCCACAGTGAGGGCTTTTACCTCTGCCTGTACAAGGAAATGACAATGAGATGGTGTTAGTCACTGTATAAAATATAAGAAAAAAATTACAAAACAAAATTCAAAAGTGGGAAGTCAGATTACCTCCAGACTCTTAATCTTATTATTCACCTCCGGCACCCACTTGATCACTGCCTCCACCTCCTCCACACGACTTGTGAGCCGTTCAATATGTTCCTGCACACCAATGACCCAAGGCTGACGATAATGAAAACCATCAGCCTTGGTAACAACACATAAACTATATCAGATTGTTAATTAACAGACAAAAACAGAAGACATTATTTAAAAGACAAGAACCCGTTTTTTACCTCGTAGTTTATGCAGGTGAAGAAACGCTTGCCGGAGAGAGTGTCGTATTCCTCCTTCCCACAAACCTCGTGAATTATACTCCCACCACAGGGACACCTCGTCGGAATCCCGTGTTCTGAATCACACACGTATGAAAGCATATCGATGTGCTCCTTTCTTCTCTTTGTGTCTCTTATCTCTGCTTCGGGATCCATCTGTATCAGGAAAACAAATAATTAGAACAGAAGCAACCGAGAAACAAAAAAAAAATTTGAAAGACTAACTAAAAACCCCCAAATCCAATTCAAATCCACGATGAACGAACATTAAAAGAAATCTGTATGTTGATTTAAACGAAGAAATTAAAACCCCCTTTTAGATTTCGAACCTTTACACGAAACCCCCAAATCGAAATGAAATCCACGATAAACGAACCCTAAAAGGAAACCGTATGTCGATTTTAACCAAGAAATCGAAACCCCCTTTTCGATTTTCAACCCTAAGACGAAACCCCCAAATCGACTTCCTTAACCTAGAAACCTCTCGAGATCAAATCGAAGCTATCTCGTCCTCGGAGTGATTGAGACTCACCTGAGAGCGTTTACGAGTGACTCCGACGACGAATTGATCGAGAAAATCTCCGGCTCTGGACTCGGACACGAAATCGCCTCAGAGACGGAGAAACCCTAGATTTCGAAGAGAGAAGGGAAAATGAGATCTTTCACGCGAAACCCTTTTTTTCTCACTCAACACGCGAGATTGCGTAGCCACTCCCTCTGCGCCGCGTGGCATGACCCCGTATCATACGGGCTCACTTGGAAGACCCGGTTCACGGGTTGAAACCCATTTATTCATTTCTTTTAATCGAAAAGGCCTATGATACCGAGCCCATGACTCTCTCATAAACCCCCGATGCGGGTGGTCTTAGGATCTAAGAATTATCATATCACACATAGTAATATTTTACCATAGCTTTGGAATTGTCAATAGTAACTTCTCCACAACAAAAACCAAATAGTAAGATAAATAAGGTGTCTTTGCATGAAACATTGGGCTTTAAATTATTATTACGAAGAATAAGAAGAAGAAAAGACCAAACTTTTTCTTATAAACATTTGACTCTGTCAAACTGATAATGATAGTATCCTCTGTACAAGTAGAGCAGAGGAGAATGATCACTTTATTATTATTATTATTACTTGGGAGCAACTTCCTTCAGGGCACACATCTGCTCCTCTCCCATTGCAGACATGACAGACACAACTATATCCTTTCCCTCTTCAAATCCAGACTTGAGCTGCATTCACACAACACAGACCAAAAACACAATCATAAGTGAACCAACCAAAATATTACAATGAACAGGTTATTTAAGCATGCATGAGAAATTAACCTGTGTGAGTAGAGCTTCATCAGTTGGGAGCTTGAGATCATCCTTAGTGCTACCATTGTCAGTAAGAAGGCTGACCTGTAACATAACCATAAAGAGAGAAAACAACCCTCAAATTTAACCATGTGGGGCACATGCAAGACAAAATCTATACTAATGAAAAGAATGAGATCATACAAAGCCATCTTCAGAGATATCAATCAACTGATAGTCAACACGGTTCACATGTGGAACCTACAAGAAAAAAAAAAGATCAATATTCTTGTGAGCCAAGTTACATAATTTATAAATGTTTCCGAAGATCATGAGATACGCACATCACAATTGTGGGAAGAAGGAACAATATCTTCGAGCTTCTTAGAAGTGAAAATATCGATAGCAACAAAGTGACACTTGGCGTGACCGTGCTTTCCAGTCTTGGAAGTGGAAACCTCAACCACCTATAAAAAACCAATAAATAATGTTTCAAATAGTAAAACAGAATGATATTAATAGGCAATTCAAGAACTCTCTCTTCCGACATAAACTAAATAAATTACAACGAAATCTACACGACAAAACTTCAAACATAAACTTATGTCGGTTGGTCCTAAGCACCAAAGCACTCATCACGCCATGCAAATTTTTAACAGTAAGCATATAAAGATATATATACAAGAAGGGAGAAAAGCAATAGAAGAAGATCACCTTGCAGGGACGGCCCTTGATGACGATGTAACCACCCTTACGGATGTTACCAGCTTGCTGAGGATACGTCTTTGAAGCTCCTGCGTCGCTTGACTCGAAGTGATGCTCCTCGTCCGACATGTTTCACCCAATTTTGAAGAAGAGAGCCACACACGAAAACGTTGTGGCAAAGTCAATGAGTGGTATTCAATTTTTATAGACCTTTAAAGAAGAAGAACGCGAAAAGCCTCAGAGAGAGAGAGAGAGAGAGAGAGAGAGAGAGAGACGTGTTGCATACTCTTAACTATTCCTTTTCAGCCGTTGGATCAGAATTTCCTTTCTCAAATCTACCGTCCAGATTTATTTGAGATGTCGCGTGCAAATAACGCGGGGCCCTACACGTGCGTCGTCTATTTGCTGAATAATCCTTTTGGTTTAATAATTTAATTAAAAGGCAGGTCGTAGATGTTACGCTTCCGTGAGATTCTCTATATATGTAATTAGATGCAATTAATTAATGTGTAGAACATAATATATTTCTCATTTTCATTCATAATTACGTGCTTGAAAACAAAAACTTATGTACATGATGATAACTTGTGTACATCAAGACCGAGAAAGCTTAGATGCTTTGGCCTTATTGAAGCAAAACAGTTAGATTTGTTTGAGAGGATAAACTTCAAAAGCGACCGTTAGAGCATGTGCATCAGGAGTTCAGGGGAGGGGGTCACACGTTTTTAAAAAAAAAAAAATATTAAAATAAGCATAAATGAAAGACTTAGGTTCGTCCCGCCTCTTCCGCGTGAACCCGGGTCGTGACTGTTCAGCGTTCACGCGGGCCTCACGCCACGTGGTGGCGGCCTGCTATTAGTCACTTTATTAAAAAAAAAAATTTCTTAAATCAAACAAAAAAAAATTAAAAATTAAAAATTAATTTCTTGAACTTCAACGAGCGGTTCGCCGCTGCGGATGCTCTTACAGCTCTATTACACAAGCAATCCTGTCTATAAAGGCTTTATGTTATTTTAATTGGCAAAATGATAGACTGAAGCTGAGGGCTGTTACAGGAACATCGAAAGGGAGTAGTAGTAGTGGTAGTTCGTTCCAGCACATGCCTGAAGCAGGGCTGATCCAAAGCGAAACACAGACTAACAGCGAAGTACGATTAAAATCTGATTAGTTGAACACCAAGATAGGGTTCTGGATTCTTGCTATGAATCCGACCAACACAAACTATTGCCAAGAAGAACATAGTTAAAACTTCGAAGAGATAAGTTGCATACATATATACAATGGGAATGTTAAGAAACTTTCTTTGTTCCCTCGCAGACTAGAAACTTCAAGAACAGCAACAAGAAAACAGACAAACAAGACACTATTCAAGAATATAACTCTTAACTTCTTACTCTGGAACATAAAAATCGAACCTGACATCCACAGAACCATCAAGGGTATCTTTGTAATCCACATTGGATATAGATCCAACCTCGTCCACGTCTTGGTACTCAGCTTTCACCCTCCGAACAGGCACCGTGACCGAGTAAATGGTCCCGAGATCACCATCCGTAGCTACATTCAGCTGAACTTTCTCCTCCGACTCAATCTCCACGAAATCCGACAGCGCGTGAACGATGTTGTTGACGATTTTCCTCTTAGCTTCGTCGCTAACCGCGCACCTGTCCGAGAACAAAATCATCTTGAGCCGCTGCTTTGCGATTCTCGCGTTGGAGCTTCTTTTCGAAGCGTGGGAAGGGAAGATGATCTTCCACGCAAGGTTTAAACGGTCGAAGAAACTCATGTTGATGGCGTTCAGGAGAAAGCTCTCCACCTCTTGCTGAGCTGGGCTTGGTGATAGCTCGTAGTCTCCTCCGGTGTTCCTTGCTTTGCCACGTGTGTCACCTCGAATGATAATAGACACTCCAGGAGGACATTTATAAGGTTCCAAGATGTTTACGCCGCTGCCCACAAATCCAGAGAAATCAACCTGCAAAATTACAAATGTAAACCGGTTAAGCTCTCTATATAAAGAGAGAGCATATGTATTCTAATTATATAGAGAGATTAACCGGTCTACATCATCTATAGACGGTTTAGTATAAACCGGCACTCTATTCTAAATTTCTAATAGCATCCCTGGGGTTCCCACGCATTCAGATATCTAATCTTCCTAACGAACACAGACCTTGAAGAGAAAGATAGACACTGATACTACGCAATTTCATCATACACAGATCCAAATATGCTCTGAAGAAATTTTTCGAATCGTTAGAGTGAAAGAAAGAGAAGAAATCGGACCTTAGAAGAAGAAGGTAGTGAAAGGCATTTAGGATGGTGATGATAAGGAGTTAGTAAGCTCGCAGAGATCCTCAGATTCCCAGATATCGCCATTTTCGACAAGTTCGAATCAATTTCTTCGCATATGAGAAGCGAATCTTTTCCGGTCGTCTCTTCTTTCAGTTAGGAGAAGAAAAGGGATACCACGAGTAAAAGCTTATATCAGGCAACACACTAAACGCCGTCGTTTTAGCTCCAAACCAAAACGACGTCATATCCTTGCTACCTAAATGCCGTCGTTTTCTCGCAAATGAAGCACTGTCGTTTAAGAGACGACATAAGGAACGCAAGCATTTAAGCCAGAAAACCAAAACGTGGTCGTTTTACTGTCAAGCTAAACGCTGTCGTTCAGTTGCAAAATGAAACGCAGTCGTAGATGAGAAGCCAAACGCGAGGTTTAGCTTATAGGGGGAACTGTGATTGTCGCCGGCGAGAACCCGAGGCTTCTTCGGACCCATCTTAATTATCTGTCTTTGCAATCCTCCACTAAATATTCATTCAATAAAGTCTGATTCTTTCGAGGAGACGAAGACCTAAACCCAAACGAGAACAATTCATTTCTTTTTTTTCTGAATAGCTGTGAATGGGTAGATGGAGAGCAGTCGCTGCTCTTCTTCGTCGTAATAGTCAATTACTCAATTCTTCAAAGCCTTCTTCTTCTCCTCCATGTCTTTGGAAACGCCCGGCGATTGGCTCCCAAGCTTCTCCCTTTCTTAACTTCCGATGCTTCTCAGCGTTCCCTTCTCCCATTTCGATTTACAACAACGACTCTGACTCTGGGTCGAGCGATGTTTATCAAAGCTACGACTTTGGAACAAAGGAAGAGGAAGACAGAGGCAAGATCCCTATCAAAGCCTATTTTCTCAGTACCAGGTACGTTTGAATTGCCTTGAATGTTTTCGAGACTCTTAAAGTTTTAACCTTTTGGTGATGAGTGTGTTGTGTTTGTTTCTGTTTATGATTTTTTTGGGTTTGCTCAGAGTTATGGTTTTGGCAGTATTGATTTGAAGGGGATGCAAGCTGACAACTTATGCAATGTTGTTCCTCCCACCTCTCGCTCAACCAACTCTATTGCTCTCAGATTCTCTGATTCTTCTTCCGGTATCCCTGTAAGATTTTACTCTTCTGTTTCTTCCTCAAAATCATTCACTGTTTTATTCAAGTTTGGTGTTTAATATACTGTTATTACTATTTTAAGTTTTAGCAAATAGTATCATGGCTTTGATTACTTTATGTTGGTTTGGAATCCTCAAAAGGAAGTCATCAGTGTTGATGTTGTGTTCTCTCTTCTTCACAGACGATGGATGAGAGGGAGAGTGTAAGCAGCTGCCGGTTCATGGTTGTCTTTCAATACGGCTCTGCTGTTCTTTTCAATGTTGATGACAATGACGTTGAGGCTTATCTCGACATTGTTCGTAGGCATGCTTCTGGGCTGCTTACAGAGATGAGAAAAGACGGTATTATTCTATAACCACTCCTTGGCTTCTTCTAACTACTTTATAGCTTTTTTTTTTTTTTTGTAATGAACAACCTTTTTCTGGATTTTGTGTGTGTGTGTGTTAGATTATGCTGTGAAGGAGAAGCCTTTGTTGACTGAGGAAATGAAAGGTGGCCCTGACTATATTGTTCTCAAAACCTTGGATACTAATAGCATCCGTATCATTGGGAGTGTGCTCGGACAAAGTATTGCCTTGGATTACTTTGTTTCTCAGGTAAATTGTTCCTTCTCAACTGTCCATAAACGAAAGCAACTGTTCTGATGTTGAAAGTTTTGAGATTTCTAATTCTCTCAGGTTGATAAATTGGTGGAAGAGTTTGCTGGTATAAACCGTGCAATGGAGAAAACCGGAACTTTCACAATGCACAGGAAAAAGCTCTTCCAACTCGTAGGGAAGGCTAATTCTAATCTTGCTGACGTCATTCTCAGAGTTGGTTTGTTTGACAGGTACTCTATCAAATCATTCTGTACTTCTATTTTGTTTTCCTTCCATTCTTATGAAAACAATGTGTACCTTAGTTAGACTCATATGTTCTGTTGTGTGTTCTCATTAGATCCGAGATTGCTTGGAGAGAGGCTAGATATGCGCTGATATATGAGTACCTAAGAGAGGAGTACGAGGTCACTCAGAGATTTGGGAATCTAGACTTTAAGCTAAAGTTTGTAGAGGTATCTTCATTACATTACACACTGATCAGTTTTGTTATCAATAAACAGTTGCCAATCGTGATCCTCTGTTTTGATGTGCAGCACAACATTCATTTCCTCCAAGAGGTGATGCAGAACCGAAGATCAGATCTTTTGGAATGGTGCATTATCTTCCTACTTACCCTTGAAAACATTTTATCTATTTACGAGATTGTCCGAGAATCCACCGGAGCTTAACTCTGATACTACAGATCATTGCAGAGTACTCAAACCTCTGTAAACATCAGAAGGAATTTTTTTAATTATTCTCAGAATAGTTCATTTGTTTTGATTCTCGGTTTAAACCTTGTAATAAACTCAGCTTGAGTAGCTAGCTTTCGCTGCTCATGTCACATTACAGTTTCATAAAATTAAAGATCAAATACAAAAAGTTATGATCTCTTCTTCTTGATAACAACACTCAATCAAGCCTCCTAAGCAAGTACTCAATTTGGACTTCCTTTGTGAGTGGCATGATTCTTTCTCCATAGAGTTTAGCAACTAAGCTAGGGTTGATTTTGTATGAAGGATCAGCTCCAGATCCAGTCTCTGGATCGTTGATTGTTATGTCTTGACCGAAAATTCTGGCTTTGGTCTCAACTCTTTTCTTGATTACTTCTTCAACTGTTTCATACGTCAGAAGTCGCAACAGTTGTGCCCGGTCCTGCAAAGACTCAAGTCAGTTTATGAACAAAAGAAGATACAGACAGTGAGTAACGAGGGGGCATTTACTTGTTCTCGGATGGCTGTTTCATAGGTAGCTGGATTCTCACGAAACTTGGCCTCAGCAACGAATTTACCGAAGTGGATTCTCTTTGAAAGAATCTGCAAACACATTGTGTCGCAGACGGCAGCTGAACCACAGTTACCATCGTCCCCTGGATTGACCAGTCTGGGAAGAAGGTGTCTGAAGTACATGTTCCACACCTTCTTGTTGATGTTTATCGAATCAGCACAGTGATGCAGAACCTGGTTTAGTTTCAATACAGAAGAGAAAACTTTAACTTTACAGTTCATCATCCCTTCTATGGAGTGTGTCTAAGTAAATTCACCTGTGGGTATAGAATAGGGGGAAGGATTGGCTCAGGCAAGCATTGTGGGAAAAAGGGATGTTCATCTGGACTCTTGTACCTGTCCACCTTAGCATGGAGCTGTTCAGTCTCTCTGACCATAAACTCGACCAAAGATCCTTGAAACCCTTCCATAGCAAAAGCATCTTCGTCATAAGTATCAGGATTGTAGCGATACTGAGCTCGCTCAAGAAGGTTGAAGATGATGCTGTCCTCTTGACGAATCAAAGTGTGTCTTATGCTGTCAAGTGTCAAGCTCTCACTCTCGTCCACCCTTAGACTCCTCGAGTATCTGAAACATAATAGTCACACATCAGTTTCAGAAACACTATGCATCAAGGAATATATATATCATTTTAACTACATAAGATTCATAAGAAAAAGACAGACAATAATTTGCAATAACATGATCCTATTAGGCTCTTGGATCAACAGTAATGACACTATTCTATTGAAAATAATATGCTTATTAGATTGAAAAGATATTCGTAATTGAATTTAAATCCTGCATTATTGAAAATCATGTCGTAACACATGATGAATCTGCCAACATGTTACAAGTACAAAGCTTTGCTAAACCGTACAGCTCAGACCAGGACCATCCATGTACACTGCAACCACTGACAACACAAAAACGAACAAGAGCAGAGGAAAGCAATAAAAAAAGGCACTCACTCTCGTGTAGAAAAAAAAAAAAGAGTTTATGACCGACACTTCAACTCAATGGGTGTAAAAAGACATATATACGAGAGTACAAAAAACCGAACATATGGCGTGCAGAGAGGCTATTACCGGATCGGAGAAGCTGCGGAGTGTCGGAGGGAGAGAGATCCAGGTGGTCCAAATCTGGATTTACCGGCAAAATACGAGACGGGTCTAGAAGAGTTGGCGAGATTGAGGCTTGGGGGATTGTAAAAAGTGGGGTTGAGTAGCACAGCCTCCATCGAAACCTTGTGGAAGAAGAGAGAATTAGGAACAAGGAAAAGGACAGAAGAGAGATTCGGCGAGTTGGTAAGAGAGACGAAAATGAATATATTTCCTTAGTCAGTTACAAAATGTTATCCGGACAAGGATTGATAGGGAATCACGTGTTTTATGTTTCTTCGGGTTTTTTTTTCTCTCTCTCTCTCATAAAATGTTGGGAACATTTTTGTTACCTATCATTAGGAAGAAAAAAAAAGAAGAAGGATGCGTAATCCGAGAAAATACTTTTTTCCTTTCTTTACGAGAAACGATAATATGTATGTAATATCGTCGTTAAAGCTAATTTAAATATGCAGATTTTTGAAGGGATTGAAACTACAACATGCGGTTTCTGATTGGTAACATTGCATGATTGTAGAATAATGAAAAATACACTGATACATAATAATCTAAAATTTATTAAATGGATATATCAAAAATCATTTTACTAACCACAAGGATGTGGTCGGGGTGCCGAAGGCAACTCAGAAAGTCTCTAAAGGATTCAGGTTCGAGCTCAGATTATCCATCCGTTTAGCTATGTGACACGAGTATCAAGCTCTCCTTACTAGCAACCGGATATATCTGGCACCGATGCACATGTTTCCAGGATTAGTGGGTTTCGACCGCAGGGTATCTCTGAATCAACAAATAAAAAATCATTTTAACTTGATTTAATATAAAATAAAATATTATTAATTAAATTGTTTATTGCAAAATAAATATATATTGGACTTTATCATAAGAGGATAATTTACTGTAATAATTTAACTTATTTTAGTGTTTTTATAATATTGTATTTGACATTTTATGATGTTTGAAAATCAAGTTATATCGACAGATGTAAAATTTTAGTATGTTATTATTTTCTTATTTAATAAATTCTGTATCAAGGGGTCAAACTTCCACGAAATTCACTTTATGTTTTTTTCATTGACCGAATGTATTTGAAATTTTGAATTGAAGCCCAACTAATCTTTTTAGGAAGATGGTATAAACAAATAGTCCGGTTTCAAAAAAAATTTAAAGGCATAAAACATAGTTTTGTGTCATCTCGTCAAACGATGATAACTTAGTTCATAACAGTATTCCAGATCTAAATGGACGTATTTACAAATCCTAAACTTTCTTTTTACCTAGGCTATCATTACTAGTTTAGGTATTTTAAACTAAAATAGTGAAAGAGTTATCGAAGAATTTAGTGAAACTATATTTAGTTAATTCAATCATCTTAAAATTCAAATATTACTTGAAGCCTTCTTTCAGAAAAGTTCAATTTTTTTTTTGTAACTTAAGTTCAAATATTAATCCACTTGTTTATTTATATTCATTCGGTTATTGTTTAAAGTCTTGATCTGTAAGAGTTTTGAGATAACACTGATAGACTTTTTTTAAGTTTTTGTTACAAAAATAGCTATAAAAAAATAAAATGACCAAAATAACATTTTTTATTTTAATTTTTAATTTTTAAAAATTTTAATTCATCCTCAAAACTCAACCCCTTAATTCTAAATCATAAATCTTAGATTAATTAATCCTAAGGGTATAAATGCATATTTATTTTTCAATAAAACTTTTTTTTGGTCATTTTCTCTTTTGGGATCTATTTTTGTAAAAATAAACTAAAAAAAGTTATCAGAAAATTTTTCTACGTGTACTTTGTTAGAATTAATTTAGAAATATATCATATGTGAGAAATAAAATGTTGCTATGCGATGATTATAGAGATCTATGATCATATATTGCATCAGCTCTGCCAAAGACCCAAAGATTCCGTTCTCGACTCCCATGACCTGATTATGTACTTGTGGTTTAGTAGTTTACAAGAAGAGGCAGTTTTAAATTTTTATCTCTTTACTTTACTTTTTCTCCACTTCTAGATCTACCCTATCTTTTAAAAAACCATAATTAAATAATTCTTTTCGGTTAGGGAATAATTTTAAAACATAAAAAAGTTTGTACTTGTGATTATTCTACACAAGCCAGAAATATAAAATTCATACGGGTTCTAACGTGTTAAATTAATAATGCATAAACACGTTACCGTTAATGTTAGTGTGTATATCAACAGAAGAAATAATTATTTATATACTTGTTTTATATCTTTGTTTGCCACCACCAGTGTGGATTAAAATAATTAATAACATTCCAAGTTGACTTAACATTGGTCGATAAATTAACAAAAAAAAAAGAAAATAGATACAACTAGATTGAATATTATCTTCATGTCCAATCACTAAAGGGACACGTAGCTAAATCGAAAGAAACATGCTTTTCCTCGGAATAATGGCATTTTATGTAATATCTCCACAAGGAAGCCTTTTTAAATGATATTTTGTTTAAGTAGAAGATCAACCAATCAGGGACGTCCAGAAGAAACAAAACTACAAAAGTATCCAAAACCAATCCCAAAACTGTAATTATCTTCAAAGTTAGGGCCAATTAAATTCAGACCCCACATTCAAACTGAAAACCTCAAAGTTGCTTCGACGGTGGGACCCTCATGCTTTTTCTCAATCTAATTCTAACCTAATTGATAAACAAATGATGCTTCATTCAGAAATTAAGGTGTGCTATCATCAAACTTGTAAATTAGGGAAAACTATTTGGCCTAATCAAGTGTCTTAGCTTTTAACATGTCCTTGACATTCAATTTTGTGTCGATATTAAATTATTTTTGTTACAACAGTTGTTGTAATTAAGAGATTGCATTTTTTTATTGATATAATTATTACTTTACAAAATATTTTTTTTAGATTTTTCTCTTTTAAGTATATTTTTTGTAAATTAAATATATTTAATTTTACTGTGTATACATTAGTAAAATTTTAGAAGTTCAACTTTCTATTTTATTATATTATTCTGTGGATATCAAATATATTTCATATACTTTAATATAGTTTTAGATATAATTGTACTAAATCATCAAAATATATTGAAGTGTTAAAAGTAGAAATAAATTTCACTATAAATATAAAACATATAATACAATATTATGTTTGCATTAATATAAACTATATATATTATTAATTTATGATTTTAACAAGATCATATATTTACATATAATTTTATTGATTGTGTCATATTTTGAATCAGAAAAATTTGAAATCAATTTTCATTAATTTATTATATTTTAATTTATCAAGTATTAATTTATTGAATCTATATAGTACTCCATCTGTTTCTAATTGTAAGTAGTTTTGCTTAAAACCACAAATATTTAGGAAGATGTAATTTGAAAAAAAATATATCATTTAATCAATTAATTCAATCAATTATAAAAAATCTAACATTATTTCATTGGTCACACAATATCTAATAAATAAAAAGATGCATTGAAATATGTAAACTACTTATATTGTGAAACAAACTCTTTTTGCTAGAACTATTTACATTTGGAAACAGATGGAGTACTTCTTAATAATCAATTGAGTAAATGTTACATATATCTTTATTCAAATCAGAAGAAGCGTCCAAGATATTTTAAAAATAATATTTAAATAATCATTTTCATAAATTATTAATGAACATGGAAATTCAGAGTTTGAACATTTTTTCATATGCAAGATGTTCTGTTTGTACTGATTCGTTGAGTATAATTAGTTATATTTTATGGTTTATTTTATATTTGGTTGAATAGTTTTTAATTTATAATTTAATTAATATTTTAGATAGTTTTTTTAAAAAATGTATGTTTTATCTAAAACATTTTATATTAAGAACAAAAGAAATACTCCCTCCGGATACGAATGTATGATGTTCTATCTTTTTATTTTGTATACAAATGTATGATATTTTGAGATATAATTAATGTATTTATTTTTAAAATTTAAACATAAATTAAAAAGTAAAATTATGAGTGGTGAAACTTTATTGATATAACCAAAAAGTAACAATTAAAATAGTGTATTTATTGTTTCTTAATATGTGTGTAAAACCTTAAACATCATACATTTAAATCCAGAGGGAGTATGTATTTTAGATGAAAAGTGAAAACCATTTTGTCAAGATCACGATACAGAGTGACTACTAACTTTTCTCAATATTAAATCCGCTATCATAAAAATGGAATGCACACAATTAGATCATCAGTTTCATCATTAATTACTTGCATGCTCAAATAACACAACTCGTTGTAGTTTTTATATAAACTAGAGCCGGGTCCGCGCTACGCGCGGATAACATGTTCAATTGAAGTAAATTTTTAATTTTTGGTATTTTTAAGTTCTAGAAATTGGAAGTTATTTTTTGCGTATTGTAGAATGAACCATATAGTAAATTTGAATAATATATTAGGTTGAGCAAACAATTTTTTTAGGATAAAAGAGTATATGAGTGGACATTTTTAATTGACGTAGAAAGCAGTAATTTAAATTTTAAAACAGTTGACCGGTGTCGTTTGATGTCTTGTTGTTCATCCCATGTGGAGTTATGGCTTCAAGCTTATTATAGCAATTTATTCCTATTTTGGAAGCGTTGTATGATATCAATGTCGGTGTCGAAGTAAAAGCGGCGATCCAGGTGTGGTTGTGAGTGATAGTTTTCCTGTAAAAGTGAAATATTTGTAAGCATTTATTTTGACGTAAATATTATGTTTAGTTTATTACCTTCATGTAACTGTGGAATGATACTTGTGATGATTACGATTTTTTTTTTTTGGTAGATATGTGATTTAGCTCCCTGAAATTTCCCGTCTCATTGTCCCAGATAGTTAGACGTACCATTTTGGATCTACTAAAAATAATTGTTGTATTATATATTTATTAGTTAAAATAAATATTATTTAATAAAGTGTTAGTACCTGTGTAAACGCAATTCAGAATATGTGTTCTTGTTTTATAAATCACTTCCTTGGATGAGGCATATTCGACCAACAATATCTCTGATAATATTTTTTTATAGTGAGGAAAACGATAATTTATTTGTTTGCGAGACTCCGGCAATGGTTTTTTTTTTACCTGGGAGAAAATTGGTTGCACTTGCTAAGCTAATCAATTGGGGGTAGTGTTGGGGCCGGAATATGTATGAAGGTATTGGTGGAATGTTTTCTTCAAACTGTGTAATAATTGTTTTCTCATTGATATTGATTATGTAGGGTTGAACTGTAAGACTGTACCGTTGGTTAATGGGAAGTAGATTAAAATATCTAATGTGATAAATTTTCCCTTCTTCGAACCGTTGGTACATTTTGTCCGACGTAGAAATAGGCACCCTCCCTCCCATTTTCTGTTCCTGTTGAGTGGTTTAAAACAATCATTTCATATGTAGTTGGAAAGAATAAAAACAGAGTATTTTTTAGACAAACCTGGATGTCAAGACAAATGAAAGTTGTTCATAGGAAATCATTTTTGTTTTTGTGATTTGTGATGAGCCACATCCTAATGGTTTTAGCGATTATTGGTTGTGGTCCGAGGTTGTTGCTCCGGTTATTGTGATCTTCGGCTGCATGATTTGCACATATTAGAGTGTGATTTATTTTTTATTGACCTTTTTTTTTAAATTTTTTTGAAGTGAACATAGTTATAATTTGTTTCTTTTTAAAAAAATTGGATTTCTTTCATTTAATTTAATATAATTAAAGAATATGTATTTGGAGTGACCAAAATTTAATTTAATTTTTAAAAATTAGATTTTTGAAGTGAAGATAGTTTGTTTGTTTGTTTTTTTATTTGCCCATCAAAAGGACGTAGCATGAGTATTTGGAAGTGTTAATTTTTAATTATTTTGTTGGGTTTAAATATAATAAAAAGGAACTCTAAGAAGTAATGTCAACATTATGTCAAATCAGTTATTTAGTATACATTATATTTTATTATTGGTTGAATAATAAATACTAATGATGTTTTATTTTATAAATGTATAATATAAATATGTTGTTGTACAATTAATACGGTTCATAGTTTGTATTTTTAAATACAAAAAAGCACTACTATCTGAAAGAAAATCTACCTTAGATTTAAGTATTAAATTAATTTATCAATACTAATAATTTTTTGATTCAAAAAGGAGCTTGTAAATATAAAATACCTCCTAAAAGGGGAGGATCTCTGGATGTTGATTTGACCATGGTGTTTAGATCAGCACTTCCTTAAACCAAAGGAAGAATATTAAAATGATTGTTCAGATCGACCACCAAAAAAAAGGTTACCTAATTGGTTTTTGCGACGAAGGGGTAGAGCTGGTTGATCGTAGACGATTTCTTACCAAATGACGTTAGGAGGTTTTTTCGTGGGATTTTGTATCTACATGCAGACGTTAATAACTTAAATGGAATACCAATACTATAGACTAATCGTTTGAATAGCTTACACTGATTAGGTTGAATAACTTAGACTGATTTTCTGCAGAGGGAGAGACGATGGATAAATGTTATGGTGAGCTTAGAGTCAAAGCTTGAATATATATTTTGATTAACATTATGGTTTTGTTTCCATATCTTTTGTTTTTTTTTGTATTAATGGCAGAATATATGTTATTTACTTCTTAGTGAATGCAAGAGGATTTTTTGCTAGAAGAATATTATTATGGGGCCAGTTAAACTTGGTGAAATCGTTTTTGATTTAGACGTGTATAGCTAGAAGTCTATCTAATAATTAACAGCTCGACAAAAACCAATTCATGCATGCATTTGTTTTATTATAAGGCAACTCGTAAAGGACGTATTCCTTATTGTTTGCATGCATTGCAATTTGTTTACGTGTTCTTAGTGAATAATTAACATGTACACATAATTAATGGGCTGGGCTGCGAGATTGTTCTTTTAATTCGAAGCTCACTCGCTGTAACCAAACCAAAGCAATTTTAATTCGAACCTCATTCTTTTAATTCGAAGCCCACTCGTTGTAGCCAATTTTGTAACCAAAGCAACTTTAATTTGAAGCCCACTCGCTGTAGCCAATTTTGTAATCAAAACCAAACCCAAATCTTTTATTGCAATTTAATTGAAAGCCTAATCCGCCAGTGACATGGCAGTATGATTGGTGAGGATTATTTTGCCCATGTGGTACCCTTTATAAGCTCTCAATTTAGCTTCTTTTATATAGTAGGATTTCTTTTGGTAACCATGTTAAAAAGTTTCACAGAAGTTATCAAGAAACATGTTTTAAAATTGCTTAGAAACGTGTTTTATGCAGTCAAAGGCTCAAAGCAAGTACAAGGAGTAAGATATGATTTGCTCAATTAATGAAACAACGCGTCTTATGTTTATCAAACAAATGGAGACGTGAACCCTACTATAGACTATAGTAGAGAAAATAAAAAGGATTAAAAGGGAGATTTTTTTTTTTGAAAAATAGATTAAAAGGGAGATTATACAAGATGAAATGTACCCTTTTGGTCATTTCGAGGAATAGAAAGTGTTTCTTTCAACTTTATTAGTTTATATAAAGATTAAAATTATTTTATATCGTTTATGAAAAATGTACATTTTTTGTCGACATGTAAAATTCATTTAAGCGAGGCGTAGCGATAGGCAATATCATGGTTGCAGATATAATTGCTTTTTTACGTAGGGTAAAAAACGTACACTAATAATGTTTATCATTTTGCCTAAAGACTAATGAAAAAAGAACAAAATACATAATATTTATACATGTTTCATTCTAAAATGAACTCCCCAGAATATGAGAATACATATATCGAAGGAGATAATCTAGGGACTAGGGGTAAAAAAAAATCTAGGGATAAAATTGTACGTTAGATCTGGAAATTTAGCGGTTTGATACATATTCTAATCACCTCAGATAACCCAAGCTACGACAAGAAATGACTGTAGCAAATATCACATGTTTAAAAAGCAACTTCTGTTACCCAAAATGTACTTTTTGAACCCAAAAATGTACTCGGTATGTTCTATTTACCCAAAAATGTACTCGTATTTTTTAATCCAAATTTCAAGATACAAAACTAACAGACTATACATAGAGGGTGATTGGTTGCGTTGTATCTTTAAAGTCTGTGTTGTAAAAATTTAGTCGGTAAAAAAATAAATGTTTTGTTATAGATGTTTTGGCTATAGTTATAAAAAAAATAAAAATAAATAAAGATATGAGAAATATACTTTTTTACAGCTATATATTTTTCCTAAATTATAAAAGCTACTACTTTAGTAAATAAAAGGGTTACAACTATTTTTAAATTTTTTTGTGACAATTTTAAAAATTGACTTAAAACATGATTGATAGTTTTAAAGGTTGTAGATAAAAGTCAAAACTAAAATATTTATCTACACCCCAATAAATTCCAACAAATCACCCTGCTATGTATGTATTTTTACTTAGAAAAACATAAAATATGAATGAAAAACTAGTCTTTATCTATATTCGTTCCAAAATTACAGTTTTATCAATATATATGTCATATAACTATTTAAATTATTATTTTATTATAACTGATATGAAAATGGTCATGAGATATAGTTATAAATGCTAGTTTTAATTCTTTTAAAATATTAATAAAAATATTCTCAAATTATCTTAGTTTTCTAAAATATTATTCAAAATTTTTATTTTATATATTTGTTTTTGCTATTTTCATAATAATTTCTATTTTAATAGTAAAATAAATACTTCTACGATTGAAAACAACATAAAAACACTAAACTATATGTTTAATCAACACATATAATTTTTTGGACCACAAATCTTCTCTTTTTCCAAGTTCATCGAAACTCTCTTGTAGACCTCATCTCACTTCTCATGACTCCTCCCACGTTATATCGCAATACTCTCAGATAACTTGCTATGTTTTTCACTTCAAACAAAGATCCATAAACAATAGAGGTCAAAAGAAATCCCCTTGCTTTTTAAGAGAGACTCACTTTTAATCAACACATATTTTGAATATATATAAGTAGATGTACTAATAATAAGTCAGAAACTTATATATCAAAATAAATAGTCAAAAAAATGTATCTAGTACATTGATAAAATGAGATACAATTAATACATGTCCATTTAGGAAACAAATAATAGTTAAATTTAATTCAAAAAAATAATTGAGTAGTTTAGTATATAACTATTTAAGAGAATTCATAGATTAGTTTCAAAATGTTAAATGATTGACTAGTTCAATGCATTTATGATCAAATTTTTACATTTTAAGTAATAAAATAAATTGTTTAAAATTAATCACAAGAAAGTTTTTAACATATTTTTAGTAAAATAATAACAAATCGACAAACATAAATTAAATAAAGCCGTCCATCATTGGTTAAAACAAAGCAGTTTATTTAATTTCCGA
The DNA here is from genome assembly GCF_020379485.1 of Brassica napus. Lineage (NCBI taxonomy): Eukaryota > Viridiplantae > Streptophyta > Magnoliopsida > Brassicales > Brassicaceae > Brassica > Brassica napus. Next base: position 41,796,994 of record NC_063449.1, on the reverse strand, counting down.
TTCGGTTAACCGAGACTATTTAATGCTTACTACGTTAAAGGTTTAATATCATTTTTGGTAAATTGTGAAGATAATTTAATGATGAGCTAATGTATAACGTTACGACAATTTTAAGATAAAGTTTAAATATGAAATACATTTCCGATACAAATATTTTTTGTTTTAAAACGGTTTCAAAATTTGAAATATGTAAGTTATAAAATATAATAAAAATATAAAAAATGAAAAATAAATATATACAGTCTAATGAAAGATTGGGAAGCATTAAAATTAGAAATGAATTACAGGTGAAACTGAGAAACAAGAGAAAAGCCACTTTAAATTATTCAGCGTAAAAACTGGGAAAAATGTAAAAATGATGAGAGGCAAAAGAGAGAGAGAGAGAGAGAGAGAGACCAGATGTTGACAAATAATATCGCGTCTCTGTTGTTAGAAGTGTCCTTCGTTCGTTTTTATGTAATTTTTATTTTAATTTATTTTACGGGATCTCTCTTACTCTTTCTCTCTCTTCACCGAACTTATCTCTCTCTCTCTCTTCACTCTATAAGGAAAGAGAAGACACCAAATCCGAGAAAAATAAAAGAAAAAAAAGGAATATAAAAGCTCTTATTCTTTTCTTTTTTATTTTCATTTGCTTTTTAAGAATCAGAGAGAAAAGGAGAGAGACAGATAGAGAGATAGATAGATACAGAGTCTAGAGAGAGAGATTATAGAGTTGGCCCATCGGATCAACGAAGACGATCTGAGAGTTTCCTTTCCTTCTCTTCTCTTCTCTTCTACCATGGAGTTTCGATTATTCCTCACTTTCTTCTTAACTGTTTCTTAGATTTTCTCTCTCTCTCTCTCTGCGAAAAAAAACTGTTTTCATATTTTTGGTATTTATTATTTTATTTCTCGGAAATAACATTTTTATTTAAATATAACTTTCGTATTTCTATATTGTTAAATTTTGTATAATAATTGTCGCCGATTTGGGAGTGAGTGTTTGATAGATTTTCTCTGTTCAAACGAGCGATTAGAGGGGATGTGGGTCTGAGGTAACAAAATCTCTCCCATTTTTATTTTTATTTTTTATTTTTTATTTTCAATATTTATTAAATTATACACCTCGTTTAATTAATTTTGTAAAGAATTTTTTATATTCTAGTTGATTTTCCATTTATGTTGCTGTCTCTGATTATACTTTTAATAGATCTTTGTGGTAGATGAATTAAAGGTTAAGGCATTTGTGTGAATCGATCCAGCTTCTTATATGTCCTCTTTACACTGTTCATCGTACGGTGGATTTTTGATTCTCTTGTCAGATTGTTTTTTTTTTTCTTTCTCTTTTTTTGGTTTTGGGTTTTATGGATTAGTTTTGGCGAGTTTTCGATTTTCTTAGTGGATGATCGCTTCACCTTGTAATGGCAGCTTTTTTTTTTTTTTTAATATAATTGCTCACTATATTTTTGTTAGATATTGTGGACTCCCATTTGATCGGTTTTTTTTTTTTTTTTGTTGCTATATTTTTCTCCATTTTTAGAGCTAAATTCAGAGTTTTCTGCAGAATCTGTATTATCAGTAATTTGCATTGAATTTGATAAGTTTAAATATGATTTTAAATAAAAGTCGTCGGTGCCTTGGTTGTAATTTGGAGTTTTGGTACTTGACTTGATTTGGTTCTTATTTTTTATTTATTTTATTGAGGAATAGGAGACAACATGGTTCACCGTGAAAGCTTCTTGTCTTCAATGAGGGATCTCAGCCAAGATTCAAACACTTGCAGCCGGTCGGGAGATAATAAAAATCTGCAATATAATCAGAATGGTTTCTCGATGAGAGCTCCTCCCCCAGAGGAAGCTTACTTGGGACACGAGAGAGATTTTCTGAAGCAAACCATGCTTCAACACGAAGCCGTTTTCAAGAATCAGGTATATCTAAGCAAACCCTTTTGTCTCTTTTCCATCTTTACTCATGGTTCTGTTTTTTTTTTTTTTTTTTGACATATTCTTGTTTGTGTGTAGGTTCATGAACTTCACCGTTTGTATAGAACGCAAAAGAGCTTGATGGATGAAGTTAAAGGAAACAACAACCAGTCTGAACGCACACCGGAGAGTGCCATCAAACGCGACCTGCCTGAGTTTCTTTTGGGAAAACCGGTGTGTGGTGGTGGTGAAGGAAGCAGCTCCCAAGCTTGCAACAACGCTCCTATAGCGAATGGTGTTAGCTCAAAGGACGACGATGAGGTTAGGCCTGTGAAGGTCAGGAGAAGAATGATTGATCTTCAACTCCCGCCGGATGAGTATCTTGACGATGCAGATTGTCCTCAAGAAGTTGGAAGAGGCAACAATGCTTCTCATCTGAACGGTTCTTCTTCGGTTATGAAGAACCCAAATGGGTTAACTGACTTGAACGAGCCTGTCCAGTGCCAAGAATCATCAGTTCACGGTCTTTCTTCCAGGGATGTATACTCTCTTTATGGAAAAAACATTGTACATGCGCAACGCCAGTGGTTGGAAACGAATACTAGTCAAAACGGATGGATGGTTCTAGAAGCAGGTGAGATTCTTCCTTTAAGTGGCACTTCTTCACTTAATGTGTATATCTTCTAGTCTCTGATGTATTTCTATGGCTGCACTTTACAGGGCGTGGAAAAGGCATTCCAAGAGAGAACTTATGTGTGCCTTCACAGCCAGTACAAGTTCTTGCTAACCATGCATTTGGCTATCCTCCTTCAACTGATCAGAGGAGGTTGTTATCCGGCGAATGGGAAGCTCGTCAAAGGAATCCTGAAGTTTCCTATGGTAGCTATGTGGAGTCAAGTGTGGCATCAAATGCTCCAAGCTTGACTAATGGTGGCTACCGCCCTGAACCTAGCAGAACTTGGAGCCATTGGATTTCAAACCGGAGTAACGGCTCAGTTCAGAAACCTTTGCCGTTTCAAACGAATCCGTTCTTGAGTTATAGTGCACAAGGAAGAGCAGCAGATTCAAGTTCTGAGATGAGAGGACGTGGCGGCTTTGAAGGGGTTTACCAAGGGTTCTCTTCAGCGTTGAAGGAAACTGCGTTTAGTGTACCACCAAGTAACCTTAACCATCTTAACAATGGCCGGGATGTTACAAATGGTTCTTTGAAGCATCAGAGTTTTGAAAGTCTTCAAGGACCAAAAAGACAGGAATGCTCTGCTGGGTTGCCCTGGTTAAAACCTAAGCCCCTTAACCAAAACGGACTAACCAATGGCGGTTTTGATCTGAATGCTTCTGCTGATGGCTCGAGTAATGCATCTCCTCACAACGGTTTGGGACGGGCTGAAATGGCCAGTTCACTGAGTAATGGAAAGATTCTTGGATACTCAATCTCTCAGAAGCGTTCTATTTGGGAGTGCAACTCTTCCCTTACCCCTTCTTCTGTGTCTCTCAAGGAAGCAAACACTTTGGTGAATAGAAACTTCGACATCAACTTGCCATGTGACGCCTCGGTTGCTGAAGATGTTGAAAGTAAAAAAGCTGCCACTAACAGGAACTACATTGACTTGAATATATGTGCTAACGAGGATGAAAGTTCCGGCTTGTGTTCCAAACCAAGAATGGAAACAAGAGCAACTCCTTTAATAGATTTGGAAGCTCCCCCGGCTCTTGAGAGTGAAGAAGAAGGGGAGAGAACGCCAGAGAAGAGAGATGAAGCTGGAGAGACTCTTGATGAACTCATCAAGGGAGCAGCAGAAGCTATAGTCACCATCTCACTGTCTCATAATCCTGACGAAGCTGCTTCCTCTACGACTGATGCGGCTGCTAAAGACCCGCTCTCTTGGTTTGTGAACACAATAGCTTCTTGTGGCAGTGATTTAGAAAAGAGGCTTGATGCTTGTTTAGAAGCCTGCCGTGAGGAATGTTCTTCAGGGGAGTTTGATTACTTCGAGGCAATGACTCTGAACTTACCTCTAACCAAAGAAGAAGACTACATGCCAACGCCTCTAGTCCCTGAACATCTGAAATTCGATGGGACGGATTCTGTAGGCATCAACAGGCCAAGGAGAGGACAAGCAAGACGAGGAAGACCAAGAAGGGATTTCCAAAGGGATGTTCTCCCTGGACTTGCTTCTCTCTCTAGGCTAGAAGTAACCGAAGATCTTCAAATGTTTGAGGGACTTATGAAAGCCACAGGCTGCAGCTGGAACTCAGGAGTGGCTAGAAGAAGCTCAAACCGAGGTGGGTCTAGCCGAGGAAGGAAACGAATGATCAGCAACGTCAACGGAGCTCCGGTTTGTTCTTCTTTGGAGGGGCCAATAGATAACAGTAATGTACAAATGGTGGGACTTGAAGATAGGAGCCTTACCGGGTGGGGAAACGCAACCAGAAGACCAAGGAGACAAAGATGCCCTGCAGGTAGTACTCCACCAACTGTGGTCTTAACATAAGTTTTTCATGAAATAAAAAAAACTATAGAGGGAGAAAAAAAAACAGAGAAACTGATTCAGCATTGAAGAAGACAGACAGATGTTTTATTATACTCTCAATCAACCCCATGTTTGTGGGTATTGGTTGCCCTTTGTATATCTTGTCCTCTCTTACAAGGGTACAGAAAAAGAATTACATGGTTGTGTTATATTAGAATGGTTGGTTATTACAAAATCTGCTTCTCTGTTTCCTACATGGCTCTAAGATGTCTTTCATTCATTAGTCTGTAAATACTCTGCTTCAAGAGTTACATTCTGTAGATTCCGAAGACACCTGTAGATTTCCTCTGTTCCAAAACAGGGCTCTTCACCAGCTCCAAACCTGTAAACTCTTTGATCAATCTCTATCGAGCTGTAGCCAGGAACTTTCTTAAGACGCAAACTCTTCATAGCCGATCTCATTCTCCTGAACTCTTCCCATTCGCCTTCTTCAGCATATATATTGGACAAGAGAGTGTAATAGCCCGTGTCGTCGGTTACTATCTCCGAAAGATCTTTCTTTATGGCTTTGATGATGTCCATTCTCTGATGGATTCTGCAACCATTGACCAGAGAACCCCAAACGCTAGCATCAGCTAAGAACGGCATCTCCTTGATGGTTCTATATGCCTCTTTGAGATCACCGGAACGGCTCAAAAGGTCGATGAAACATGCGAAATGCTCCGAGTTCGGTGAGATGCCGAAGCTTTTCATCAAGTTGAAGTAGAGTTTACCTTCTCTCACTGAACCAGAGTGACCACAAGCAGAGAGAACGTTCATGAAAACAACTTCGTTAGGTTTAGTTCCTGATTCCACCATCTGGTTGAATGTAGATACGGCTGAGCCGATGCGTCCGTGCATTCCGTAGGCGTTGATCATACTACTCCAAGACACAATGCTCTTATTCGACATGGCCTTGAAAACGGTTTCAGCTGCGTTGAGATCTCCACATTTAGCATACATGTCAATGAGAGCAGTCTCAGTGAAAAGATCCTTTAAACCACAAAGAATAAGCTTATGGTGAACCCATCTCCCTTTCTCCAGTGAACCTATGCTTGAGCAAACTTGGATAACCGCCAAGAATGTAACTTCATTGATCTCGAGACAGTTGCGATACATATAGTCGAACAGGTTAATCGTCTCTAAGGAGTTACCATTCTGAGAAAAACCGCAGAGCATCGAGTTCCACGTCACAACGCCCTTATCTTTGATTTGACCAAACACCGCACATGCTGAATCGGTAAGTCCGTTTTTAGAGTACATGTCTATCATCGAGTTCTGCACAAACTCGTCAGAAACATCCGTCCTTACAACATGTCCGTGAATCTGTTTCCCTAGCCGGACTAAACCATCACTCACGCACGATGAGATTGAGCTTGCTAAAGTGAACGAGTCAGGTCTCATCCGCCGAGTCACCATCTGTCTAAACAAGGACAACGCCTCGATCTCCATACCTTTGTTTGCGTATAGAGATATAAGAGAGTTCCACGACACAATATTTCTATCACCAACCACATGTAAAACCGCCTCGGAGTCGGTTAACTTCCCGCATTCAGCGTACAGCTCGACTAAGGCAGGAGAAAGAGACTCGTAGTTAGGTTCTAGCTCTCGTCTAACTGCAAAGCCATGGACAGACTTGCCTTCTCTAACCAACTTTAACAATCCACAAGAGCTCAAAACGCTGTAAAGTGTAACCAAACTCGGCTCAACACCATACTTTAACATCTTGCTGAAACTTCTCAACGCCTTCTCATAGAACCCGCCTCGGTTGTAACTAGAGATAACAGCAGTCCACGAAACAGCACTCTTATTAACTATCAATTCAAAGATTCTCTCCGCGCTAAGCAAGTCCCCACACTTACTATACATAGAAAGCAGAGAGTTGCATAACGTTTCATCAAAATCAAACATCTTCCTCGTTATCATTCCATGAACTGACTTGGCCGTCCTCAAGCATCCAAGCTCACCACATCCTTCAACCACACTAATCATCGTCACAGCATCAGGCTCCACACCATCATCATCAACCATACACTTAAACACCCTCAACGCCTCCACCACCTCACCATTCTCCAAACAGCTGGAAACAAGAGTACTCCAAGCCACGATATCCCTCACAGACATTCCATCGAACACCTTCTCCGCATCGCTTAAATTCCCGGTCTGACCATACATACACAGCAGAGACGTCTCTATCACATTATCCTCATCTAAACCGCTCTTCACAATCCTCCCGTGGACTTTCTCACCAATACCTAAACGCTCTCTCGAGCCAGCACACGCCCTCAAGACAGACGGGAACACGAACTTGCTTATCTGCGTCTTCTCAAAAACCAACCTGTGGTAAAGATCAATCGCTGCGTCGAACAAGTGACACCAGACGTTGCATTTGATGAGGACGCCGTACATGAAGGAGTCAGGGTAAGGGAAGGACTCGAAGACGAGTCTCGACGAGTGGGGAGAGCCCATGCGAGTGTAGGACTCGATGAGCTTTGTTACGGGAAGAGGGTCGTGACGGAGACGGCCGGTGACGAGGAGGTGAGCGTGGAGTTGGGATAGTGTTCGTAAACTCGAGCATGATCTGAACAATGGCATGTACTGCGTCATCTTAACATTCACACTAGCGAAGAGAAAGGAGAACTATAAATATTAACAAGATTCAGACATAGATTACATTAAAAAGCTAAAGAGAGGGTTTTGTTTTGCTCCCGACATCAACACAAAAGGGTAAAGCTTAAAAAGTCTTTAGATCAAACATGAAAGAATAAACAAATATTGCACAAAAAGACAGCGGACACATAAGTAAATGTCTTGATGATTTTTTTCACCCTTTGGGGATGGTTCATGGACGTTGATAGACATATTTGGTTCTTGGGTCAACGATAAGACCTTTTCCTCCGTTGACTTCAAGATCATGCCTGCCAATTTTTCACACAACACTCAGTAACTGAAGAACACTTTTTAGAGAGTGAAGAGTAAAGTGAACTTAACTGGAAAACAAAGTCTGGGATTGTTAGCTGCTCACGAGGAACGTATTTGAATAGCTGCAGAAGACGGTCTGCATATACAACTTTCTTCCATACCTTTATCGGAAAATAGAGGCAAGTTATAAGAAAGATTTTGACTCTTGGGGGGAAAAGGCTGAGACTTTGAGTAGATTAGGAGTTTTACCACATTGTTCACGAACATTTGCATTGCTAAGATTGTCGCCTTCAACTGTAAAGTTGGATGAAGTACATAGATTGCCTGGAGGAAACAGAGATGATGAAGATTAGGACAAGGAGGAACCCTTCCCCAAATGAGAGTTTGAGTATGTGTAGTTTTATACCTGAAGGTTGCGCTGGTGTTTGCGGCCAAGTATCTGTTGTAATCTTTTCATCCATCCCAAATCTGGTTGGCTGTTTATTTACACACGTAATAGCAAAGAATGTGATAGAGCTTATAAAGCGTAAGTGTGGATCTTTTTCGACAAAACAAAGACTAAGAATCAACTTACACTTGTAAAGATGCTGCAGAATGGAAATAGACAATCGAGTAAGGCTTTTGTATCAATGGTTCAAATTCCTGCAGCATCGTCAGACACCAAATAAAGTCAAAGAACATCAATAACAGAAAGTATTCAAAAGAAAGAACTGGAAGAACCATGTGATTGGGTGCTTACCTTAACAACATAAAGCACAAAACGCTCCAGATCAAGGCATCGCAGCAAAAAATGAGCTCCTACAACAACCATTACAGGATGACCCTCCGTGTCAACACCACCACGGTACCTGAATAAAGAAAACAGACAGGGCTTTGTCAATGTCTGTGTAAGTCATTGGCTACCTCAAGGACATAAGAAGCGAACTTATGTAGGCAAAGTCTGAGAGAGAGAGAGAGAAGCCATACACAATTTTCATTTCTGCAATTTCCGAAAGGTTAAGAGAATTAGCTTTTGCTAGGTATCTCGAATGAAGTGAGTATTCCTCTGCAGCAGAGAGAGGGGGTCCCCCCAGATCACCAAACCCTAGTAACTTGACAAAATTGAATCCACTCTGTGCTTGTGCAGTCTTCTCCCATTGTTCTTGGCGCCTTTCATCTGGATCTTTAATCAAAGACATGAAGGTGGGATCCAAATACGAATCAAGATGATTTGAGTTCCTGAAAATCATACGTGCATCAATCAACAAAGTGCAAAGACAGGAGACAGACAAAGCAAAATGCAAAGAGTGAAGCAGTCAGAGTTCACCAACCTTCGTACCAAAGCAAGATCAGTGGAAGAGCGCTGGACTAGAGCTGGAAAAGACCTGTCCAGAGGTTTATTTGGCAATGCCTGTATTCTGATTTTACGTTCGTCTATAACAGTCTCACCATTTTCATCCCCAACATCAGCAGGGAGCTTTGAGATGGCAACCTCCTCCTCATGCTCATCACGAGGAAAGTAAAGTGGAAGTAATCTATATTTCAAAGACTCAAATTTTAAGCAATGGTTACATTACTTCTGCATTACATAACTATAAGCTATTGCGGTCTTAATGCGAATGATTCTTAAACAGAAAGAGAGCATATAGAATTTATTATACCTTTTGTATATCTCCGTATCAGAGGATGTGGTGGTACAGAAAACAACGGCGCTGATTTTATCTTTATGCTTCTCTAGAAAGCGACGAACAGTTCCTGGAGCACAACACATGGTTTGGAAACATGAAAGTCACTTTATCGAAAACAAAGAGACTGGTTAAGAACTGTCTTACTTATGGAAACATGAGCAGCTGGTTCTCTGGGATAGTTTTTGGCTTCTGTGTATATACAGTCCGTAGCAATACTGTAATTGAATATGTAAACAAAAATCGAGTTCTTACGTACTAAAGAATCTGATTGTTGTAAGCAAAATAAGGAAGTTCACTTCGCACACCTTTGAAGCCCATTATCTATGAGTAGCTCTAGGCAAGATCTATAGCAGTGACTTAGAGCATTCTCCGCAGCTGTGTGATACTTCACTGCATACTTGGGGCCTACTGTATGGATAACCCTCCTGAACAAGAAACCAGAAAAGAAAAAAACATTTCTCGAAGTTGCTGATTAAGAGATTGACAAACCGATTCTACAGCCAAGATACAAGCCACACAGAATGCTTCATCCTTAAGAGATAACATAACAATGTAAGAGCTCTATTATCTTAAACAATCTTCTCCGTCACCAATTACCTGGCTGGTAGATCATATGCATTTGTTACTTTCGCCATCCCTGTCCTGCATCCACCCTGTCAAGCAAGAGAGAAATAATCTTGTGCTAACAAATTCTATAAGACTATGTTCTAGAAAATAGAGGAGGAAAGAGTTATGTACCAATGTAGCGCATTGTTCTGCAAGACCAGGTCCAGCAGCCGCATGTAGACCAGGACTGCTATGTGCCTCATCCAAGTTCTGTCCTCCCAATTCCAAGAAAAGTCAACCATATCAAACAAGGCACATAAAGAGCAATTTACTTGACTACCCACAAGCAAAGGTTACCTCATTTGTAGAGTTGACAACAGCGTCAACCTCAAGGTTCCACGGTTCCCCTCTCCAAAGGTAGATCCTGGAGTTAATCTCGTGATCCACAGGAAACTTAGAAACCATCCCATTCCCGCTGCTCCCTGCTTCAGAAGACGAAGAAGCCAAAGGGTTTGCATAGCGAGGATTAGAATGCGATGGATCACCTGCTTCACCACCCTCGAGGGACGAAGACCTCTGCTCAACATCACTCCATCTTGGAACCTGATCCAAGGTCACAACATAATCACCGCTCTCCGTTGGAATCCCACCGCGAGAGGTTGTTGCCGTGGGAACGGCCTGATACATCATCGCAGATCAGAGCAAAAACCACTACCTTCTCGACGCTCCCTAGAAAGAGGACATAAAAGCTGATAAATTTCATTGCTAGAATAAACAATTATCATCATACATTAAGCGAAATCATCGAATATTAAATAAAGAGATTGTACTAACGCATTCACAACTGAAACCAATCCAATCCGAATAAAAACAACATCACAAGTGAAAAAAGATACAAACTTTAGATGACTGAGGAGAATTCTAATCGAAATCGTTGAGCTTTCTCACAAAGATTTAAGATTTGACAGATATGAGGATTGAAAGACAGGGTCTTTACCTGAAAAAATTCGATCACAAAACGAACCCTAAATCCCCAAATTCTACTTACGAGGAGAAAGAAGATTCATAATAATATACAAAACTGTGTGTGATCGATGGATGGATGATGATGATGATGATGATGATGAGGTTGCGAAAACATCAAACTTAAGGACTGGTGGTGGTGGGTGTCAAAATAATTAAAAAGAAAAATAAAACATATACGAATTTTGAGTTGTCGTTCACGCGAATATACCTCAGCAGCTCTATCTAACCCTCTCTCTTAGCCAGAAGGTGTCGTCGACACTGATGAGGCTGTCAATGGCACGTGCAAATTTGTCAGTACGCTAAACTAAAAGGAATAAAAGGGTAGTCTCGAAACGTCACCGTTTCTTCCTTTTTGCTCCGTCACCTTCTTCTGCGTTTTGTGCCAACTAAAAACAGACAAAAGCAATCACGGCGGAACAACGAGGGAGATAGAGAGAGAGAGAGAGAGAAAGGCTTTTCTTCTTCGCCTCGATCTCCACTTCTTCGATGAATCGCCTGCATCTGCATTTTAGACTTTAACGGTAAACCAAAATCTCAATCTCCGTGAGTTTTCATCTGTTAGGGAACATAAAGATCCAATTTTTAAAACCAAGATTGCTCTTTTTGATCTGATTGCGTATTCTGAATCTATCTTTATTTAATTTTGTTAATCTGTTGAGATAGATTATTCAAATTTATTCATAAAAATCTGATCTTTTTTACTGTTCGCCAGGTTCTTGAAATGATGACTGTTCCTCAAAGATTCTCCTTTGCTGGGTAACGTTTGGCACAGTATCTTCCAATTTGTCGAAACAATGTGGAGCTTTGCGTCGAATGTAATCGGCAGCATAGGCCTAAAGAAAGATCCTCCTCAACCCTCCTCAGACGACGACGACGAGGTCTCAAATGTCAGCAGAGACGACGACGAAGAAGAAGAACAAGGACTAGACTGTCCCATTTGCTTTGAATCCTTCAACATCGTCGAGAACGTTCCTTACGTCTTATGGTGCGGCCACACTCTTTGTCAAAACTGCGTCTTTGCCCTCCAGCCCGCTGTCTTGAGACTCTCCACCCAAGACATCAAAGTCCCCTTCTTCGTCTCCTGCCCTTGGTGTCAGCTGCTTTCCGTCAGGGTTGTCTACAGCGGTGTCCTCAAGTTCCCTAAGAAGAACTTCTTCCTTCTCTGGATGGTTGAGAGTCTCAACGGTGACAGGACACGTCATGGAGGTTCGTTGGTCGGTAGTGATAACCACCAGTACTGCAGCAGCAGCAGCAGCAACAGTAATCTGATCCCAAGGCCTGTTGTTGTGCATCAACCAAGCAGCAGACAGCAGTTCTCGTTCCACAAGTCTCTTGATTTCTTCATCTCCTTCACCTCCAAGTTTCCTTTTGTGATCGTTTTCCTGCTGATAGTGTTCTTTGCTATACCCGGTAGCCTCGTCATTCTTGCTCTTTACTTCCTCCTCACGATTCTTCTAGCGGTTCCTTCTGGTTTGGTGCTGTATTTTGCGTACCCTATTCTGGAAAGGTTGGTTAATGAAATAACTTCATGAGAATGATGATACTCTGAGCCCCATTCTCTGTGGTGCAAGCTTTTTTTTTTTTGGAGTCTTTGAAACTTTTTTGGTATTGTTATTGATTGCAAGTTTGGGAATTGTGATTTTGAGTTTTGATTCTGTTATGCAACTGAAGTTTTGGTTTGCAGATTTTGTGTTTTAATTGATGATTGGTCATGTGTGTTAATGTCTCTAAAATTGTATAAATAAACACATTAATTGTGTGTCTTCATTTAAGCTTTGTTAAGAAAGAATGTTTTGGCTTTACAACTTTGTTGGATTCAGAGGCATGTAGATGGGCTACGCCCACTTGTTCTCATGAGGTTTGCTTTCTCCTTGACCTTTAGCTCTTCCTTCATCTGTCTCTCATATGCATGCTCTCTTGCACTCGCGACTATGATCTCAATGCGTTCGTTATCTTCGGTATATCTCTGCAGCGCCTTCAGCTTTGTCTTCTCTACACCTCTCTGTACATTCATAGCATCGATTAGTCTTATAGTTTATGCAAGAATCAGTTTTTGGAAAAAAGAAGAGTCACCTCTGTTCTATGAAGATTTCTCTTAGCCTTTTTCGTCTTCTTGTCCTCCCATAACATTATCTTCTCCCTTAGCTTCTCGTACCTGCAAATCTCGGACCCATTAGGCTATTAGCTCCTTAGAAGCAAATCTTATTCAATGAATAAAGGTAACATAAACACACACTTAGTTCTCGTTTTGGCCATCTCTGTTTCCTTCCATAGTTCCACCGCAGGTCCCATGGGCACAGGTTCTGCTCGCTGCTCACTGGTTTCATTCACAATACGATTCAGAATCAGATCTTAAAACATTTTTGGATAATGCCACTAACTAATATATATATAGAGAGAGAACTTTTACCTTGAGAACTTGTGTAAATCAGAGCACGGCCATGGGAAGCTACAGGTATATACTTATATATAGACGGATATTGCAGTTTGACGCAAGGAATGTGTAGTTTGTGAAATGCTGTTTAAGCAATACCTTACCCTACACTCAAGCCATATAAGCTAAGGTCTCACAGAGGGTTTCCATATTAGGAAGTCACATTAATAGATTCCTTGTCCCACAAGAGAAGGTTCTCTTTCTTTTTAAGCTTCTGAAAAGTTACTAATTTTTAGGTGACATGTGAGGATTTGTTAAGATATCCATGTTTTGTATATGGAAATTTCCCTACATAACATTAAACTCAGTTTTGTCTTTTCTTTTTGAAAACACCATATATACCAAACAAAGTCAACACTTTCTTCAAGCACAAAAAGCTGGAGCGTTGAGGTCTTTAAGAGAGACTGAAACGATATAATCTTGCTTAATATGTATTGGCGTCGACGTCATGTACAAAGTTCTTTTTATATGGAAAAACAAAGAGAATCTATTGTCTTTTGTTTCCATATATAACAGTCTTTCTTAAATAGAAACATTAAAAAAGCCCTACTTTTTCTTACAATTTACAAGTGAAATGTTATCCATAAGATTAATTTTCCTTAGGTATTTGTTCCTGTCTGGTAAGAAACAAATTATTTTTTAAAAATGTTTTGAATATTTATTTATGTCTACTACATCACTGTATTCAATGCATGACTTCTTCCACATTTTTTAATACACCATTGATCCTAATTTGTAAATATTTACAACCTAATTTTCTTTTAAATTTAGTGGTTTGTAAAATAGTTTGTGGCATATAGTAGAAACAAAACAATTTAGAAAACACAGAAAAACAATAAAAACATCTTATCTACATATTTAAATTGGATAACACATAAAGTAGATGATACAATTGGAGCTTTGTTTGTATCACTTTCTATGCTTTTGCGTGCATATCTATCTTGCTACATCTAATAAAGCCCAACACCAATTGAGAAGGCTCATAAATATCATAAAGTCCATACAAAGACCTTAGAGAGAGAGAGAGAGAGGTATACAGCCTCCCAAATTAATGGAACTCATGTGTTTCTCTTGATCATCAACCTCCTCCTGTCTCAATCACACCAATGTATGGATGTAGTAATAACAAGGAAGTAAAAGAGCAATATCCTTGACAAATAAACTATTTCCAAGCTTGTTTCTGCCCTATATTCCTGATAAAGACCTTAAAAACAAGCGTGGAAATAGCAAAATATATAGTTTTGCTCATAACGTAGTAGTAGTGCGCAATAGAAAACAAACATCAAGAACGTAGTTAAAAGAAACAAGATTTACAAGACAACTGAGAAGAAATCTCGATGAAACCCTAGCTACTAGCTCTTTTCTTGCACCTCAAGAAATCTCGTTTATTCTCTACACAATACAAAATGTGTTTCAGTTGTGAAGCGGGTTTGGACCGGAGGGGACGAGTCTTTTGTCGACGCCGTACCTTTGGTCAATCTCCGGCGGAGAAGGAGAAGGAGGAGAGAAAAGTGGCTGTCGGCTGCTTCTGTGGATTCTTTCGAGCTCAATGCACATAGAGCGTGCGTAGGGACGAGAGAAAGATTGGCATGAACGGTGAGGATAAGAGTAGTACGCGTGTTGAAACCTCCGGTTTGCTCCGTGGGTTCGGTTAGACTCGTTTCTTGCTGCCGTTGCGGTTGAAAGAAGGAAGAACACGACGAGGAAACTGATGGTATTGATCGGACGGTTCCGGTTAGTCAGCATTGTTGCCGGCGAGAAGAGATAGAGAGATCTCTGAGATTCTTGCGTTTCGTTGTCCGATAGAGGAAGAGAGGTTCTTGGAGAAAGAAAGTTGAGTGATCGTGAGAAGAGAGAGAAAGGTGAAGATATTGGTGAATTGCGAAGTGAGAGTTTAATGCTGCATCAGAGGATATGTATGATTATGATAAAATGTGAGGTAAAATAAAAGAGGGTAATTGTTGAAAAGATGGGTCTTTTTATATCTTGTTATTTACATTTTTTCCCATAACCATAAATATCAATCCGTGACCTTGTACATTCCGAACCATAAAATGTTACTCTCTCTCTCTCTCCTAGCTTTTGGATTTTTTCAAGAAAAAAAAATGTGACTGATTACTACTTTAGATAGACAAAAAGGTTATATTGGGTTGTTTCGTGGATCTCAAGTTATCTTCGGTGTTGCGCAAAATCTCTTCATTCCCTTAAAGATCTCTGTTTGAACTGCACATTGTTTGTAAGCTATGTGTCACGGACTGATTTCTTTACAGCAATCAGGACGTGCGGCCTTAGCAACTTTCACCCTTGTGGCTTGCTAAGTCAGCCTTTCAGACTTCTCGCTCAGCACTTAGAGAGAGAGTATGGACGATTTTAGAGAGAGAGAGAGTTTGTAGAAGTGTTTTCTTATAAAAACTTGGTGTCTTTTACAAGTGAGGGGTGATCCCCTTTATATACACCTTCTCCTCCTCAACGGACGGTCCAGATCAAACCGATCTAATGGTTGTGAGTGTTCTTCTCAAATGTTCTACACTCTTCTACACTTCTCTACACTTCTCTACACTTCTCCTAAGATATTTTACAAAAGACTAAGCTTAAGAAAACACTTAGTGGAGTGGGCTTGATTCACCTTTGGCCCGACCCAATCTTTGGTTGTCTTTATGGACGTTTTGGGTTGAAACGGGCCGTGACATCCTCCCCCACCTAAGCCGGTGACGCCCTCGTCGCCGTGTGTGCCTTCAGTATGTCCCGGAATTGCCACAAGTCTTCCTCCGATTCCCATGTTGCTTCTGCCTCTGGCAGTCCTTTCCACTTAATGAGGAAATGGGTCTGTCTCGGGACTCCTCGCTTCCTTACTTCCTTGGACGCCAGAACCTCTTCGACCTCTTTGTCATACGACTTAGTCACCACAGGTGGTGCTCGAGTCGAAACCCTTCGGGTTTGGTCGTCTTCATCAGCATGGTACGGTTTCAGCATGCTAACATGAAAGACCGGATGGATCTTAAGTGTATCCGGTAAGTCGATCCGGTAGGAAACCTTTCCCACCTTTCCAACTATCTCGAACGGTCCTTCGTACTTCCGGATCAAGCCTTTGTGTAGGCTCCGGAATGCCTTGAACTGTTGTGGAAGTAATTTCACAAGTACAAGGTCGCCCTCTGAGTATTCCGAAGGCCGTCTCTTCTCATCTGCCCATTTCTTCATCCGTTTTCGGGATTTCTCCAAACACGCTCGGGCAAGGTCAGCATGTTCTTCCCACTGCTTAGCCATTATGAACGCTCCAGGACTCTTCCCTTCAGTCCTTGGTGTGGCCAAGGTGTGCGGAGTCAATGGCTGCTGTCCTGTTGCAAGCTCAAACGGACTCCGTCCCGTCGCCTCGCTGCGTTGAAGATTGTATGAGAACTGGGCTATGTCCAGCAACTTCGCCCAGTCCCGTTGGTTGGCGCTTACAAAGTGACGGAGATAACTTTCAAGCAGGGCATTCACCCTTTCGGTCTGTCCATCAGATTGCGGGTGGAAGCTGGTTGAGAAGCTCAGTTCCGTCCCAAGTATTTTGAACAACTCTGTCCATAAACGCCCAGTGAACCGGGGATCCCGGTCACTTACAATGTTCCGAGGCAGTCCCCAAAGCTTCACCACGTTCTTGAAGAACGCCCTTGCTGCCTCTTCTGCAGTGCAGTCCCGATCACAAGCCATGAACGTCCCATATTTAGAGAATCGATCCACAATCACCAGGATGGATCCAAACCCTTCGGACTTAGGTAACGCACTGATGAAATCAAGCGAGACCGAGTCCCATGGTCGCTCCGGGATGGGTAGTGGTTGTAGCAATCCTGCGGGCTGCTTGTTTTCCGACTTGTCTTGTTGGCAGACTAGACAAGTTTTCACGTAAAGCTCCACGGTATCCCTCATCCGTGGCCAATAGTATCCTGCTTCGACAAGTGCCATCGTTCTTTTCTGTCCCGGATGGCCCGCCCATCGCGTATCATGGCACTCCCGGATGATATCTCGTCGAAGACTTTCCCACTTAGGCACATAAAGCCTTCGACCTTTGGTGTAGAGTAGCCCATCTTCTACCCAAAATCGATGCACCTTCCCCTCGTTGGATAGCTTCACCAGTTCCTTAGCGACTGGATCGCGTTCTAACCCCTCGCGAATTCGAGCCATAATAGTCCCCTTGACTTGGCTCATCGCGGCCAGCTCCGCCTTCCGACTTAGTGCATCGGCCACCACATTCAACTTTCCTGGCTTGTACTCCAAAGTGTAATCGAACTCAGCCAGGAAGTCTTGCCATCTTGCTTGTTTCGGGGACAACTTCTTCTGGGTTTGGAAGTAACTTGTTGCTACATTGTCCGTCTTGACCGAGAAATGCGCACCAAGAAGGTAGTGTCTCCAAACTCGCAAGCAATGGACTATAGCAGTCATCTCTTTCTCTTGGACCGTGTACCGCCGTTCAGTCTCATTCAGCTTCCGGCTCTCAAAGGCAATTGGATGCCCATTTTGCATCAGCACTCCCCCAATGGCAAAGTCGGAAGCATCCGTGTGTAACTCGAAAGGGAGACTGAAGTCGGGTAAGGTAAGGACAGGTTCCTGGCTTACCGCAGTCTTTAGTCCCTCGAAGGCCTCTTGGCAAGGTCCGGACCAGTCCCATGTCTTCCCTTTCTTGAGAAGGTCCGTCAGTGGTGCTGCTTTCCTTGAGTATCCCTCGATGAACCGACGATAGTAGTTGACCAGACCAAGGAAAGATCGCAACTCCGTTACCTTGGTCGGGGCCTCCCACTCCATAATTGCTTTGACCTTCGGTTCATCCATCTTCAGCTTTCCATGGCCGATAACATGGCCAAGGAACTGAACTTCCTCAGTGGCAAACGTACACTTCTCTCGCTTCACAAACAACTCATTCTCGCGGAGAACCCGGAATACGGTCCGCAGGTGCTCCACATGCTCCTCCATCGAGTTGCTGTAGATAACGATATCATCCAAATATGCCACCACAAACCGATCCAAGTAGGGCTGTAGGATCTGGTTCATTAGAGTGCAAAACGTGGCGGGGGCGTTCGTAAGACCGAATGGCATTACCATCCACTCGAACGACCCATACCGGGTTATGCACGCAGTCTTTGGCTCATCCCCTTCCGCTATCCGGACTTGGTAGTAACCCTTCTGCAAGTCCAACTTCGTATAGACTTTCGCCCCACCAAGTCTATCGAATAGATCAGCAATCAACGGAATGGGATAGCGGTTC
Source organism: Brassica napus (assembly GCF_020379485.1). NCBI lineage: Eukaryota > Viridiplantae > Streptophyta > Magnoliopsida > Brassicales > Brassicaceae > Brassica > Brassica napus. The sequence continues at coordinate 41,778,746 of NC_063449.1, read as the reverse complement.
TTGATCGTTACCTTGTTAAGGGCCCGGTAGTCCACGCACATCCTCAATGAGCCATCATGCTTCTTTTGGAACAGAACCGGGGCCCCATAAGGTGCCTTCGACGGTCTCAGTTTCCCCGTCGATAATAACTCATCGAGTTGTTTCCGTAACTCCTCAAGTTCGGATGGGGCCATTCTATAAGGCGCCATAGATGGTGGTTTGGCTCCTGGCTCCAACTCGATCTGGTGGTCCACCGCCCTCCTCGGTGGTAGCTTCTCTGGTAACTTTGCCGGCATAACGTCCTTGTTCTCTTCAAGGACCGTTTTGATGATTGGAGGGATGTCCGCTACGTTATTGGGCTCATCCTCCACCTTCATCATGGCCAAAAACGTGGGTTCACCCTTCTTCACCCCCTTGGTGAGCTGCATCGCCGATAGTTGCCTCGACCCATCGATTTTATCTTCCAAGGTCGGAATCATGCACGGTGAACCCTTCTCGAGGATGCAGACCGAGCTCAATGCAGGCATGGGTATGGCTGAGACTTGTCTCATGAAGTCCATACCCAAGACTACCTTGAAATCGTCCATGGGAATGACTGAGAAGTTCACCGGGCCGCTCCAGCTTCCCAGCTTCATCCCGACGCCTCGAGCTATACCATTGACAGGCTGAGCCCTTGCGTTCACCGTCTTCATCCAACCATCCCTCTTGGACCACTTGACGCCAAGCCTCACAGCTTCGTCTGTCGCCATGAAGTTGTGAGTGGCGCCCGTGTCCACCATCACTCGGGTCGGCTTATCGTTGATCCAAGCTTCCACGTACATGAGCCCTTTGCTCGTCGGCTTCACTACCGGGTTGGCCTTTAGGGCGTTGAGAAGTTGCAACGACCCCATCTTTCCTGGTTCCCCTTCTGGAGTCTCGGTGTCCCGACTCTCCATGATAGCCGATAAAGACCCCATCTTCGGGCAGTCCTTCATTGCATGTGGCCCCTTGCACACAAAGCATCCTCCCTTAGGAACAAAGGACTTTTTCCTTGCCTCGAAGTCTTCCCGACGAGCACCCTTCTCAAAGCTCCTTGAGTTGGATGGTCGAGCAGTATCCCGTTTTGCTCCCCCACCTTTGGCCACAACCTGCTCCTTCTTCTTCGAGGAATCAGACGGACCCGAGGCACGGAAGTCATTTAGGGACTCGGCCACCGCGATGGCTTCGTCCACCGTCTTGACTCCCCGACGCTGCAACTCTTGCTTGGCCCAAGATTGCAGTCCATCGGTGAAGTAGAACACCAGATCCTCTGCGGTCATGTTCGGAATCTGAAGCATGAGCGTTGTGAACTCCTTCACATAGTCCCGGATCGAGCCACGCTGTCGAAGTTCCCTCAACTTCTTGCGGGCCTCATATACAACGTTCTCCGGGTAGAACTGCCGCTTCAGTTCCTTCTTAAAATCATCCCAAGTATCGATCCGACATGTTCCTTGCTCGATCTCGGAATGCTTCCTTCGCCACCATAGCATGGCTGTGTCCGACAGGTAGGATGTCGCAGCCTTCACCTTCGCATTCTCAGCCACCACGCTGAGATTGTCGAAGTATATCTCCATCTGCCAAAGGAAATTCTCGACCTCCTTGGCGTCACGCACACCGTTGAACCGGTTTGGTTTCGGAAGTTCAACCTTCCCAAAACTGGTTCCGCCAACGGCTCCAGCGTTTGCGCTAGCCCTCTTGACCAGCGTGATGTCTTCCTCCATCGCAGTAAAACGTGCCTTCATCCCCTCGATGTCATCACGCAAAGCCTGCATGGATGCCGTCACCAGCTCCTCGAGCCGAATGAACCGAGAGTCCAAGTCGGCAGCATTTTGCTTGACTTCCTCAAGCCCACCGAACACAACACTCTCAAGCTCAGTGACGGTATGCTCGACCCTCTCAAGCTTCTCACCTATCTCGCCCACAGCCACACCCAAAGCCTCCCGGGAAACACTCTTTTCCCGCTGGGTGCCAGCACGTGTGGCCGTGGCCTCCCTTCCACGCTCCTCCACGCCGGACTGTGAGCTTCCTTCTTTTGGTTTATCCCCCTTAGCCATCTTCTACGCTCGGCCAGCGTCTCCCCTTGTCTGGATCGTAACTCGGCTCTGATACCAACTGTCACGGACTGATTTCTTTACAGCAATCAGGACGTGCGGCCTTAGCAACTTTCACCCTTGTGGCTTGCTAAGTCAGCCTTTCAGACTTCTCGCTCAGCACTTAGAGAGAGAGTATGGACGATTTTAGAGAGAGAGAGAGTTTGTAGAAGTGTTTTCTTATAAAAACTTGGTGTCTTTTACAAGTGAGGGGTGATCCCCTTTATATACACCTTCTCCTCCTCAACGGACGGTCCAGATCAAACCGATCTAATGGTTGTGAGTGTTCTTCTCAAATGTTCTACACTCTTCTACACTTCTCTACACTTCTCTACACTTCTCCTAAGATATTTTACAAAAGACTAAGCTTAAGAAAACACTTAGTGGAGTGGGCTTGATTCACCTTTGGCCCGACCCAATCTTTGGTTGTCTTTATGGACGTTTTGGGTTGAAACGGGCCGTGACATATGGCTAAGTTTTGCCGGATCCAAACACAAAATACTCGCTCTGTATTTTTGCTGTTTCGGAATCTATTCAGCACATATCAAATAGATCAAGGAACCAAGGTGCAAAAGTGATCAAGAAGGAAGAGAAAAATGAAACAAAAATGATTTGATGTCCTTTTGGCTTTCATAGGAGCCTTTGAGAACACTACTTATAAGCTTTCTCAACAAGCAAAAAGCAGCAGCACAACTCAAGATGCAGAATCAATAAACAAAATTGTTCAAAATCAATTCAGTTTGAACCAAAGATCTTTCATCAATTTGTTAAATGAAAAGGGCAGACTCAGATTCTTTGTGAATTTCGCTGCCAAATATAATAGAGATGGCTTATACTGGCTCTTGTTATCGTTACTTTCTCAAGTCCGAGAGTGTGCAATACATTTGGACATATTGTTATTAGTACGGCCCATTGTGGTAGACATAGATTCAGCCCATATTTAGTAAACCGAGCTTATTTCATAGGTACTTTGGTTAATACTACTTAAAATTGAATCGTGAAGTGGGTGTCATTTTCGAGCAGAGAACAAACGTGGTCGTATTAGAATCATGGATTCGTAATCTCTCTTTTACATTTGTAATCATGACTGAGTTTTTGAAAACAAAGATAATTTATTTTATAATGTTAAAAGTGATGATGATTTAATCTTATACTTATGTTAATGAAGAGAGCTTTTTAACTGCGGTATATTCCATGAAAAATTATATGATCGAATTCCAACTTCAAGGTGCATCGCTCCTGACTGCTGATGCCACTTATCAATACTATTAAAAGGGAAGGAGTCCTAAAAAATCTACCTATAAAAGTTGTTTGGACCATTTCATTAACTAACAATATTTTTGGTCTTACCATAATATTTAACTAATAACAGTACATAACCGAATATTTCTCTAATCATAATTTATGTATTGATGTCGTAGACATTTATTGTTACCTATATATTTGGAAATGTTAGCATCAGTTATGGGGTTAATTTTATATCCACCTATATATTTGGAAAATATATATTTTTTTCAACCCAAATATATATTTTCTCTGGGGTTGATTTTTATTCAATCAGTATATTGATATCATTGAACGATATATTTTTGATGAAATTCTAATAATACTAAGTGAATCATGTACTGAGTGAGGATGATTAGAATAGGAAACATCAAGTTTATGACTTAGAAGTAACCTCGACAAAATGTAAGTAGGTCATGTGTGTTAGATATATTAATAGGTAGATGTATTAATTTAATAAAATGAGCTGTTAAATATTAGTATGCTTAGGTGGTAGTCGAGTTGTTATTATATAGGTGGGTGTGTGTTAACTATACTAGAACCTCTATAAATTAATAATGTTGGAATTTTGAAATTTTATTAATTTATAGAGATAGTAATTACAAAAAAAAATTGTTTAGATTTCTTATTTTAAGATAAGAAAAATATTTGATTTTAGTGTATAGACATTAATTGTTATTTTTGAAATTTGAAATTTATATTAATTTTATTATATTATTTGGTGTATGTACTATATTTTGCATAGAGCTTAAATGTGGTTTTAGATATTTACTAAATTTTATCAAAAATATATGAAGTGTTAAGAGAATATAAAGATACTTACATTGTGAATATAAAACAAATTATATAATAATAGGTTATTAATTATATAAAATGTATACATATAAATTATTAATTTATAATTTTCATTGGACCATATATTTACATATAATTTTCTAAAAAATTTATTATCTTATTATTTTATCGATTTGTGTCAAATTTTGAACCGGTCCAAATTTGAACCAGCGAAATTTATTTATTTATAAGAATTATTAATTTATTGAATATTAATTTATAGATGTTCTACTGTATAAGGCTGAAGTATTTAAAATTGTTACAGGTAAAACAATTTCTGAAAATATGATGGCACAAAAATAATATGTCATTATATTGTAAGGATAATTATTAAAACGATTATGTTAGACTAAATTATTATATAACTGAAGAATAACTTATAGTTAATGAAGGGGTGCAACATTTTGCAAGTAGATTTTTGAGATGATTTCCTTTTAATAGTATAGAAAGATAGAAGTTGTGATGTATGCATGTCACAACTTTCGTAATTTAATAAATTCATTGTTATCAACTTTTTACGGAATTTAAACATGTAACAATATTGTATATACTTTGTTTTATTTTTGGGTATTTTGATAGTTAAAATAAAGATAAATAAATGTGACCAGAATTGTTTCTATATATATTTACCCCAGTTTATAATTTCTATACTACTAAATATACAAATTTCATTTTAAAATTTAAACACATTCCTGGAATCCGTATAAATCAATAGTGTTTATTTAAACCAAATATATATATATATATATATATATATATATAATTTTATGTCTATTGAATCAAACAATAAACCGCGTTTTGAAAACGTCCGGTCCGAATCGCGGTTCTATGCCAATGTTTATGTGAATCCACATTATCTTATAAAAAATCATTTAAAATAATAATAATTCAATTCCAAAATTAAACCCGCGTTTTCTAAACGCGGGTCAAAATCTAGTTGTAACTTTATGACTCGATCTCGCACCATGGGGCCCCCACTTTTGTCGACGCAGACTGATCTGATTAATTAATACTATCGCATAGTCATCTATATAGTAGTTTGATTCCATACATACTTAATTATCTACGTAGTAGTTTGATTCTATATATACAATTAATTACAAGTAAGAATTGTATTATTTCTCTACAGTTTTACAATCTATTTGTTACAAACTTAAACCCTCAATTGTAACTTTGTAAGCACCATGCACATTACCTTTTTTAATGTTCGTTTGTGCAAGCACTGATCGTTATTCGTAAACAGTTTTTTTTTTACAATTAAACAGTTTGATTTGTTAAAATGCGAAAAAACGAAAGCATCTAATAAGGGAAAATACACTAGGTAGCCCTATATTTTTATGCAAATGATCTTGACCATAATTTTTAAGTAAACAACAATTTGCTTAATTAGTATATGATTCTCAAATTAATAAGTGATTCCTGCAGATTCCGAAAACACGTTCTCGTGCATGCATATTGATGATACATAATTGCCACTTTTACAAATTGTTATCATCTTATGTATAACTATATAAATAAATGTGCATTCTATGATTCTATCCAGTTTGTTTTGGAAACAAAACTATGCTAGACCTAGACAACCAGACGTGAAACATAAACAGACGAAGTATAAATTACAATTTCCTTTTTGAATTTTTTTCATAGGTCCGGGCCGGTACCTTGAAGTTAATTAAAAAAATATAAATTGCGTACATGCATGATCGCTACTTTAGTGTGTGTTTTTAGCAAAGGGTTTCGCTACTCTAGTGTTGCTATAGAATAATAATTTACATTTTATGTTGTCGTTTATATATTGTTTGCGTTTAAAATTTGTGAATATATAATACTCCCTCCGTTCCCGAAAATGAGATGTTTTAGATTTTTTACTTGTTCCACAAAGATAAACTTTTTACTTGTTCCACAGAGATATATTTTCTATATGTTTAAGATACTTTTTTATACTTTTAAAAAACATTAAATGAAAATATTTGAATTGATTAAATTTCATTAATGAAAAGTTATTGGAAATTGTATAATAAAATAAAAGAAAAATTAAATTATAAACATTTATTGAATTCTTAATAAACATGAACACTTTAGAAAATCTTACTTTAAGAAACAGAGGTAGTATATAAAAGGTAGAGCGTTTGCGTTTAAAAATCAATATATATATATATATATATATATATATATATATATATATATATATATATATGATTGCACACTATACTGTTCATGGTTTTATTTCCAACAGGTTTAGCAACGGCACCCATTATTGATACTTTCTATTCATATATAATCTATTTACTTTGTTATTTGGTTTAGTCCTGTCTTTTTAGTTCTTTGGTTTCAATGTCTCAGCCTTGCCTTGGTTTCTAAAGGAAGTGTTGTGGCCTTTGACTGATTATATATGTAATATTTCTTTGTTCCATCAGTCCCCTGGTGTGGAGCTTTAGTTTCAGAAGATGTTGTGCTATCAGCCTGCTTAGTTTCTCAATCTTTTTGGCACTTTAGGTTATTGTTGGTGCTCCCGTTGTAAGTTCAAGCTGAAGTTTTAATGAAAATATTGTTCAAAAAAAAAACTACTTTGTTATTTACCGACAATCTAAGACCTTCCACATCACTATAATATCTCAACATCTATTATCGTTAAAATAATAATATTATTATTGAAGAAAGTACGAGAAAAAAAAAGAGAACAAAGACTTAGAATATGATTAACCTCACCTCTTAAGTGGGTTCTCAAGAGGTGGGTCCCACAATTTTCTCTAAAACCAGATCTTCCTTCTCTTCTCCAAGAGACAAGTTTGGTGGGTTCTTGTACTGTTCGCGGGTCCCACTGACACGTGGCGGTCCGCGATTGGTTCATTTTTAATTTAAAAAAAAAAATAAGAATCCAAATGGGGTTTTAAGGGTTGATGGTGCTCTTAGTCACTTAAAACAAAGATTAAGATACTGTTTTAGTCCTTGACATGTTTTTATTAATCTGATTTTTATTGTATTAAAACTTAACTTTTGCATCAATTTTTTTTTTTTTTGTGTTGACGTTGATTCTCTAATGTATATCGAATAACTAAATAAAAGGGCCTACTAGATGAATTGTGGAAATACAGGTAGGTGTCACTCTTGCGTGTACGCACAAATTATTCTTAACGCAGATATGTTATCGCGTTCTTATAGCACCGAGAGCGATAGACCAAACCCCATAAATGGTAAAGAAAAATATTGATATTGGATCTGCCTATATATTAACACCTAATTCTTTAATTATCTGTTAATAATAGATAAGCAATGCATGTATTACCCAAAAATCTACTATATGGAAAATGTTAATTAATATTTTATCATGAATATAAACACACACACACACACACTGTATTACAGCTATATGTAATTGTTGGTTGAGTACTAGCATATGCTACATATATTTCAACAATATTCTAACAATGGTTAGGCATCACATAGACATGTGTCTCTTAGCCATTTATTTTACAAAATTGATTAATCTGCTAATTTTATAGACTTACTAATATAAAAATTCGATGTTATTTCTTTCTTTCCACAAAAGTTAACTTAAACATGATTCTTGAAGATATGTGTTTGATTGAGTGCGAGTCTACGACCACAAACGTTTGCATTTGAAGGATTGAAGCTGGAAATAAGGAATAACAGTCGAAAATACATGTTAGAATATGATTGTAAGATAATGATGAGGATGGAGAAGGTCCACGTGGTCGCTTAAGTGTTTGTGGATCACATTCGTTAGATTCTTGTCATGTCGACAACTTTAATTAACTAAATTTCCAATCAAAATTAAATAGACACTTTATTAAGTTGTTAATTATGCTTCTTTTTCTTAAGAAAAAAATCAAACGAGTCTTTAACTTTTTTTACTCGTCTATCAAAAGACCAATAACAAGTCGGTAATACTTGTAAGTAAAAACTTCCCTACATATTTTTCAGTAGGGCAGTGTTCGTTGTAAATTCGTCGTAAACGGGGTGTTACGACGAATTAACGTCGAAAGACGTTTCGTTGTTAAACGTCCGTCGTAACAGAGGTTTCGTCGTAAACGTCTCGTTACGTTTACGACGAAATATATTCCTCGTAAAGCGCAGGGAAAGAATTCGTCGTAAACGACACGTAAGCTTTCGTCGCAAAGCCCACGTAATTATTTCGATGTAAAGCACACGTAAATACTTTCTTTGTAAATCACTCGTAAACATTTCGATGTAAAACCCTCGTAAATCTTTCGATGTTAATCACTCGTAAACATTCGATGTAAACTCCGTGTAATGTTTACGAGGAGTTTACATCGTTTCTTATTATATTATTATTAATTAGTATATAATAAATTTTAATTTATATTTAATATTCTTTTTTTTTTAACCAACTTTTTTTAAAGGAGTGCAACACGAGGACTTCCCGGGAGGTCACCCATCCTAGTACTACTCTCGTCCAAGCACGCTTCACTGCGGAGTTTAAATTTATATTTAATATTCAGAATTTAAAATAATTTAAATTTTAAAACGAAATATGAAATTGAAAAACATATTTTAAAAAGCCATACAATAATATTTAAATTCATAATACAAACAGAAAAATAAAAAAACTACATATTCTCGAAGTAGTTGGTGGGGTTGCTCGGCTGTTGACGGGTTGGATCAGATTCTTGGGGATCTCGTGCTGGCATTCCAAGAGCGGCTCGTCTCTCACTCAACATTCTCTGCATAACCGAGTTTCCCACGGCCATCAGGTCTAGCAAATCCTCAAGAGAGTCTAAACGAAACTGCTGGCTATCCATTCGAGCCTTCATCTGAGCAGTCTCTTCATCCTGTCTCGAAGTGTATGACGAAGTTGCCCTTGCAACTTCGTTAACAGATCCTATACCGACTATCCGTCCCTTCTTTTTAGGAGCCACCTATAAAATCAAAACATATATTAATATAGTTAATTATGTTAAAATATTTAAAATAATGTAAACAAAAATTTTAAGTTGTACCTCTTCGAAGATTCTGTCGACCTCTTCGGTGGACAATGTGACTGGTAATACATCGGGAGACTCCTGGGTTAGTTGCGTCTCCCGTTCTTCAATCCGACTAGCCACTGTTTGAAAGAGTTTCTCAGATGCAGGATCCACAAAAACTCCGTCGGATGTAGCGTGAGTCATCTTGAAGAGGTCAGACAGAGAAGGTAAGACTCCCGTCTTCTCGAACTACAAAAAAAAATTAAATTAAATATTATAAATTATATTAATTGAATATTTTAAAATATATATTTAAAACAAAACTTACAGCTTCTAGACGGACTCCTGCATGAGGTTTTTGTCCGGTTCTGTGAAGCATGGGCAAATGACCATCTTTATCCTTCGTCCTTCGAAAAGCCGAGCACGAATTGGCCTTTTTGATCGAAGAGGGCTGCTCCCAATAGGCGATGAGGCCATCCCACACATCCGTCGTGAGCTCAGTGGGCTTTCCCTCATACCCGTAGATCTCCCACTTGTCCTTCCAATCAGAGACTGTGTTGCAGAGGCGGATCTTTGCCTTTGCAACGAATTCCGCCTTCACACTCTTGGTGATTCCCAAAGATCAATGCCACTTTTGCTGAAACATAAAATTTTTGAAAAAATTACAATTAATAATAAATATTAAATATATATATATATATTTAAAAGTGAAAATTTAATTAAATTTAAAAATTTTACCGCAAAATATTTAAACCACGTGATCATAACGTGATTTGGTGTCTTGCTCCAGTTCGGATATGCCCCGTCGTAGTAACCCTTAATCGTCGCCGAAACGCTTCGGCTAACACGGTTGTTAGCCCCAAACCTGAAAAAACAATTTAACCGTTAGAAAATAAAAATAATTTTAATTTTAATGTAATAAAAATTAATAACTTACCAATAAGTTCCTCGGGGTCTATCGGGGTCTAGAACATCCAAACCCTCCCGTCCAGGCTGGGCAAGCAAATCCTCCACCGTATATCTCGCGAATGGAGCATATGAAGGCACACGCAAATCCGGATGAACTGCACCTTCTGGGACAGGCTCAGGTGCAGCCGCTGGAGGAGGAGGTAGAGGCATCTGCGGTGGAAGAGGAGGACTCGAAAAAACTCTCTGAGAAGTCTGAGAGTCTGGAACTGCATCGGAAGACGATGGACCGGAAGAAGATGTACCGGAACCATCGCCAAACAACTGGGCATAAGTAGGTGCTGCTGGTTTCCTTTTAAGAGCCATCTAAAAAAAATTAAAATAAATTTAATCAATTATGACGACATAATTAAAAAAATATTCCGTTACCTAACTAATCACCTAAACTATAGTATTCCGTCATCTAACTAATCACCTAAACTAATTACCTAACTAATCACCTAAACTAATTACCTAACTAATTAATCACCTAAACTAATTTTTTAAAAAATAGAAGAGGAAAGGGAGTGTACCTTAAGGGAGAGGAGAGGAGTTTGGGAGGAATGAACGAGGCAGCCTCGTTCTCGGCGACTCAATATATAGAAAACCTTTCGTCGTAAACGCGACGTAAAATTACGACGAAGTTACCAGGCCCGCGTTTTTCCATTTACGACGAAGTTACCAGGCCCGCGTTTTTCGGTTTAGGACGAAATTACGTCGAAACGTCCGTTTACGACGAAGTTACCAGGCTCGCGTTTTTCCATTTACGACGAAGTTACCAGGCCCTTGTTTTTCCAGTTACGACGAAGTTACCAGGCCCGCGTTTTTCCATTTACGACGAAATTACGTGGAATAGCCCATTTACGACGATTTTACAACGCCTAACCCTAAACACCGAGAATGAAATCCCTAAACCCCAAAATCACATATCATCTAACATCATATCTTCTTCTCTACTACTTCTTTCTCTTTCTCCAACTTAAACTCTAAAACCCTAAAACTCCAAATAATTTTTTAAAAACTTAAAAAATACATATTATATAAAACAACATTTGTTACACATACATTAAGATGGTAAAAAAACAATATTTCTTTAAACATACGTTACAATAGAGAAATACAACATTTGTTACTCTAAATCGTTTTCGTTCTCATCACTATCATTACAGTCATCATCGTCGCTTCTCTCGAACTCGTCTTCACGTGCTTCATCTGTCGCATCTTCGGGAATATCTTCATATTGAAAGTTTTGCGGGTCGATCAAAAGAATTTCATCAGTTGGTTGTTCTGGTACCTCAACTTCATTGATAGTGTCTTCTTCTTGCAAGGGCGGTTCTTCTCCAGCGACAATGCGTCCACGAGGTGTAATTTTGATAGCAGCTAACCAGTTTATCCCGGAAGTTCGAAGCCGAGGATAAGGAAAGAAGCTAACTTGTTCGGCTTGTGAAGCTAAAGTGAAAGGCTCAAATTTGTTGTATCTTCTCCCAAAATTGACATCCACAACCCTAAATTTGTTATACCGAATCCCTCGGTTCACAACAGGATCGAACCATTCACATTTGAATAAGACGCATTTTAGCTTCAATAACCCCGGAAATTCCACTTCAATAATCTCCTGCAAGATCCCGTAAAAGTTTGTTTCACCTTTTACACATATTCCGTAGTTACTCTTTGCCCGATGTCTCCCATACTCGTATGTGTGAAAGGTAAATCCTCGTGTGAAATACATAGGTGATGTGGTGACCTTTCCAACTGGACCTTCGCATAAAATGTCAGGAACACTATCAATTGGATATGATGTCGGTATTCCACCATCATCATATCTTCTAGGAACTCTTTTTCTCGTACGAACAGTTGGAGCAAAGTAGTATGATGTGAAGTTAGATGTTTCGGCTGTCAAAATCTCCGCAACTATTGAACCTTCCACCTTTGCAAGATTTCTTGCTTTCCCCTTCCAATGTTTCATCTGTCGCTCATACGGATTCATCCATCCGTTGTGAACAGGTCCACGAAGCAATGCTTCATACGGTAGGTGGACAAATAGATGCTCCATGACGTCAAAAAATGAAGGGGAAAATATCTTCTCCAGGTTGCACAATATGATCGGAATGTTCTGATGAAGTTGTTCGATGACTTCTTCCTTGAATGTATGTGTGCTAAGATCTCTGAAAAATGCTCCAATGGCTGTATATTGCAAAAGTAATCAAATTAATAACATTTCATAACATATGTATATATATTATAAAATTATAATTACCTGCAAGTGCTTCATGGACATTTGCTGGAAGGAGCTCGGCAAAAGCAAATGGAAGTAGCCGTTGATAAACACATGACAATCATGACTCTTCATTCCGGAGAACTTTTGACCTCGTTCAACACATCTTGACAGATTTGAAACATAACCATCAGGAAACTTAACTTCTGATGCAACCCAGTCAAACAAAGTTGTTTTGGCTTCTGATGACAACTGGAAGATGGGAACAGGAACGTTTCCATTGCTCTTGATATGTAACTCACTTCTTGAGCAAATATCAGGTAAGTCCATCCTTGACTTTTTGTTATCTTTTGTCTTCCCAGGAACGTTAAGTAATGTATTCATGATGTTCTCAAAAAAGTTTTTCTCAATATGCATGACATCCAGATTGTGGCGTAAGAGAAGATCCTTCCAATAGGGTAGCTCCCAAAATATACTCTTCTTATGCCAATTGTAAGAGACACCATACCCATCAGGCATATTTCCAGGAACATGCCAATTACTTCCAACCTTAACTGTTTCCTGAGCTCCGTAATAATCAATGTCTGCTTCGATCTGCTGGCCGGTGAGATATGGAGGAGGACCATCTCTGACAATTTTTTTATGCCGAAACAATGTCTTATTTCTTCTGTACGGATGGGCAAGTGGAAGAAAGCGACGATGACAATCAAACCAACAACTCTTCCTACCATTCTTCAGTTGAAAAGCATCCGTCAATCCAAGACAATATGGACAAGATAATCTTCCATGTGTTGTCCAGCCATACAATATCCCATAAGCAGGGAAACCACTTATCGTCCACAGCAGAATTGCTCCCATCGCAAAATTGTTTTTCAAGGAACAATCGTACGTCCTCACCCCTTCTGACCACAATTGCTTTAGCTCTTCTATCAACGGTTGAAGAAAAACATCAAGAGACCGTTTTGGATGCTTCGGCCCAGGGATTAATATGGTCAAAAATAGAAATTCTTATTCCATGCACATATCCGGCGGTAAATTGTACGGCGTAAGAATGACTGGCCACAAAGAATATTGTCTACCAGACATACCAAATGGACTAAATCCATCGGTGCATAACCCAAGATAGACATTCCGAATATTTGTAGCAAAATCTGCGTGTACCTTGTTGAAATGTTTCCACGCTCTTGCGTCTGATGGATGTACAACCTCACCATCTCTCTGGACATGTTCCGCATGCCACCTCATCGGCGCAGCAGTCCTCTCAGATTGTTATAATCTTTTCAATCGATCTGTAATTGGTAGGTACCACATCCTTTGGTACGGTGCCCTATTCCTCCTATGGCCTTGCGGTTTGAATCGTAGTTTTTTGCAGAATCGACACTATTCTAACTTGTCATCTTCTTTCCAGTAGATCATGCAGTTGTCGATGCAAACATCAATCATCTCCGAAGGCAACCCAAGACTATAAACCAATTTCTGAATCTCATAATAAGATTCAGCAGACACGTTGTCTTCTGGCAAATACTCTTTAAACAACTCAGCCCATGCATCCATGCAATTCTCAGGTAAATTATGATCCGTTTTAATATTCATCATCCCAGCTGCTAGAGACAATTTAGAGAGACCTTCTCTACAACCAGTGTAGATTGGTTGATTTGCAGCATCTAGCATTTCATAAAACCTTTTTGCATCCAAATTAGGTTCTTCTACATTTCCAGTTCCATCAGTTATTGTTGTAGTTGTTTCTAAAAATGCATCACTAATCATATCTTGAACCCTATCATGATCTACCATCTGCTCCTGATCTTGATGATAATTATATTCATTATGCAAATGATTCGGTTCTTCACTCTGATGACCATCCTCAAAATTATTATTACTAGTACTAGCTTCATTTCCCCCATAGCCCTCTCCATGTTGATACCAAATGTAGTACTGTGGTGTAAATCCTCTGTTTACTAAATGCTTCCATACAGTTTCACTACGTGCAAATTTTGAATTCTTGCATTTTCGACAGGGGCAGAACATCTTACCGCTTTCCTGTGTGATCGGTGTACAGCCCGCCTGGTGCATGAATGTCTCTAGCCCGCTCAGAAATGCGTTCGTCACCCTCCCGTCGGAATCTTTGTGCAAATACATCCAACTCCGTAACTCATAAATACTACCGCCACTGGCCATCTTTTTCTTAGATTTTTTCTTGAAATCTTTTTTTTTTCTGATTTTTTTTCGGATTTTTTTTTCTGTTTGTGTGTTGTGAGGAAGAGAGTTGTGAGAAATGACATATATATATATAGAGAAATTTTCGAGTTGGGTAGTTGAAATATAACAACGATTTTACAAGGAATATTTTACATGGATTTTACATGGTTTTAACATAATACTTACAACGACTTTACGACGAAATTAGGTAAGTTAAAGCACATTGAATACACGTTTTTACCTAAATATAACGGTAACATGTTTCGTTGTAATGTCGATGTAATGATTACGACGTATTTCTCATTCCACGTACATTCGTCGTAAACTTACATGGATTTTACGACGAACACTGTTCGTCGTAAATTTACATGGCGTTTACGACGAAAGTTGGATTCCTCGTAACTGCGTTGTAAACACCATGTAAATTTACGACGAAATATTTTCGTCGTAAATCTTCGTTGTTATGGGCACGTTTTCTTGTAGTGATAAGAGAATGACTCACATAATAGCTATTTTAGGGTCTGACTGGTTCAAACGCAGCGGTTGTGGTTGCAGGAGTTTGCGGATGCAGGTGGTTGCGATTTCTAACGGTTTTAAGAGATTTGTACGACTGGTTCTGCGGTTAGAAATTGGTGCATTTGCGGGATACTTATGACTGGTTAACTACCGAATACAATAGCGGTTAAATAATAAATTAACAATATTTATATTTTATTTAATTATAAAATATCAAAAATCAGAATATTATAATAAATATGAAAATTATATTTAGAAAGTTATAGTTTTAAATTTTTTAAAATTATAGAAAATATTTTTATTTTAAAACTTTATAAAGTAATTAAGTATATTTTTATAATTCCAATTTTAAAGTTTTATTGAATATTTTTATTTTTGTATTTATATGTTTTAAAAAAAAAAGAAAAAAAAAATTATCCTCCCGCAACCGTCTGCAACCGCAAACGCTAGCTGGAACCAACTTTTGATTTTAAGAGGTTCAGAGCGGTTTGAAGCGATTTATAGCGGTTTGTATGATTGTTTCGAAACGTTGTCAACCGCTACATACCGCAAAAGCTGCGTTTGGGGGTGGTAGCAGAAAAACCAGTCAGACCCTTAATACACATATATCGAACAAAGTATGTGTATGTAACTTTGAAGTACAATTATAAGCAAACATATATACATATAGTCTGGGTTTGGGATTCAGTCCAAGTGGTTTACATGGTGGGCCATAACAGATGATTGGTCCACCCCTTGGCATTAGTCAGAAGGTATTCCAAACTCGGATCAGGCAGTGTTGTACGCTTTAGGACTAGTCCACTCTGTAGCATTAAGTACGTTCCTCCCGAAGCCAACCGGATCAGCCGATAGGGTTTATCAAAAAAAAGTTTAAAAACATATTTTATTCTTTACACTTGACATATAATCCATAGTAAAATCAAACTTTCATTTATACGGTATTAACATTTTTATCAGAAAATTAAAATAATTGACATAAAACAAACAAATAATTATTTTTTGCAAGGGGAAAGTAAAGAAAGATTAAATGCGAATCCGACTCCTGTAATAGGCGTCGATCTAGGAGGAAAAGCATATTAGGGGCCCACTCTCTCATGAATTATTATTATTATTTAGTATTCAAAATTTCAGTATCTTTTTAAAATAAAGAAAAAATCTTTCTAGAGAGAAAAAGACACAGTCTGATCGGTGTTTGACGAGACACTACACTTTAAACGGGGTTTCTACAAAGTTTTAACTCTTTTCTTCTCTCTCTCTTCCAATCGCAAACAAACCCTAGCTTTCTCTCTCTTCCTCTCACCTCTCTCAAGATTTTATCATGACCGATCCTGAAGATCCCGATCTGAGCAACGAAGACTCCGCTTGGAGACAACTAACAGCTCCAGATTCTGTCTTTTTCGACAGAGACACTTCCAATATCCTCTCTGACTTTGGCTGGAACCTCCACGCTTCTTCCTCCGACAATCATCACAATCTCCGTTTCGATCCCTGTTTACCACCAACCTCCACTGTCCCATCTCCCGTCACCACCACATCAACGCCTGACCCCATTCCAGCTTCTTCCCGTTCCTCAACCGTCGCCGCCGCCGCTGCTTCTGTTGTCTCGACCTCTAATAATCCTTCGGCTACCTCCAGTTCAAGCGAGGATCCAACGGATAACTCAACCCCGAAAACACCGGAGACACCGTTAGTTTTTTTTCCCTATTAGTGATGAGACGAGAAACACGTGGGTCTTTTTCTTGGAGGGGTCCGATCGTAATTTACTCATCATCTTTGGACTTTGATGATGTTGGTGGGGAGGGTTTTTTAAAACTTGGGGCCAAAGCCATAAACGAATAAAATTCCATTTATAATTAATCTCTAACGTTTTTTCGCATCGCATGGAAAATGGAGAATAGATTCTTTCGTACAAATAATTTAGCAGAGTATTGTGAATTTTAGTAGTTTTTATGATAATGAATCATATCGTCGGTGGCACGCCGGGGGGGGGGGGGGGGGGGGGGGGGGGGGGGATGAACAACGCTACATCGCCGCTATTGCGGCTGTGTGATATTAAGCGTGCACTCTACTCTACATCTCCTTTTCTCCTCCTCGTCCTTTCTTTTTATTAAACTAACGTTAGGTCAAAAGTGTTTCAACGTTTTTTGGTATAGCAAGTGTTAAAAAGCTAATTGATATGTAGGGTTTAGGAGTCCACAATGAGTGCAGATAAGTATGATTTTACATCGTTAAATGGCAATGCTCATGAACTCAAGTACCGTTTTTGGTGCATGTATGTGTTGAAGTTAATGAAAGTATTAGTAAAGCTCCTTAATTTTTGTGCTCTTTAAATTTTGTGGTAGTTTGATTTTGAGATATTTTGGCTGATTGGTTGGTTACTCTGTGATTTAGGATGCATGGTCTTATATATATACTCATAATCTTTTGATGTTTTTTCTTGTAGAAAGAAGGAGAAGAAGCAGGCTCAGAAGCGGATCCGGCAACCAAGATTCGCATTCATGACCAAGAGTGATGTAGATAATCTTGAAGATGGATATCGATGGCGTAAGTATGGACAGAAAGCTGTCAAAAATAGCCCATTTCCAAGGTCTCTTAGCTATCATCATCTTAAATTGTTGTTATATACTTAATATTAGCTAAAGAAAAATTTCATATAGACATGGTCCATCACACTTAGATCAGTAGATGCCAAACAGCTTTTATTGTTGTTTGTTATATATATAGGAGCTACTATAGATGCACGAACAGCAGATGCACAGTGAAGAAGAGAGTGGAACGATCATCTGAAGATCCATCGATAGTAATCACAACATACGAAGGACAACATTGTCACCAAACTATTGGATTCCCTCGTGGCGGAATCCTCACAGCTCACGACCCTCATAATTTTACATCCCATCATCATAATCTCCCTCTTCCATTGCCAAATCCTTATTACTACGAAGACCTCCATCAACTTCACAGAGACAGTACATCTTCACCGCGGTTATTACCCCAGTCTACTACTGAAGATGGACCTGCTGCAGTGTCGTCTATTAATCCATCAGAAGAAGGCCTACTTGGTGATATTGTACCTCAAACCATGCGCAATCCTTGAGGTAAAGCTCCTATATTTTTATTTGTTAGTGCTTGTCTATATTATATATACGGTCAGGAGTGAATTCTATAAAAAGATAGAATAATTATATATTTTGGTTCGCAAGGGTTTATTACTTTAAATGGACCACAGATGCATGAAGGGTTACTTTCTTACTAGTCCGAAATTTAAAACCAAATCAAGAGATCTTAAAGTGGGAGAAAATTTCCATGCTTTGACAGAAGCAAGTCTACCTGATGTATTATGTGAGAATCAGTATAGTGCAAGTGTAATCATTGATTCAACCGACTCATATATCTATCCTGTGAACAATTTAGATCACTTGATCGATATGTCGGCTAGTGCTTTTTCAATTATTCATTTTTACTGAACACATAAATAAAAGCTGGATAATGCATACACGAATAGTGGATGATTGCCTCTCGCTCTATCTATATCTATATATTATTATTAACTAGTGATTGCATTAGGATCAAGCACTGGTGTATAGTAGCGCCTTCTGTCTTACTCCTCCTGCTATATGGCATATATAGGCTTACTTATGTGAGGTAGAGATGAGCCCGAATTGGGTCGGCAGGATTATAGAAATGTCAACAAATATTAATAACGAATCTCAACTACTCCACTCAGTGTCACTCTGATGCTGGATCTCCCCTTTTACATTTATATACAAATTAACCTTAATTTTCTGTGTATTTAATTTAACTCAACTGCATGTGCATGACTGTGTATTGGTGCATCAACTTGTATTATATGTACGTGTACATGAGATGCATATGCATGCGGCGGCATATATATGTCGTATAAGTTCTGAGGGTGATATGTTAGGTCACAGGAATAAATGTTTTCTGTTTTAGCTAAAGACAGTAAGAAAGAAAAAAGGGTGAGAAAACTGAATAAGAAATATATGAGCATCTTACGTACAATATTGACTTGGAACAGATGCTATAAGAAAGAAAGCTATATTAATCACATGACAAAATTATACACCATTCGCATCAGCAGAAACTCTATATATATTCAGTATACAGGGGATGTGCTTATATATGCTATATTTTTCAAGATAAAATGACACATATGCATGTCTACTTGTATGATATATTCTCCAAGCAGGTGCCATTATAGCAAATCATCATAATCTTGGTGACAATAGCTAAGGAGGTGCTAACTCATCCCTGAAGATATTGCAGACCGGAAAATTATATGGCCACAATGGGTAGCAGATATCTCTACATATTATTTCATTGTTGATCAATGGTGTCTCATCACCAGACGGATTGCAGATTCTTAAGGTATATATGTATAGCATAATTTTGATGTAACTTAACTTTAATATATCTGCTGACTTATGTGGATCCATCCCACATGCTTGTATGTGCACTTAAGGAACAAAAAACGTGGAGCAAATTCCGATACTTAATATTTGCTAAAAAAAATTTCTTTGTCCGAGTGTTATAATTACTTTAGATTTTTATCTTTATTACTTTAGGGTGATATTTTAAGTTTACCTTTATCAACTTTACAGATTGAAAGTGTAATTATCCCCTAGACTATATTTGCGAAGTGATTTTGCCACATGTTCTATATACAATTATTTTTACAAAAAAATGATGACATGGCTAACAAGATTGATGACATGGCTTATAGTTAATATGACATGGACAATCACATTTACTACTGACATATATTTTTGGTACACTTTATAGAATATGACAATAACTAATACATTACATTTAATGTTGATTTATATTTTCGTTAAACTTCTTAAAATATGGTAATAATTCATAAATCATCACTAAAATAAATATATTGAAATATGCATTATAAATTTCGAAATACATTATTTAATTGTATTTTTATAATTATACAATTTTTATTAGTAATATTTTCAAAATTTTCTACATCTTTTTAAAAAATTAATAAATTGTTAATCGTAATTTCATTAGTTTCTTTTAGATACCTAAAAATTTTATAAATATTGTTTAGTTATAATTTTTATAATTATACAATTTTTATATGATTTTTAGTAATTTTATACAAGTTGATTTAATACATTTAACCAAAATAAATAGATTAAAAAATTTAGCTAAGATTCAAATTTTAAATATATTACATATATATATTAAATGTAATTTAAAATAAACAAAATTATTTTTTTCTTAATTTTATGCTTAAATAATCAACTTTATATTAAATATTAGTCAAAAATAATAAAATTTATAATATTAATAAATTTCATTTTAAATATAATTTAACTTTTAAAAAATTTATCACTGCGTATGGTGCAGGAAAACACCTAGTATATGTGTTAAAGAAAAAGGATTGCAACGCTATATCTTGAATATCTCCAATTCAAATCGGAGAAAAAGAATCTTATTGCTTTGGTGAAAAAATATCTTCTAGTTGCAATCACAATGAAATTATTGGTATATGAATCGTTTTTAAAAATTAATATATTTGTGATATATAGAAGTAATACAATCACAATGAACTACAAACAGTTTTTATATCATACACCAATCCACAAAATAAACAGCAATGTTGAAACCTACAAATACAATAACTTTGCATACTTAACGACACAAATATGATTTCTGATGATCAAATTTCAAATATGGTGTAACGCATAAGATAACACAGCTTACACTGTACACATACTCCCGTTCTCACACTGCTTAATACATCCAGTTAACCAGGTCTCTCGATTACACAGAAAATCCATAGTAACCACAAAAGGCATATATTTACAGAAGTAACGGCCCAACAAATTTCCATGGGCTTAGGAGTACATGAGGGAAAACCCAAAAAGATGTTCGAAACTGAAATCTTATTTCATAGATATGTTTCACTGAAAAGCTGAGGCACCGACTTTCACCAGCTCTGCTGTTTTCAAGAGTGTCCACACAAACATAAAAAATTACTTTAAAAACCAAGAAAAGAAGAAAACTTGTACTACTTTCGGGTGTACTTGTGTGTGGTGTGCCAAGTGTCGTAGCATGACGGCAAAGGGTTGTCTTGAGCACATGGCTCAGTCCCCAGTTCTCTGAGTTTATTTCCTTTTATTTTCTTGAGCAAATACTTCCTCTCTCTTTTTTATTTGTTACCGTTAGGTCTTGTCCTAAAAAAAACTCTCTCTTTAAAAATGTGTTCTCTAAGAATCCAGCCTTAACTCTTGGGAGGAGTAGAAGATGAATTGAATTCGTACGTGTAGTTTTTGTAGAGGAAAAAGTATAAATCAAGTTGGTATGAAAACTAAATTGTAAAACGTTGATAATTAAAAATAAATAAAAGTTCATAGTCGGTTATAAACTTATAACAGTTGTTATGTGTTCTCACTTCTCACTAATCCCATATTTTTGGGCGTACCTTTTGACCGTTGCTAATAAAATGAGTTTATTACAATGGGACAGGTGTTCAAAAGAACTCATCTGAGATACGTAAATCGAGGTGGCACAATTGGTAAATAAAGCAGAATTCTGGTCCCCTTTTACTATAATATTTCGAATATTTTTTCACAAACACTACCAGACAAAAATGCTTTATTTGTTTTCACCCTCCTTTGCTGAAACCACATTGGTTCATGTACCTTTACCATTTGTTTACTCAAATTTTTACCTTACACTTTTGTTGTTAAAGGAAGAAAATTCACTTGCTTCTTTTTATCTTCACCTACCGTGAAAACGTACTACTGATTGTTATTTTAAATTTCGTTAATATGATTTTTAAGTCGCAGAAAACTGAGAAAGTGTTGGACACAATGGTGGTCTATAATTAACACACCTTCACACTTGCCGCTATTGTCTAGAACTCTCTTTCTCTCACAAAGACACTCGTCTCAAAGGATCTCTGAAACCTTAAAAGCAAGTTGGATCTGAGCTATATTTCTTAAAAGACTCTTCTCTTCACGACTAAAAAATCAACACAGTCATGTCGGTTTTACTTCCTCTGTGTCTGGTTCTCTCCATGATTACCTATTCAAGTAAGCTCTTATATATCCTCTGTTCTATTCGTCATCTCTGATTTTTCTATGTTTCTTTGTCTTCTACCTGCAAAAATGTTTAGATTTGATTGAAATTGCTCATGTTGTCACTATATTCTCCTTTGTGTCAGTTCTGAAAAGTATGTCTAATGAATCTATTTTAAACTTAGTATGAGATCTCTTGTCTAAATCTCCTAAAACTTGTCTGCAAAAAAAAATTGAAAACCAACTCTTTTCTTTTTAAAATCTAAATCTAAGAAATAAAAACTTTAAAATCAGATAGTGTCTTTATTTAGTTCTAATGGTCTGATGTTTTTTGCTTGAAAGATGCTGCGTATTGTGTATGCAAAGACGGGAACGAGCAAGTGCTTCAGAAAGCCATAGACTACGCATGTGGAGCAGGAGCTGACTGCTCTCAGATCCAGCAGAACGGAGCTTGTTTCCAGCCTAACACCGTCAAAAACCACTGCGACGTCGCCGTCAACAGTTACTACCAGAAGAAAGCTTCCTCCGGTGCCACCTGTGACTTTAACGGCGCCGCCGTTATCTCTAGCTCCCCTCCGTCAAGTACATACACTTCTTCACCCTCTTTTGTGATCATATTTCCATTTTTAGTAGCTGATATTAAAACTCAAAATTTCAAAATCTTGCAGCTGCTTCAAGCTGTTTAACTGGTTCCAGGTATGTTCCGTTTCTCTTTATTAGTTGTTTTAGTTTAAGTGTTGAACTGATGAGTTTAGTAATGTTTGATTCTCAGTCTCCATTAATTAACATAAATATTTTTTGGGATTTGTGGGTTAGATTAGATTAGATATTTTTTTCTTTACTACCGACTTATTATTTTATAAAATCTGAATTACTTTATTAATTTGAAATTTTGGGGAGACACAATGATAGCGATTTAAGACCAAACGAACATTCATATCTGTTCATTTCACCTTTACTAAAAATTCAAAAAGCATATCAAAAACAAACAATCATTCACATGATCCAGATGTGTATTACCGGTTAATCTTTTAATAAACCATTCAAATTATCTTCCGACAAATAACCACTGAAGTTTTTGACTACTTTTGCAGCTCTAGTGGGACCCCGTCCACTGGGACTCCCACCACAGGAACCCCAAGCACTGGAACACCAACCACAGGAACCCCAAGCACTGGGACACCAACCACAGGAACCCCAAGCACTGGGACACCAACCACCGGGACCCCAAGCACTGGGACACCAACCACCGGGACTCCAACCAGTGGCTTCCCATCCACCGGGACTCCTTCCACTGGGATGCCAAATTCCGGCACGCCAGCAAACGGAATGCCAACTTCGTCTTCATCTTCTGTGTTCCCTGGCACTACTCTTGGACCGACCGGGAGCGGCGGATTCGGCGATCCGAACGCTGGAGAGAAGATCTCAGTCCGAACTAACACTGCCTTCTTCTTACTAACCGGTTTAGCTATTATGCTTGTGGTTTAAACGACAGTCACGGTTGGGCTGAGATTTTGCCAACGGCTTATGGGGTTGCGCAAATCGGATAGAGCTGCTATATCTGTTTTTTTTTCTTCGTTCACTTTTGTCTTTTGTAGGTTTCGAACTTGGGGTTTACTATTAGGTTTGGCCGAGAGACATCATGCTGGGTTAGTAGCTAGCTAGTAATATTTCTTTTATTTTGTAAATTCGGAGGATGAGATGCCCTTTCGTTTCTTTGAATCTTTTATCTTTTAGTACGTACCATCATGTCTCCATTTTCAATCAACATGGTATATAAATTGCGGTAAAAATGACCAAAACATGTGACATTTGGTCCTTGGTTTATAACTCAAGATTAGTAGAGATGATGTCTAGTATATTATCACCAACCTTGGACTTGAAAAATTATAAACGAATTTGTTAAACAAAAAGACTCGAGGGTTTAGTAATACTACGGTTGCCGTTAGAAAAGAAAAAAAATGATGTCGGGAGGGCTTTATTAGCCAACGATCAAAGGAACTGTCTCTTTCGGCGTGGGTTTTGTTCTGTTCAATGTGTTCATACCACTGTGTGGGTAACGTTGGAAGGAGAGACGCGTATGATCTTATCTTAAAGTGTTAACATAATGTTTAGCAAGAAAAAAGTGTTTTAACATAATGATTGCGGCTATTAGGTTTCATACACAAGATGAGCGACGAGTTAATCAATTTTTTGCCTCCCAAAGAATTGCACCTAACCATATATATAAATGGAAAGTGTTGGAGTTTGAATTACTTTTAGAATACTTGGATTCTTTTGTATGTAAAAATTGGTTTACGAGGGACAAGTTCGGGAATCGGGTGCGGCTAGTAGTGGCCAAGAATCTGATACCAATCTCTTTCCAAAGCTGCTGCTTTCTATCGCATCCCTCCATTTTCTAACTGATTCTCAAAGGTTCCTTCCGATTATTAGCATCCGAATATTATGCATGTATCTCCTTTTCTCAATCTCTTGTTTGTGTTTACACCTTCCTCAGGCTCGACTTATATATATACACAAGGCTTTATGTAACCAACTAGGCTAACGAATTTTGGAAGTAATATTAGGTGGTTTCTAAATATACATGCTGACTGGCATCTAGTCTGATTCAATACTTCATCTATATTCACATAAACTTCTTTTTTATATAGTTCGAGTTATGTGTTCAAAAAATAAATATATAATTATATATATATAGTTCGAGTTAAATATCTATATAACAGATATAGTATACCGATTTGACATGGTATCCAGAGTTGGTGGTATCAGATCCAAAAAAAAACATGTTAACTAGAGAAATATACAGTAATCTAGTATGAACGAAGGTTGTCATGACTAAGTTAAGAAAAAAAAAGAACAAGAAAATTTACAGTAAAAATGTGAAAGAATAATAAGTCTATAACACATGAGATCCCTTGTATACTAAATCGGAAGTTGCCTAGCAAATCAAATAATGCCATGTGAAAAAGTTTTAAAAAAAATTTAAGAAAAAAATAATTTAAACAAAATAAAAGTTACAAGAGAAAAAACAAGAACCGTATAGCAGTTTTTTTTAAACATGTCACACGGCCAATGACCATTCTTCTTTGTTTATGATCTTTTTTTTTCATTACTTTGAAATCTCTGTAATTCTTTATACAAACAGCAGAGAAATTCCAAACTAATCGAAAACAAAGAATACTAAACGCCTATGATCCTTCTTTCATTTCAATATCCTAATTCATAATTGGGGCCATAAGGAATGTCTGGGTCCAACGCAGAGTATGATTCATATCATATAGTGTGAACGCATAGTATGATTCATATTAACGCAGAGTACGATTCATTTCAATCTTTCTTTCATCTCATATTTAAATTAAATTTACTTTTCTCTCTAAATTGTATCTCTCACAGAAGCGACGTGTCTTCAAAGGTGATCAGACTCTAAATTTGACACTAAATTTGACAGATGGCTACCAAGCTAGTGTTCTCTGATCTCTAATAGATATAGCATTACAAATATTTTATCTTCTCCTCAAAATCACATTGTCTCTCTTTTGTCAAAATAATAATAATCATATTCTTTTTTTGTGTAATTCAGCTTGAAGTTGTTTTAAGGGATTATTCATAAGAAGACAAAGGGACAACAAAGGTGCACAAATAGATTTTAAAAATCAGACCATGGAAATACTAAATATTTTATTATTATTTTTTCAGTTAACCATGGAAAGTTTTCGATGTTATTGAGTTTTTTTCTGGTGATTTCTTTTGTTGATCATGGACATGGGCTAAAAAGAAAGACTAGCACTGCTAAGGAACGTCAAGAACGAAGATATCATATGGGTAATGATTGTGTGGACCAGATGCAAGAGTATCTGTACTCTCTACCCACCATGTTTCCTATATTTGTACCCCATACCCTATTTTCCCTAATTCCTCCCCCGCCCCCTCCCCCAATATCACCATTTCACTCCCTTTCTATGGTATTTCACTTCTTTTAGTATGTTTCCCTAATTTGCTGTTAAAGCAAAACTGTAAACAAAGGTATTTTAAATTATTGTTGCTGTAAATTGCTATAGTTCTCAGATATGTTATACATAATTTATGACTAAAAAAAAAAATATATATATATATATATTAATATTCTTTATCATCTATTGACACCTAGGAATTTAGGAGATGATATTTATGGTGTTAGTACATTTTTGACCCATAAAAGTAAATTTGATACATGATAAACTTATATGTTAATTTATATAAAGGTTAATTTTTTTTAGTGTTCAAAGAAAAAGTTAAAAATATTTTTTTTGACCGAACACTAGTTTTATAATAATTTGCCAAAATATTCGACTTTTGCTTGAATTGAGCAGGAAGATGCTGCTGGGCTCATCTGGCAGGCTATGGATTTTGTTATTGTTGTCTCTAACGTCCATGTATGGCTTCTTATCTCAACTTTTCTGGGCCTGTAAGAGTAATATCCTCAAAAAGAACAGAAAACGCTAGAAGGAGGGGTCGAACCTCCGACCTTGTGGTTAACAGCCACACGCTCTAACCAACTGAGCTATTCCAGCTTGTTTGATATTACTAGGTTTTAAAAATATTTTAAAATATTTTAAAATAAATTGAATATGGAGGGAATGTCACCTCTCTCAAAGCAGAGACTGATTCAAAATACAAATGTCTAGAAAAACTCTTTTAACTTTAATCCAACGAAGACGGTTTTGATCGTCTTCTCCAGAAAGTCCTTCCCTTTACGCTTTCCTCGAACCTTCTCTCTTCTCCCAAAAACCTCTCCACGATGAAGCATCGAAGGCATTTGATTATCGAGATCTGGGGAAAAAGTACTTCAACGTCCTGCTCTTGTTGAACGAGATCAAATGTAGGATATCGTCAGCAGAAGCAGAGAAAAGATCAAAACTGGACCATGCTAATCTATGCGTTCTTGTATGCATTGGTCAAAGGAGGGTTCTTTGATGCAATTAAGTGATAGAGAAATCTCAGGAGATGAAGATTTTGGGTATAAGAAAGCATTCATGGAGATTCACAAGAAGCTCAGGACAAAGGACAAAAAACCAAAGTTGTTGATTGTCTCTAGATAGTGTTTTGACACGTGGCATTGCTAATATGAGGAGCAACTTGATTAGGAAAAAGTTTTTAGTTAAAAAAGATGGGCTTTTATTAAAGGAGAGCTAATCCCTACATTATAGGAATACCCTTGGTTTTAAAGAAATCTGGAGAAAAAAAAGACCAAATGGATTAACTCTTTTTCATTTTGTTCAAACCTTTGACCCTTAAGGATTTTATCCTTTTGTTTTGTGTTTTCAATATATATTAAAAGGTTAAATATTTGATGGATTGGTCATTGTTCCAGCCTCAAGAAGAACACAAACTTTTAACTGTTTTATGATGTATTTAGACGTTCTTCCTTTCATTGAGGTCAATACTTATCAACCTATTCGTTCTTAGAACCTTTTGTTCATTTCCATTTGATTTATAGACGGAGGAGAAGACTACTAACGGAGGCAGCCATTGCCGGTAAAGTACAAGGTAGGGTTCATTGGAGCATTTGTATAAATTTTGTTGCTTACGCTGCTTTATGACCATTTCATTTCTACTCTTATATGTTTCTTCTCTATTCTGCTTAATTATAGTTTTTGTTGTTGTCCATTAGAACATTTATATAAGGTTGAAGCTGACAATTTTTTTCTTCTTTTGATTTTCAGCAATGGAAAAGAATCAGAAGAAAGGACACAATAAAAAGGGTTTTAATCTAAAGAAGCATAAAAAAGCTGATCCAAGACAAACCAACAAAGGAGTGAACGATGAGAAGCCTGTTCTGTTCCAGTTGGGGAGCATTGCTATGGTTAGTGATGCTCGTCTCAAGGCAGATCCAGAGATCACCAACAGCATACCTGCATCTCCTTCCTTGTCTTCATCATCTTCTTCAGGGAATAACAATGCAAAAGAAAGGAAACTATCAGAGTTACAAAGTTCATCAAACACATTTGGGTCACAAGTCTCTGGTGTGACTCATGCATCATCAGTAGAGCCTGCGCTTCTTTCGTCGCCTTCTGTTCAGTTGATGGATAGAGAAGGATCTGACCAAGTTTCTCAGCGAAACTCTTTACCGATCTTGGAGAGAAGCTTGAGCGCGGTCTCGAATGATTCTCTGTTTAGTCTCAGCATAGGTGATAACGGAATAACAAGAGATGAGTTGTTTAGTTACCGTGACTTCAAGGCTGGAGAGCTTTTGAAATCTAGTGAGCTATTGTCTTTCTGCCCTTCTGTCGATGTTCCTGTTGACTCTTCCGATATTGGTAAGAGCTTTGATTTGGAGGACAAAGCGAGTGAGTTGTTAGGAAGTGACAGTGATGATAAGTCGTCAACCTCGGAGGTATCGTGGAGGAACCTTGGTGATAACTCAGACGAAGCGCCAAGCAGCACGCAGTCAGTTTCATCTCCAATGTGAGTTTGTTGTTACTTCACACATCATCTCATTTTAATAGTCTTTGGTTGCAAGAAGCAAGAACTTATGTTTTGAGTATTTGTTTTTTTTTAATACAGAACAAAAAAGAAGAAGAAGAAAAAGAAGGTGAAGAAAAAGAATACACAGCAGCAGAAGAAGAGATGTTCTTGGTTGTGTTGCAAGGACACTGGACCGTGCTTCTCTTGTTGCCAGTGGCCAAATTGTGATTACGACCTCTCTTGTTGCAAGCGTCTAAAATATTGTTTGTGCTGCTGCGGACTGCCCCAATGTTGCTTCTCTTCTTGTAGCTTGTTCTTTTGCTGCTGTTCCAGGTACATTGCTACTACCAGGCTTCTGCTCTTTAGACAATGATTGTTTCAACTGAAAAGTTTAACAAACAGTGGTTTCTTTTGTATGTTGCTACAGTTCTTCAAAGAAGTTGATAGATGATGAGATAGCTATGCAGAAACCACAGAAGGCAGAGGTTAAAACATCTCATAAATGGTTCTGTTGCTTTCCTTGTTGTGCTTCTTAGTTTAGATTACTACCCACTATGTTTTTTTTCTGTAGCTAAAGGGATTAAAAGAAAATTTAGATTTTACACAGATGTCAGTGTTTCTTGCTTATTGAGACTGAGAACAGTTGTCAAGAAAAGAAGAACAACAATATGATTTTCTTTTTTTTCATCAACTCAGATGAAGCAGGAAAATAAATGTTTCTTGCTTATTAAGAACAGCTACCAAAAAAAACGAAGAAAATTTCATAACTAATTTTTTTGTTGACCTCCTTAATACTTCAGTTTTTTTTTGCTATACAGTTTAATATATCAACTAATTATTTTGTCCATTTTAATACATTAACTTTTAAAATATGTTCAATTTTCATACTCATACTAAGCTCATTTAATCAAAAATATTAATATTTTCTTTGTTTTTTTCAAAATTAGGAAAACAAATCTTAAACATAGGAAAATAATAAAATATTCTTTATATACTAATAAAGTTATTTAGCTTTAAACTCCAACGAATTATCAAATAACTTACTAATAATAATCAAGTAACTTGCAACTAATTTTCAAGTAATAAGTAATAAAACAAGGTAAGTAATTTGCAAATCAATCATTTTTAGCAAATATTTGAAACAGCAAGTATTCATTTTCAAAAAATCAACTACAATTCCAAAATTTTATTATTCGTACAAACTAAACTGAAAACCAAATATACGGAAGATACTAAATATTTGGCTTGAACCAATCAAATGATAAAATTTTCTTAAAATTTCACCAACAGTCACATGTAAGCAAAAATTAATTAATTGACTTCTCAATTAATATATAGTAGGATATATCTATACTATAATATTACTTTTGTCCTAAACCGAAAATGGTTAGTGGTTTACCAGGTACAATCAGATAAAATAAAAGACCAGACAAATTAAATCAGAAAACCAACGTAAATCCTAGATAACCAGCGTGTTACTCTACTTGAAGAAAACAACAATGGTTCATTTTAGGTATGGACGTTCGGTTTTCGGTGCGGTTCGGTTCTTTTGATTTTTTATTTTTCGGTTTTAAAGATATAGAAACCGTTCAGTTATTTATGAAATTGGGTTCGGTTTCGGTTCCATTATTTTGGTTTCGGTTTGGTTCAGGTAACAACTATAAAAACCGGCTAATATCCGATAAAATTTTGGTTCTGGTTCGGTTCCGGGTGTTCGATTAATTTTGGATAATTTGGATGTATGTATTTATGTATTTTTCATCCAAATTATCCAAAATTTATGTATTTTTCATCCAAATTATCCAAAATTAACCGAAAACCCGGAAAGAAAAATATTGGGAAATTAATATTTCGGCATCACCAGGGAAAGAAGATCGGCACGTGGATGAAAAATATAAAAATTGGGTAATTCGGATAAATTTTAATAGTTTGAATGAAAATTATTCGGGTCAATTCTTTAGGATAATTCAAATCATTTTAAATATTTTAGATAAAAATATTTGGATAATCTTTTTTTATCCGGGTAGTTTGGTGTATAAATAATGTTTTTAGAATACTTGGTAATGTTAAGATTAAAATAACTATTATTTTTAGGTATATATATAAACTGTATTCGGTATACTTGGTAATAGCTTTATTCAATTGTCAACAAACAAGTCGCATAAGTTTCTAAGTTTGTGAAAAGCAATATAAAACACTTGATGAGTTGACAAAAAAAAAAACAATTGGTGACCAGTGAACATAACAAGGGATTAAGTTTTTTTTATGGAAAAAAATAGTTTTGGTCATATATGGAAATATATAAGGTTTGTTTATCTTTTTTAAATATTTGTTGACTATACTTTTCATATTTAGTAATGATTATTCATAGATTACAGATTGTACTCGGTGTAGAAATAAAATAAGGGGGTTGAACTTAAAGTCTACACTTCTCTTCTAAAAACTTGAGTTGTTTGTAGATTGTATACTCCTAAAATTTTAGAGTGACAGGTTAAGAGTAAAATATGCATTTAAAATAAATTTAGAAAACAATTGAAATATATAGAGTACTTATTCTGATAAAAGTAGACAATGTGATTCTCCCGTGCTCATGGATGTTTTTTTTTTGAATTATATATGGATATCCTGGCCACATAGAAGTGGTCCAGACTAGTCACATGTTACAACATGTCGATCTTCTTTCCCTGGTGATGCCGAAATATTAATTTCTCAGTGGCCGGGACTCGAACCCTGGTGACTTCACCGTATTGGACTTTTTCTCTCAAGTTAATCACCACCAGACCACAAGCTCTGGTTCTTGAACGGTATTAAACATTATTATGTTTAAGTCTTAATTAGATACATGTGACTTCAAGTATAATATTTGCCATTAGTTCAAGTATTCGCTTTTGGTATATTGAATTGAATCTATTCTTTTAAATTGAAAAATATTTTTATTATTATGTTAAAACTGAATTCTTATTTTTTTAGCTTCCGGTCATTCAAAATCCTCTTATACTTGTAAATAGTTTGTGAAATTTGAAAGCTTGATATATGATGTTTCAGAAAGAAATAAGGAAAATCATATTAAATCCGAATTGCATTAATAAACACAACTTGTAATATTTTGAAAATTCATGCATATATATTAATATAAATAAAATAAATAAATCATAATTATTGGTTATTTGACTGTTGATACTTTGAATGGTTTGGTTATTCATACTTTGTCAAGCTATCTTGTAAAGTATATAAGTCTATATATTTCAAAAGTTTATAGATATGTTTTTGGACAAATATAAAGAAAATTTTGTTTATATATATAGTTATAAGTTTAACATTTTATAAATATTTATTTTTATTATTTATGTGCTTTTTCAGAAAAGGAAATTCAATTTAAAAACTAATTAAAGTTTTTATTGAAACTGAAATAAAAATGATTGTCAGTAATGGTAATTATGTATAACTTTTGGTTCATTAAAACTATCTGTGTAATTCAATTTTGTGAAAATATGATATTAGATGATTTGTTTTAATATTTTTTTCTTAATTTTCAATCATTTGATCAAAACATATTCATAATAAAATATTATTATCCTTTTAAAAAGTATAATATTATTATCTTTTAGCAAAAAAATGTCTAAATTTTTTGTTCAACTTTTTTTGTGAAGTTATTTTTATGCATATGTAAAATATAGATTAATAAAATTTCTAGCTATTTCCTTTTTACTTAGATTATTTTGGGAAAATATTAAGAATAATAAAATATTTAAAAAACATATGAAAAATTTATAATCTTGTAAAAATATATAATATATTAAGTTTTTTTGTCTACATATAAAAATATATATGTTTACGTTTTAAAAAAAAGTCCTTTTTATTATTTATGTGATTTTGTAAAAAGGAATGCATAAATGAAAAAGTTTACTAAAATTTATTAGGAAAAAAAATAAAAAACGATTGTAATTAATGACAATTGAATATAATCTTTTTAGTTGATTAAGGTTACTAAGTAATTAACTATCGTGAGAATTAATGTGAGGGTGATACATATGAAAGTAACTTTTCAGATAATATTATAGAGATTGTCTATCAAAACGTTAAATTTAATTTCCACTAAGCCATTTTCATATAATATAAAATTTATTATTGGTACGATAAAATTTGAAATTTTTATTAAAATAAATTTTTGAACCCATAAAAATACTACTATATTGGTATATATGTTTTTTGTGTTGTTCCTATTATTCATAAATTTTTTTTTGAGTTTGTAAGAATATTAATTTCATGAGATTTCATTAACTTTGATTAACAGAAAGGACAATAAAGGTAAAGTAGGACAAAAATGGTGTTGTCCTATCCTATTAAAACAATCATCCCATATATATTATTTGTGAAACATTACAATTTTTTTTTGTAGCCACGTATCATCACTAGGATGATTCTTAGAATTATTAGAGAAATATGTTGGTCCATCTAATTATATAATAAGTTTTTTATTAAACTTACCATAAATTTATTATTAATGTAATTTATTATTTCTTTAAATAAAGATTACGGAATTGCCTAATGTGGCTAAATGATATATGACAATTAATGATTTTGAATAATAAAGATCTGATAAAAAAATACTGTATCCTCTATCAAATTTTTTTAATTTTAAACTATTAAAATAATTTAAAAAAATCACAATAATCATATTATAAAAATTCAAATTTTTCTGTATATGTTATATTTTGAATTTTAAAAAACGACTATAAATTACTACAACTGTTAAAAGTTTCACATTCAAATTTTTGTGATCCATGGTTTAAAATTTTTGTTATGACAAAATAAAAATGATTAAAAAATCATATAAATAAAAGTCTAATTTAATTAATCATTAATATTTAAAATATATATATGTATATATATCATTCTAAATTAAACTATAAACCATATTGAATAAATAAATATTTTAATTTCAAAATTTACTTTGAATAATTTTTTTTTGATAAAAATTTTGAACTAACATTGATAAATATTTTTAAATTATAAATTACTAAAACTATTAATCTCACAATGAAAATTTTGTTATCGGTAATTTAAATTTTTTGCTATTAAAGATACACATGATCAAAAAAATATATGAGTAGAAAGCATCATTTAATAGACATTAATATTAAAAATATACTATGTATGTTAATATCATTTAAATTTAATTACATATCCTATCAAATTTTTAAAAAAATTATTTGGATTAATAAAATTGATTTATACTTTCGCACCAGTTTAATTTTATATGTAATAGTTACTGACTTTTAATTATTCAATATATATTTATTATTTCATAATATGTAAGAACATATAATACATAAAATAATTTATATATATAATGTTCATCCCGCGCAAGGCGCGGGTCTTAATCTAGTACTAAATATTTGGTCAATATTTCCAATTTTCCTAAATTCATTACCATGATTGGAAGATTAATAAAGAAAAGAAATCTATATATTTGTTTACATGTACAAACACAAACAAGACCAACACAGTAAGTTTTCAACAAATAACCAGAGTAAAGGTAAATTGGTTTATATTAAAACAAAAGTTATGGCTACAAAGAAATTTCCATCTCTTTTATTACTTTCCATGATGGTGTTTGCTCTCATCATTTTTCCCACTGATTCGGCCTTTCCAGGTAAACGTATTTCTTTGTTTAGATATGGACTGTCTCAAACCCAAAAATCTTTTTTAATCCAAACTTTTTCAATCCTTAAAAAAAATAAAATTAAAACCA
This sequence comes from Brassica napus, assembly GCF_020379485.1. NCBI lineage: Eukaryota > Viridiplantae > Streptophyta > Magnoliopsida > Brassicales > Brassicaceae > Brassica > Brassica napus. Next base: position 41,744,463 of record NC_063449.1, on the reverse strand, counting down.
AGTCTACAGTCACTAAACACAAAACAAAAGCCCCTTCAGATGTAACCAAAAAGTTCGTGATTCTTATACGCAGTATGTTAAAATATTGAATTGATTTATTTTGGTCTTGATGTATTGCTAATTTGTGTTTATGATGAATCAATTAATTAGGACTTTATTACAAATGTATGGTGGACGGATGCACACTTACACCAGCATGTTCGGTAAAATGCAAGTCTATGGGGTTCCTTAGAGGAGGCGAATGTCGAATTTATAGTTATGGCGGTGCTTGTTGCTGCGAATGCACTAATAAATCATGTATAAATATTGCAGTATCTAGTCCTTGTCCGTACTAATAAATTGTTCAATCTATATGCACTCTTAATTATACATGAATAAAAAACAATATATTGAAATAGGTTTCATCTTTAAACGATCTACATTGTCTCATCCAACCAAAAATTATCATCTCTTCTTGTACTATATGTACTCTCAATTCACAACATCAGACGCCAATGCGCCATCACAATCAAATCCCAACTCGCTATACATATGATATAGGAAATTAAGATATATATTCAAGTAAGTTGTTTGGTTTCTTCTATCGTTTACTTGACCACTCATAACAAAGCAAAAGCTTGAAACTGAGCTTATCTGAACTGAAAAATTCAGTCAAATGGTTCGTTTTGATTTGGTTCATGTTCTGTTTCGATTGAGCGGGATAACCATTCAAATATTTTTTGGTTATTTTCCAACGTTTTGAGTATTTAAAACTTTCTTGCATAGTTTCAATTATTTTTTGATATGAGTTGTTTTCTGTAAAGAAGGGATATATTTGGTCTATACTGAGGATACCAAAATATTCCGGTTTGCTCCAATTTAGCTCTGGTCCTTTATATACATGCATAAATTCATAATGGATTGTTTGCTAAATAAAGATTTAATCAACAAACTACTGATAAAATAATTCAAGAATTAAAAGATTATTATCACCAAAAACACTGAGTATTGAGTATTCTTTATCAAATATCCATGACATATATATATATTTTTTTAATTATAGTAGACTGTAATCACCGCAAAATAAGATAACAACTAACAATATATATCTAGACTATCAAATGCATGCAGATGGTGTATTTTAACAAAATAAGTTTGAAGTCTATGTGATTATAGAATAAATATTGTGTGATACTCAATTAATCATAACTGCCATGCTATACCGGTAGAAGAACATAATAAATTACCACGGATGTAGCAGTGCAATTGGTTTAAACACAAGTGTTGGCGCTGTTGCGCTCTTGGGCTCGAACCACTCTTGAATGGACGCTGGTATTACCACCGGCTGGGTTCCGAGCCTGGAAAGATTATTGAAGACCCAAACATTTCCTGGTTATAAAAAATATAAGAACAGAATAAATTAATTGTATCATATATATCTTACGAACCAATTTGCATGAATTGATTAAGCTAAAAATATATATTTAGTCATGCTGAAAGGAGATTGTACATCTATCTCAAGTAGATTGAAAAGAGCTTAGCCATTTTAGGATTTTCTTAATGGTACAAATAAATCTAAATCATTATTTAGACCATAGCAAACCGATTAATTATTAATTTGCTTTAAAAATTATTAATTTGCTTTAAAAATTATTAATTTACTAAATTAAGATTTAATCAACAACTACTGATAAAATAATTCAGAATAAAAAGATTATTAGCACCAAAATAAGGCAACAACTAACAATATATATTTAGATTATCAAATACATGCAGATGGTATAATTAAACAAAACATAAGTTTGAAGTTTGTGTATTTATAAAATAAATCTTATATTATATATTTAATTAATCATAAATGCGATGTTATACCGGTAAAAGAACATAATAAATTAACTATGTATCACATATATCTTACAAACCAATTTGCATGATTAGGATAAACCAATATCGAGTCATGTTGGTTGAGAGTTGAGACTGCTCATCAAACTCAAAAGTATTTTACCAATACAGAATGGATTAGTAGATTTTAACCATTTTAGGAATTTATTCATGGTACAGATAAATCTAAAATTATGAACCATAAAAAATCGATCAATTATCAATATTATTAAATATATATCACATCTAACCAATTATTTAAATATTTTCAAAATAAGATATCAAAAAAGATATTCTTAAGTATCTTTTTCTAAAATTACATTTTAATAATATCTATTAAGACCTTTTATTTAAAATTTAAATATACATTCTTTTTAATATTTACTTTAAAATAATAAACTCATACCTAGTATTAACTATAACTAAAAATGAATATTAATTAATTTTTAATTTATATAATAAAAAAATAACATTTCTATAATATTTTCTATATACATATTTTATATTCATAATTAAATTACTACACGAATTTATAAATATAAAGTAAGTTAATTCATTTATTGACTATTTTATAAATTATAAAATAAAAGAATAAAATATATTTATGAATTTTACAACATACTTCAACTTATTAAAACAAATATTAAAGTAAGATATATAAACTAATAAATAATTTCATATTTTAATATATATATTTAAATTATAATATTAAAAAATAGTTTAATATATATTTATCGAATGACAACAGTTAATTTATATAATAATGTTGACAAAACATATAATAATAAAATATTTTTTACCAATATAAAAATTTAAAACTAAATTTGTATTATAGTTTAAATTTTTAAAATGAATTATCTTATTTTCATAAAGATATATTCATCTAAATTTTAATTTAATATTTATACTTAAAAAATGTTTTTTTTTATAAAAATAAATATGTATAAGATTTGTTATTTTCAGTAAATAATTGTTTGAATAAAAATTAATTTTGCACTTTAAAGCGCATGTCGAAATATAATAATAAAATTATTATTAGATATATAATAAAATATATAAAAAACTAAAATTAATAAATATTATGAATAACTAAATTAAATTTAAAATTTTAAAATAAACCAAAAACAAAACATGAAAGATTCTAATAACATGTGAACAATAAAAGTAAACTAAATAAATAAATAAACGATTATATTCATTTCAAACTTAAATCACTAAATTATAATAACCGTATACGAATCGTCGATGCTCAAATCTATTTATATTTTAGTATGCATCCTCTCAAATATTGATCTATTACGCTTACAATAAAATGATAAATTAGTTTGACTAAAAATTTGTATGGTTAACTTTTGTAAAATTGGAGAATCACATTCATCAAAATATTCTTGAATTAGAATAATTTAAATATGAAAATTTAAGTTAAATTATATTACATAATGGATCACCAATAGGTTCAATCGGTAGCCGGATCCCAGCTTTTGGTGATTTTTTACAGGTTTTATGAATTTTTAAATTTCTAGTTTTTTTAAAACCAAACCGCGGGTCCAATCGAATATCAGAACATTGAATATCAGCTTCATATATAACATTTAAATGCAGAAATACAATCAAAAATACAAATTTATATCATATAAATTTGGTTTATTTCAAAAATAACTCTGCGCTTTGAAAGCGCGGGTTAAAATCTAGTCAATACTATTATTTAAATATATATATATATATATATATACCATATCTACTTTATTATTTTATATTTTCAAAATAAGATATAAGAAATATATTATTATGTATCTTTTTCTAAGATTGCATTTTAATAATATCTCTTAATACTTTTTTTATTTAAAATCTAAATATTTATTAATTTTTAATATTTAATTTTAAATAATAAAAATCATAATTAATATTAACTATAATTATAAACGAATATTAAATAATTTTAATTTATAGGATAAGAAATAACATTTCTATAACATCTATATATATAATTTATATTCATAATTAAATTACTTCAACAATTAATAAATATAAAGTAGTTTAATCCATTTATTAACTATTTTATGAATTATAAAATTAAAGAATAACATATATTCATGAATTTGATAACATATTTTAAAACAAAATATTAAATTAAGATATACTCTCTCTCTTCCTGAAAGTAAGATTTTCTAGAGTATACACGCTTATTAAGAATTTAATAAATGTTTATAATTTAATTTATTTTTTACTTTATTATACACTTTCCAATAACTTTTCACCAATGAAATCTAATCAATTCAAATATTCTCAATTAATGTTCCTCAAAAATATAAAAAAGTAACTTAACAATATAGAAAATCTATCTTTGTGGAACAGGAAAAAAATCGAAAACATCTTACTTTCGGGAACGGAAGTAGTATAAACTAATAAATATTTTTATATTTTCGTATACATATTTAAAACATACTTCAATATATTTACCAAGTATGAGACGGGTTGAATGATATAGATTTAATTTATAAAATAATCAAATAAATTTTGACCAATATAAAAATTAAAATAAATTTGTACTATAGTTTAAGCTTAAAATATAAAAAAAAATATGGGGTGGATTATGTAAATGATTTATCTTATCTTCATAGAATTATATTCATGTAAATTTTAATATAACTATCTATACTTAAAAAAAACTAGATTTTAACCCGCATGTCCGTGCGGATATTTTTTCATTTTATAAATGTATTTGATACTATTACAAATATTTTAAATATTTAATTTCCATTTTAGTATTATATATTATGTAACTCTATAATATTAATGTTTATATTTCTTATTCAACATTATTAATATATAGTGATTTTTAATATATTTTTTTTTGTTATTAATTTATATTATTTACTAATATTTAGATGTTGTGTTTAAAAATTGTACTTTAACATATATTATTTTAGTATTGTAGGGGATTTATACATATATTATTTTGTACTTTAACATATACTTTAACATATATTATTTTGTTTAAATAATATAGTCCTATTATTTTAGTAAATTTTAGACATAGTAACATTTATCATATTATTTTAATAAATTTTATTGATGTAGGATATTTTTTGGATGTTATTATATTAAGTTTTCTTTTTATTTTTAATTAAGATTTCAAAATATTTGATTGCTTTAGCTCTTACAAGATATATAGTTTTTTCGTGTTGCATTTTAAAAAGTTATTCTTTATCATCTATTAATTTTTATCTTTTGTAAAATTTGAAATATTATCATTTTGAGTTTAAATATTTATTTTCAAAATTTTTTTATTTTGTCAAGAGAACTTTGAAAAATAACACTACTATTTTTGAGTTTGGAAAGTTACATGAATTTTGAATTGTTTTTGTTAATACATTAATAAATTATTTTATAAAAATATATTTGAACTTTTGGTAATATTTTATAAATTTTTCTCAACAGAGTTTGTTGTAATTACAAAAAAATTATAATTAAAAATTGATTTGTCATTAATATTATAAATGAGTTATTAAAAAATTTTAGTTTTCTAATAAAATATTTTTAAAGTAGTATATGAATTAAAGCTTATTATATACTATTATATTTTTGTACATAAACATTTTAAACAATATATTGTTGAGAGTTTCAAAATAAATAAAAAGATAATATATATTTGTAGATATAAAAGTTTAAACTATGTTAATAATTTTTTTTTGTATAAAGAAAAAGAAAAAAATTGATAAATATTATATAAAAAAAGAAAAAAACTATTTTGGATAAAAAAAATTATTTTTGTATAAAAAAAATTATTTTTGTATAAAAAAATTTATTTAAATGAAACAATTTTAATTTTTTTTTGTTAGTTTACCTATTTAATATAATTTTATCATATTTAATTCATATAGCACTTCTATTTTTATTTAATACAGAATATAATTATATAATTTATAAAAAATAGTATGTTATTTTTATTTTCTTGCTTTATAATAAAATTTAAGTTAGCATTGATTTATAACAATATTATATTATTAATTACGAAATTAATTAATATATTATTTTATAAAAATATTTATGTTTTAAGTAAGATTTTGTTAGATTCTTTCTCAATAGATTTTGTTATAATTAAAAAATAAAATCTAAATTTATAGTTGATTTAATATTAATTTAATAATCAAATATGTCATATTAACAAATTTTTTAAGTGATCCTACTATAACTTAATAATGGTAGATAAAAATAGGATCCTACATTAATAGATTAGATAGGCTTGATAATTATACTCTCAGTGGTCAACTCTTCGGATATGTTTTTTACTCTTCGGATATGTTTTTTACTCTCCTGCAAGATACATTCTGGTATTTTTACATTTCAGATCGCGTACGGATCAGAATTTTTTGGTTTGAGTTCGGTTCAGACGGGTTAATGATTTTATAAGAAAATGCTATTATTTAAAATTTTCACCAAACTATTATTCCAAGCGCGGATTAAAATCTAATATATACTATTTAAAAAGACTATTTAACAACAAAAGTCGAGATACCAAAATAGAATCTCTAAAGTCTTAAACGTTAGATTGCTTGAAATGGAATCAAAAGAGTCAAAGCAGTAACATATTTTGAACAAATAAATTATTTGTTCACAACTAAATGCAAAACAAATACAAAAAAATGCATTAAATATGCCACAAGAACAAACGCTCCACACTTGCTAATATATGCATACTAATCATTTAACTCATATTAAAAATGCTACAAGAAACACTTGACTCTTGCTAATATATGCAAGATCAAACGCTTGAATTTTGATAAAAACCAGCTGTATAAGCATGGTTAAACCAGAAGTAAACCAAAATTAGATCATACAAGTCACACTTTTGTTTCAAAATAATTTTAAAAATCAAAGCGAAAGTGCAACACGACGGTTTCAACACGTCAATAAACAAATCAAATCAAATTGTTTTTTTTCCAGAAAATTTGTGACTAATGATCCACGCTTGATGATAAAGAAGATTCACAGAAAAGCAATAATGATTATAAAAGATCTCTGCACATGATCGATCTGAAAAGATCATAACAATCCCCTATATATTAATTGAGGAACATTTGAAAAGATGTAACCTCAATTTTGTATTAATTAAAATAGGCCCCAATGCATAGGTGGCACTCAATTAGGTAGTCAATTACATTCAATTGAAAAATAAGTAGGTCCACATTCGATTTTTATATGTTGTTAGATACATAAGTTGATAAAACTATATGATATAATGATATGATATGTTATTTTCTTTCCTTAAATCAAACCTACGGAATTACCATAAATGACTAATATATATATGACAATTAATGATTTTAATAATAAAGATTTGATAACAATTTATATCTTCTCCATCATTTTTTGTTTAATTTTATATTATTAAAATAAATTAAACAATCAAATTAGCTATAAAAGTAAAATTTAGATTTTTTCGTATATGTTATATTTTGAATTTTTAAAAACGACAATAAATGACTAAAACTATTAAAATTATTATGTTAAAAATTAATGATCAATGGTTTAACATTTTTATTATAAGAAGATACACATGATTTTAAAACCATATGAGTAAAAAATATCATTTAATAATAAATATTATATACCATAGGATTACATAAATATTTTAATATTAAAAGTTTCAATCAATTTTCAAGAACATTTATAAATTATAAACTTATTAAAGATTTCAAATTGAAAATTTTGTTATCGATGATTTAAATATTTTGTTATAAAATGATATGAATGATCATAGAACCGTATGATTATAAATTCTTATTTAATAAATAATTATATAAAATATACTATTCTTAGAAAAATAGGTTGGTCCATCTTAACTTGTATTACACTTTTTATTAAACTAACTATCGAATTGATAAATAACGTACCAAAAAATGTTTTGCACTTTCCTTAAATAAAAGCTACGAAATTACCTAATATGATTAACATATATGTGAAAATTAATTATTATGAATAATAAATATTTGATAACAATTTTTGTATCTTAGTTCTTTTTAAAAATTTTATATTATTAAAAGATATTAAAAATCACATTAAATATATAATAAAAAACATTTATATTTTTTTATATGTTATATTTTGAATTTTTCAAAACGTCTATAAATTATTAGAAATTTGAAGATCACCACTCTTAAAATTTTGTGATCAATAGATTATTTTTTTTGTCATAATAAGTTACAAATGATCATAAAATTGTATTAATATGAACTTTTATTTAATATTATAAGAAGATACACATGATTTTAAAACCATATGAGTAAAAAATATCATTTAATAATAAAACATATATATATATATAGATTAAACTATATACCATAAGATTACATAAATATTTTAATATTAAAACTTTCAATGAATTTTCAAAAACATTTATAAATTATAAACTTATTAAAGATTTCACATTGAAAATTTTGTTATCGATGATTTAAATATTCAGTTATAAAACGATATGAATGATCATAGAAGTGTATGATTATAAATTCTCATTTAATAAATGACTATATAAAATATACTATTCTTAAAAAAAAAAAGGTTGGTCCATCTTAACTTACATTATATTTTTTATTAAACTAACTATCGAATATTCAAATTGATAAATAATCTACCAAATATTGTTTTTGCACTTTCCTTAATTAGAAGCTACGAAATTACCTAATATGATTAACGTATATATGAAAATTAATTATTATGAATAATAAATATTTGATAACAATTTTGGTATCTTAGTTCTTTTTTTAATTTTATATTATTAAAAGATATTAAAAAATCACATTAAATATATAATAAAAACATTTATATTTTTTCTTATATGTTATATTTTGAATTTTTCAAAACGTCTATATATTATTAGAAATTTGAAGATTCTCACTCTGAAAATTTTGTGATCAATAGATTATTTTTTTTGTTATAATAAGTTACAAATGATCATAAAATATAACGCATATGAATTTTTATTTAATAAATATTCAAACTAAATAATATATATATATATATATATATATATATATATATATATGTATATACTAATGATTTAAAGCAACAAGATTGGCTGATCAATTTAGTTGTCCAGTTGAAATCTTTCAAAAGTATGTGAAAGACTAAAGTCAAAGTAAATATGGATTTAGAATAGTAGTTATATTTTACTAACCAAAATACCGAAAAAACCCGAACCGAATCGAAACCAACCCGATATCTGAATTGAACACCCCTAATCCAAATGAAGCCAAACTATTGTTTCATTCTCCAAAATATAATAAAAATAATAACTTAATTCCGCGCAAGGCGCGGGTCTTATCCTAGTTGCTTGTATTTTCCATCACCATGAATTCTCGAATTCATGTTTTTATGATAAAACAAGATCCGATTCCGGCTTCTTTAACATGTTCTTAAAAATAAAAATTTTTAACAAATATCAGTATTGTTAGTGCAAAAGCATAAACAATATTTAAAGATTTAAGAGTGTAAGAACTTTATTTTACTACCATAGGACAACTGATATTTGTAAAGAATAATAAGAACATAAATTAAAATTTCAATACCGAATATAAAAATAAAGAAGAATTGCAGAGTCTATAGTTAATCTATTTCCTTAAATCTTTAAATGCCCCGTAGTGTGAAGGTTTCATGGCGCTCAGATTCCCAGGATACAACTGCAGCATTGTTTCTGTTTACCATCACCGAAAAACAGAATCTATCGACCATATTTCAGTGATGTATTCTCAGACTCAAAATAAAAAAAAATACTAGCATAACTATTCTGAGTGGGAGAAATGTTTCTTAATTGTATGAATGTGTGTATTTTCTATAATGCTACCAAGCCCTTTTATAGAAAAATCATGAGAAGCACAAGTTTCATTTTTCAACACAAAAAATGAAACCTCCATGGTGCACTAATGGAGTCTTTAATTCTTGTCAATTATTATGTGAATTTATTCCACATTTTGACCAAGAAATTAAAGAGTAAAATTATTTTTTGTTTGACCAATTCAAACTAAATAATATACTTTAAAATGAATTTCCTTTTTATATTTTATCAATATAAAAAATCAACATATATTTGATTTAAGTTAATGAATATGAAGTCCAACTAAGAAATCAAAACTCAAATCCAAGATAAAATATCTAATGTATGTATTTGCTATTTTATACAAAATTCTCAAATCACACATATTATACCTCAATTTTTCATTCAATTAAAACTTCATTTTTGACATATGAATACCTTTATAATGTTAAGAAAATAGTTCCAACAAGAGGAGTGCTGAAGGTAGGTGCTGCTCTGCAAGGCTCATGATGAGTTAGTATATATTTGAATTGAGCTAATTTATCCTTTTTGTGCACTAGCTAATTTATCTTTGTGTTTTTTTATATTGGACATATTAATACATATCACATTATCTTTTTACACTTACACAGTTCAAACGTTTAAGTACACTGCACATTAAACTCGAGCTTAGCCATATAGTCCACGAAACCGATCAATTATTAGTTTTCTAAATAAATATTCGGACAACAACCTGCTGATACTATAATTCCAGAACTAAAAGATTATTATGACCAAAAACATTGAGAACTCTTTATCAAATATCCATGAAATATTCTTGTCTTTATTTTAAATTATAGTAGATTGTAATCACCACAAAATAAAGTAAGAACTAACAATATATATCTTGACTATCAAATACATGTCAATGGTGTTTTAAATTAATCATACATGTCATGCTATACAGGTAAAAGAACATAATAACTTAATTACGTATCATTTATATCTTACCGATTTTCATGTGTTCGATAAACCAATATTTAGTCATGTTAAAATGAGACTGCACATCAAACTCAAGTTATTTTACCGATGCATAATGTCTTGAAAGAGCTAAGCCATTTTAGGATTTTCTGCATGGTATAAATAAATTTAAAGTTATTATATAGACCATACTAAACCAATCAATTATTAATTTTGTAAATAAAGATTTAATCAGTAACCAACTGATAAAATCATTCAGGGACTAAAATATTTTTATCACCAAAAATGTTGAGGATTCTTTATCAAATATCCATGAGATATTCTTTTTTTTTTTTGAATTATCTATACTATTAAAATAGAAGTCATGACTTCTTTCATGTGTGATTTATTTATTTAGACCATCCTTAGAAAATTTATTAAATTTTACATAACTTAATTATAATATCTTTTAATATCTTTATTTTTATTTGAAATACTAATAAATATCTTAAAGAAATGTCTAACAAAATCTTTCAAATATCTTTTTAGAATCTTTTTAAAATATATTTTCGAAATTAGTTAATTAAAATTTTAATTATCATAAAGTATTATTAGAAACTAAATTTTAGTTTAGTTTTGATTGTAATTTTTTTTAATAATTATATAAAATACTTTTAATACCATTTTAATAATAATAACATTGTTAAATTTATTTAATTTTCAAAACTAAATTTAAGAAGTATTTTAAAAGATGTTTTAAAAAGAAATATTAATTTCTATTTCTAATTTTAAAATAATTTTTTTTATCTATTTAGCACATAAATTATGACTTATTTCATATATGATTTTTTTTTTTTACTTTAGACCACTTAGAAGTCACACTTTTTAAATGTTTTTACCATGTTATACAACTAATATAATTAAACCTCTTTTCATAGATGGAATATTTGATCTTTATTCATATCGTATATATAAGACTTTACTCTACTAGGTTTATTATTTACACATCTAAAAATCAGTTTAATTAATAACTATTTACCAAATTCTCTATTACGTAGGTTCGACTTAATTTAATTTCCACATATGTTTCAAATTAAGAAATAAAACAAAATTATGTAAATCAGTATTGTTACATAATAATGTATTTAAAATAAATATTATTACAAATATACAAAATTTATAAATTTTGTAATAATAATATTATACGCCACACAAATATTATTATAAAATTAGATAATATATAACATTAAATTATATTAATTTATTGATATATTTTATTGCATATTCTAAAATATTTTAATAATAAAGAAAACCTGCATAACTGCATGGTTGTGTGGGTCAAGATCTAATAGTATATTATAATCACCACATGCAAATGGTGCTTTTAAACAAGACATAGGTTTAAAGCTTATGTGTTTTAGAATGAATCTTGTATGATTCTTAATTAATCATACTTATCATGCTACCGCTAGAACAATATAATAAATTAGGTATGTATTATATATATATATATATATATATATATATATATATATATATATATATATATATATATATATATATATATATATATATATATCTTACTAAACGATTTGGATGAATTGGATAAACCAATATTTAGTCATGTTCAAGGAGACTGCATATCTAATTCAAGTATTTTACCGATGCATAATGGATTGAAAGAGCTTAGCCATTTTTAAGATTTTCTGGATGGTATAACTAAATCTAAAGTTATTATATAGACCATAACAAACCTATCAATTATTTATTTTCTAAATAAATATTTAGTCAACAAACTAGTGATAAAATAATTCAGGAATTAAATTATTATTATCACCAAAAAACGTTGAGAATTCTTTATCAAATATCCACGAGATATTCTTATTTTGTATTTTGAACTATAGTATACTGTAATCACCACAAAATAAGGTAATGACTAATATTATATATACTTCTTCCGTTTCTCAATAAGTGTCACTTTGACACTATTCACACAGACTAAGAAATTAGCAGAAATATATGTAAATTGTTATTAATTACATCTTTCTAACTAATACTATTTGAGATAAATAAAATTATTTATAAAACCAATGCAGTTTGCAATTAATTTTCAGCTGAAAGTAATTATAATTTGCATTGGAATTGTAAAGTGACACTTTTTATGTAACAAGACAAAAAAACTAGAATGACACTTATTATGAAACAAAGAGATTATAATCTACCAAATACATGTAAATGGTGCATTTAAACAAAATTTAAATCAAAAAGTTTGTGTGTTTATAGTCAACAAATTGATGATAACATAAAATAATTCAGGAATTAAAATATTATTATCACTAAAAACATTGAGGATTATTTATCAAATACTAGGGAGTGTCCGCGCGAAGCACGGAATATTGTTTTATTGTTCTTAAATATGATTTTTTGGATGATGTGATTATGTGGTTAATATTTATTTGTGAATAGCATTATTTGGTGTTTCATTATGGTATGTAGTAGTAGATAATAAGTTAATATATTATGTGTATGTCTTTTTAATAATGTGTTGTTGTGTATATAATACTACTTGTTAGTGGTGAAATGAGCTTCTGATGTAAAACATATTGAATTTCAATAACTTTGCATTTAGGCATTTGTTGATTTTAAGATTAACGGTATCAAAATTGTATTTTAATTTTTCACATTTTTCACATTACTTTTTTAGATGTTTCTGCACTCTCCCCATATTTTGACCTTGAACCGTCACCATCTATGTATTTCATTTACCTTTAGGGTGTGCATGGCTTCTCACCATCACTGAGAAAAGACTCACCTACATGCTCTTGTTTTTCCCCACCTTCCTCTTCTGTGAGATTTTATGGTATTTGTTATATATCACGCATATTAGTTCCATGTTGTGCGGTTGTTTCTTACGGCGTTGTAGGTTATTTCAGTCAATGTTGGTCATCTTTTCCATAAATTTTGGCTAATGTTAGAAACTACATATCCTTGGGTTGAGTTAGAGTTTAGTCGTCTTTGATGTTGTCTTCGTCGTCGTTGGTTTAACGTCGATAGTCTCTGTTGTCTTGGTTTTCAAGATCTGGTTTTTGGTGATCTGACTTTTATGCTCTTTTTTATAGTTCGAGGATGTCTCCACAGTTTATTGATTTCATTTCGTCTCCTTTTATCACTTTATTCTCTCATCTCGTTGCACCTTCATCGCTGATCACGTCTTTAGTGGCTCTCCCTTTCGCCATATTTTCTACTCCAGAGTTGGATAGTGTTTTTCTCTATGTATGCTTTGTGCGCTTGGAATGTTGTTTATGGTCTCAAGCTTGAGCTTTGGTTTCTCGATGGTTGGTTTCCATTCCCCCCCCCCCCATTCATTTTGATTATCTTTTTCTCATGCGTTCCTTGGTGTAGGTGTGCGGAGTTAGTATTTTGGAGCTTTGGTTTTTTCTATTCAGAGCTTTGTGGTTCTTTGTTGGCATGGGCGCCTTTATGTTCTTGTTTAGTTTGTGATGTGCTTCTTACCATGCGTCTTCTTATTTCATGGTAACTTTGTTCATCCAATGATTATTCTTTCTCTAACCCGTTTTTTGGCTTTTTGCGCAGGTGCTTGATCGCGATCCTTTGTGTTCTCGGGATTGTTTTGTCTCATATTTTATCTTTTACATTTTTCTGACATCTGTTTGTTCTAGTCAAAACATTTTATGGTAAGTTAAGATAACTTAGTCTTCTTTGTTGATATCTTTGTAGCTTCAAACCTTTATTAAGTTAGTGTTACTATGGTGTTTTTCTTTTTCTCTATGATTGTAGAAGTTTTAAGTTTAAATTATATATTGCACTCTAGTTTCTTCTTATTAGTTTAGTCATTTTATATTTTTAATAGTTAAATAAATATATATTTTGTAAATAAAATAAAAAATGGTAAAAAATAATAAAATAAAATAAAATTATGTTATTTTTAGTTGTGAATAAATTAAATATTTAAAATAAATTTTTATTATTTTATTTATTTTTTCATTCATCTTGAATTTTAGTGAACAATAAAATAGATTATCAAACTTCATACAATAATAGTTAGTACGAAAAAGATTAGATAGTGCACAATTAGAAAGTAGTTGACCAAATTATAATAATCTAAAAAAAAAGATTTAAATGTAAAAAAAGTACATGGATACACGTGTCGCAAAACTCCTCTCCACTTGTTAGAATAAGAGAAAAAACCTAACTTTATATATATATATATATATATATATATTCACGATATATTCTTTTGTTTTATAAAAAAAAAACTCTTTTACAACGAACTCTTATCATCGCTCGAGAGACATCTGGTTCATAATCTGCCCACGTTCCATAACAAAACATGCACGTAACAACCTTTTGGCTATATAAATTGCCCGTAACCAACGATAGTTCGGACCCTAAGAAAAAGGGCTCAATTAGATCAAAAAGAGAAATATGATGAAGTCGATGATTTGTCTCTCTCTCTCGTCCTACTCCCTCTGATCACCGTCGTGGAAGGTGGCTGGTCTCTCAACCCTCCTGGCAAGTTTCCGGTCAATCCATTGGACCCAAAGATCGTTGAGATCGCCAAGTTTGCAGTCTCGGAGCATAACAAGGAGTCGAAGGCGAATCTTGTGTACGAGAAGGTCGTCAGAGCGAGGAACCTGGGATTGGACGTCGCTTCGGCATAGCGGCATAAAGTACAATCTGATCATATCTGCCAACGATGAAGTCGATGGTATGAGTAAAATGTATGAGGCCATCGTGATGAGTATTAAAAATTTACGGCTTGGAATGAACTCAAGTCTTTCAAGGCCGTCGTCGTGTAAGATGTTTTGGATTGTGTAATTTGGTCTCCCGTAAGTCTACGCCACCTTCCGTGATCCTTGATAATGATATTATGTTATGTGTGCTGTTTCGATAAATAAGACATGTGTTATGTGTGTTGTTTCTCTATTTCTACTAGGTGATTTTCCCTAAATATTTCTAAAATAAATATATTATAATAATTGATTGCTACTTACTTTTAATTTTAAATTAATTTATAATTTATATGCATCATTTATATTAATAATATTATATTACTTTAATTATACATCTGATTTTATATATGTTATATCTAATCGGTTTTATTGTTTTTCAGTCGATTTAGTTATCATTTGGGTAAATTAGACTGCATATATGAATTCACTTGAAATATTTTTTATTCTATTTATTAAAAATTTAATTAATTTCTTATTTGCATTTAGGTGGTTGTTATCTTAGATATGTAAATATATTTTATGAAGATTATATATAACTTAAGATATATTGTGATTAAAATGAAATAAAAAAAATAAACTAAAGTGTCTGATTCCAAATTACATAAATTAATATAACGAAACAATAATATTCTAAAGTCTCATGCATATATATAAATTTTACAAAAGAACTAAATTGTAACAGTTGGTTAATATTTTATTTTTTATTTTTAATATGTTTTGAGTTGAGTTACATATATTCTTTCAAATTCAAAATGAAGTATAATTATTTTTTTATTATAATTAAGTCAAATGTGCATGTATTTTCATAATATTTATCAAATTATATGTTGATGTTTTTTTTAAAAAAATATTAGAAAATAAAGCGATGATCAATATGAAGTTACATGCGTAACTAGCTGATACATTTTTGAAAGCTCATGTACATATATCAATATTTACAATAATTAAAATATTTTAAAATTTCTAAATAGCTTTATGCATTTGTTTTATTGAATGGAAACTAAAATTTATTTTAAATAATCTTAAAATGAGAATTCAGATTTGCTTTGATATTTTGATTATGGTTCTATTAAGTTCCACAAACATAAAAACATAAAATTTAAAAGCATATTTAATATTAAGAAAAAAATAACTTTAATAATGATAAAATATAATATATCTACCTCATTAAACTATTTTGTAATTATTTGATCAAACAATGTTTATTTTTTTTATTTTTTTTTAATATCTCTTGAAAATAAGCAGTAAAAAAATTGTGATTGTATTTAAATATTA
Source organism: Brassica napus (assembly GCF_020379485.1). Taxonomy (NCBI): domain Eukaryota; kingdom Viridiplantae; phylum Streptophyta; class Magnoliopsida; order Brassicales; family Brassicaceae; genus Brassica; species Brassica napus. Next base: position 41,727,822 of record NC_063449.1, on the reverse strand, counting down.
TATTATATAAGTAAAATATAATTTATCGATATTTTTTTGCTGTAATTGAAAGATATTATAGTCAACTAAATTTATGAAACTCTTAAAAATAAGCAGTAAAAAAATTGTGATTGTATTTAAAAATAATATTATATAAGTAAAATATAATTTATCGATATTTTTTTACTGTAATTGAAAGATATTATAGTCGACTAAATTTATGAAAAATAAATAAAACATTTCAATATTACTAATTATAAAATATTTTTAGACAGTTAAACATATATCAGTTTATGTTACTTAATTATTTTATGTAATCATCTAAGAAAATATATAGGTATATAAAAATATTTTTATTACTTTGAATTTTTTGTATTGTTTAAATTATGTTTTAAAAGAAATAATATTTATGTTTCTAATATCAAGATTATCTGTGTAAATTGTTTTTAATGAAATCACATTATATAGAAATTTATAATTTTCATCTAAGAAAATATAGATATAAAGAAAGTATTTTATTAGTTCAAAATTATATTTTATGTTATTTAAAAATATTTTTTAAATGTAATATTACTATTTTGTGAACTTTTCTTTTTTTATGAAATCATATTATATTTACATATATTTTCTTTTTTTCAATTCTTTTTTTTTAACTTTATAAAAAAATTCCTTTTTGTTATATGTGTATATTTTCGGAATTTTTTAAAAAGGAAACTAAATAAAATAATAAATAATAGTATTTTAATTGTAAGTTAATTCATTAAGGGTATCAATGTAATCAACCATCGTGAAAATTAACGCAAGAGCAACACAAAAGAAATTGACTTCTCATGTGATGTTATAGAGATCGTACAAAAATAAAATAAGAGATATATGTGTGTGTTGTTTGTTTCTGTAATATAAATAAAACTAGGTTAAGACCCGCGCCTTGCGCGGGATTAACATTATATATATAAATTATTTTATGTATTAAATATTTTTACATATTATAAAATAATAAATATATATTAAATAATTAAAAGTCAGTAACTATTAAAAATATAATTAAATTGGTGCAAACATATAAATCAATTGTATTAATCCAATTTTTTTTTTTATTTGATAGGATATGTTATTAAATTTAAATGATACTAACATAGATAATATATTTTAGTATATTTTTAATATTAATGTCTATTAAATACTGATTTATACTCATATAGTTTTTTGATCATTTGTATCTTTTATAGTAAAAAAATTAAATTACTGATAACAAAATTTTCATTGTGGGATTAATAGTTTTAGTAATTTATAATTAAAAAAAAATAAGTTGTCAATGATCGTTCAAAAAAATTGTTCAAAGCAAATTTTGAAACTAAAATATTGTATTTTATAAGGTTTATAGTTTAATTTAAAATGATATATATATTAATCTTATTAATTAATTAAATTAGACTTTTTACTTATATAATTTTTGTAATCGTTTGTATTTTGTCATAACAAAAATTTTAAACCATGGATCATAAAATTTGAATGTAAGACTTTTAACAGTTTTAGTAATTTATAGCCGTTTGTAAAAATTCAAAATATAACATATACATAAAAATCTATATTTTTATTATATGGTTATTGTGGTTATTTAATTTATTTAATAGCTTAAAATTAAACAAATATGATACAAGATACACTATTTTTTATCAAATCTTTATTATTCAAAATCATTAATTGCCATATATACTTTAGCCACATTAGGAAATTCCGTAAATTTTATTTAAGGAAATAATAAAGTACATTAATGATGAATTTATTGTTAGTTTAATAAAAAGCTTATTATATAATTAGATGGACCAACATATTTCTCTAATGATTCTAAGAATCATTCTAGTGATGACACGTGGCTACAAAAAGAAGTTGTAATGCTTCTCAAATAATATATAGGGGATAAGTGTGTTGTTATGTGTGTTGTTTCTAAAGTCCAAATAAATAAGAGATATGCTATATGCGTTGTTTCTGAAATCTTAAGATTTTAAATTAAAAGGGACTACTGGTGCTTATCCACCCCAACCCAAAAAAAAAAAAAAACTCTAACGTAATGCCATGCACGTGTCTCTTTAATTATATTTTGAAAACTATGTATCCAGTTTTCACCTTCTGATTGCAGCCTTTAAAAGACCAACGAGCAAAAGAGGGAATGATGAGAGGCCTGTTTTGTTCCAGTTGGGGAGCATTGCCAGTGATGCTCGTCTCAAGGACGATCCAGAGATCACAAACAGCAGACCTGCATCTCCTTCCTTATCTCCATCATCCTCAGGGAATAACAATGCAAAAGAAAGGAAACTATCCGAGTTACAAAGTTCATCAGACACGCTAGCTAGGGTCACAAGTCTCTGGTGCGACTCATGATGAATCAGTGGAGCCTGCGCTTCTTCTTTTGTCGGGAGGTTTCAAGGGGACCAGCAGTTTGACGCTGAGATCTTGTCTCTTGAAACGGTTAGGCATCCGAATCTCGTTATGTTAATCGGTTACCACGCGAGCGAGACAGAGATGTTCCTTATCTACAACTACTTATCCGGAGGGAACCTTGAAGACTTCATCAAAGAAAGATCGAAGCCTGCTCTTGAGTGGAAGATCCTGCAAAAGATTGCTCTCGATGTAGCGCGTGCTGTTGCCTATCTTCACGAGCAGTGTTCAGCTAAAGTCTTGCACAGAGACATCAAACCGAGCAACATACTCTTGGACAACAACTACAACGCCTATCTATCTGACTTCGGGCTGTCGAAGCTCTTGGGGACTTCGCAGTCTCATGTCACAACAACAGGGGGTGGCTGGAACAATCGGCTATGTTGCTCCGGAATACGCAATGACTTGCCGTGTCTCGGAGAAAGCAGATGTTTACAGTTATGGTATTGTCATCTTGGAGCTGATATCGGATAAGCGGGCAGCTGGATCATTCTTTCTCTTCTCACGAGAATGGATTCAACATTGTCTCGTCAAGTCAAAGCTAAGGATGTTTTCACAAAGGGACTATGGGAGACTGGTCCTCAGGACGATCTAGTCGAGGTTCTGCATTTAGCACTCAAGTGCACTTGATAGCCTCTCGATAAGGCTAACGATGAAAAATGGTGTAAAACAACTGAAACGAATCCAGCCTTCTAGGTTGTGATCAAGAAGATGTGTTATTAGAGGATTTGAAAAGCAGCAAGCAAACAAGTGCGTAGCCATTAGAAGCTTTAGTTTTTTGTTTTTATTTTTCAAGTCTGTTTCCTATTTTGAGAGTAGTAGGGTTTTTATTTGTGTACTCATCACCATATGCATCATTAATGTTACTCTCTTAAAAGTTAAAACTGATAAGAATGTTTTGTTTCTTCTTCTCTGTATAAAGCAGTAAAAATACAAATATAAAATTGAGAAATTACAAGAATCAGACAAAGCATATATATATGTTGTCTGAACTAAAACTCTTAAGCATCTTCTTCTCTAAAATCTGGCCTTAAAAATAAAAGGGATCAAATGAAGAGTTAGGGGGTTTCTAAAAGAGATTAGAAAGAGAAGAAGTGTTGACAATAATGTGCCTAAGAGGATGATCAACATGAGGACCACCAGCATGTTTAACGAAGTCAGCAGGAGACAAGATATCACCATGGCAGACACACATGATCTTCACTTCTTCTCCATTACCGTATCGATAAAGAATCCCATCAACTCTCTTCCCGTTAGGTCCATCTCCCCTGGTGAACACACATGGCATCTCTTTTTTACCGTTCCCTTGTGGTGGCGGCTCTATCCTCATGTCCACTGAACTCAATCTTCTTAGCCCATTATTCGGCATTGCCATTGCTCCCTGTTGATGTTGTTGCTGTGGCGACGGTAAGCTTCTTGCTTCTTCGCTAGATGCTTGAATGAATCAAACACACCACTGTTTCTTAGAATACATTGTTACCAAAAAAAAAAGTATTTGGTATGTTTAAAATATTCATATCTAAGCAAATGACCTTTCAGGTTCCAAAAAGGTGGAAACAATTTATATCAAAGATTAGGCTTAATTTCCAGCAGCAGAAACTAACTAACTTAGTGTGTGTAATGATTTTCAGATTGATGCATTCATTTGGTTGTAGTTCAAGTTTTAATCTAGAAGAACTGTGTTGTCGTAAAAGTCCACCTTCGTTAGCCGTCCCTGACCACCGTGGCAGTACCGACCGCGGCCTACCTCGCCGCCTCGTAGTGGTGGAACCTTCTCCCGGAACACTATCATTATTAGCTTCGGTTGGTTTGATGATGTTCCCTCCGCCGCTGCCTCTGCCACGAAGCTTCTCGCTTCTCCTTCTCCTGGCCTCCATTCTCCTTAAACTCTCCATCTCCTTCCTCTTCCGCCACTCTTCCTCCGTCTCCACCAGCAACGACGTCGTTCTCGGCAAACCCATATGTCCCGCCACGGATGTCTCGACAGGCCTCATCTCTGTCTCTGGCTGATGATTCTCCCGGGGAAAAGGCATCGTGGGGCCCACGACAGAGGAAGATCTCGCGAGCTTGCTTTTGTCAACTCCGAACCTCCCGCCAAGAGATAAACTAAGATCCAACTCAATCTCCTCGTCTACTTCTTTACCATTTACAACTTTAGCTGAGATAGGGGTATATCTCTGAAGCAGATCTCTTGGGAACATACTTCTACTCATTTCTCTACTTCTCTCGTTTGCTTCAGACATGAAGAAAACACTGTACTGAGAGATGATGTAACAGTGATCCGAGTTAAATAAGATTAGATTTTGATCCCACCCATATCCAATATCTCAGAAAATAAAGTTTACAATCTTTCTCTTTGATTTCTTTCCCTAGAAAAAATATTCAAGAATGTTTTATTTCCTGTTAGTTACTTTCTTGGGGAGACCAAAAAATACATTCAATGGATGAGACAGACTAGAGAACTTGAAGTTCTCAGTACAAGAGAAACACCGAATATTCACTTCCATTTAGATCAGTCTACCATTCCCCCCCTAATTTTTTTTTCTATTTTCTGCTTAAATTTGTATCAAACAAAAGTAGGAACTGTAATAGCCAATTTGAGTATGTATGAAAAATATAATAAGCTACCATTTACACATTATTTATTTAAATAAACTGAATAAATAAATTGTATGGACACGTAGAAGAAAAGAAAATGACGAGAATAGCCAATGTATGAAAAAGAGCAGAGAGAAAAGGGCCAAGTGGAAGATCAGATGATCCCTCACATTGACACGTTTTTAGCACGGCTTCAGAGTTTTTCTTTTTCCTTTAAATTATTGTTTTTAATCTCGTTGTCCCCTTACTTTATTTGCCCTATTATTATTGCTCCTTTGTAACGCAAAAACAATGCCATTTTTTATTATTATTCACTGGCTACTTACGTGTCTTCGTAAAGTGTACTTGACACGTGTATCTCTGTTATGTTAAGTCAGAGTCAGAGGAACGGCTAAGGTTCATCGTAATCAGGTCCTACAATGGTACCAGTGTAACATCCTAAGATACGTATGATACAGCATCCAATACTTTTTCAGTTCGAACAATAATACCATTACTTTATGAACAAGTGTACCAGTGAGAATTGTTTAAGGTTTGGTTTAAATTAGTGATTTAGATGGAACATGGTATTTAAAATTCGTTATATTCTGGTTACCTAGATTATTTTTATTTTATTTAAATATAAAAAAATAGCCGTTTGATAAATAAAAAATATAGTCTTCTGTTAGAGAGACAAAACTCTTTCAATCTCTACCCTTTTATCAAATCATATATCTTTCAGAAGGTTAGAGATGAGATGAGTTCGGTTCCCGTGTGATCGGGTTTAGCTTCCGGAAACGATGGCTCCTTCAGTTTCGTTTGCCGGCTTCTGACTCCGGTGTCGCTCCTTATCCCTCGGGGTTGACGGCTGGCTCCTCGCCGGTTCATCCGGCGTTTATATATAAATGCTGACGGTGGCAGTGGTTAGAGATCTACGGTTCCTGTAGTTTCCTCCTTCCGATTGACTCTCCTTCCTCCATCCTATGAAAAACGAAGGATGAAGGATCGATTGTCGTCGATTTGTATTTTTATGAATCGTAGATCTGGTGGTTTCGATTTGTGTGAGGTGGCTTGGGGTGTTCGGAAGAGATTCCGACATAAGTCGATGGATGCTATATGAGAACTTCCAATACAGTTGTTGGATGTCGTTCTTTGGTTGTGGTCTTGATCCCGGTTGAATCCAGTGTGTTAGCTGATTTGGTTTGGTCCAGTGACGACGTTTCCGGCGGTGAAGATGGTGGAGGCTCCGGAAACACGTGTCTTCGTCTTAGCATTCGGTGCAACACGTACTGATGTGTTGTCACGTTTGTGTAGGTTGGGCCAGTGTTGGGCTAGTCTGTAATTTGGACCAGTGTTGGGCTCGGGTTGTAGTTTATGTTTGGGTTTGGTTGTTGGAACCCTTTTTTTTTGGGCTGTTTTATATAACAAACTTTTTCAATAAAATTTTAGATGGCAAAAAAAAATATAAATAAAAAATATAAACTTATATATATTATCACTTTTTAGATAGTGCTAGATGCGATTAAACATACGGAAACATGTAGATGTTTCGTTAGAGTAATATTGTATGAAGAGATAGATGGACATATGAATCACTTGGAATATCAGGAAGAAAACAGATTTACCGTTTACGCATTTTAACTCAACATGATATGATTTGAAAATCTTAAAATCTTGACATTTCTCCTGAACATACTTAATGACATGTATAAACATTTTATTCAGATCTCGAGAACCTATCTTCTGGATTAGTTTTTACTTATCAAAGTACCTTCATTGTGAAAAAGAAACACTTTGTGCTAGTTATGGATATGAGGATATCGCATATTAATGGATCCAACTCCTCTCCTAACCCTAATCCGACGTGATCTTGATCGCATAAAACCAGATAATTTTAGTATAATCTTAAGGGCTACCCATTGGCTTGAGGTAAGTAAGGTACGTAGTCCCCACACGCCAGCTCAGGACATCTCTCCGTTAATTACGAAAATGGCCTCAAAGAACTGTCCCGGGAACGTGAATCATGTCAGAGATTGGACAAGTAACACGTGTCCAAGTGGGTGTGTAGATCCTTGCGTATCATATATGATTATATTCCCAAATGATATTTTCTTCTTCACGATAGATGTTTAATTTTACAGTAGTGATCTGTAATATGTATACGCTCTCAGAAATTAATTTGTCTAACCACATACCGAATCGAAATACCCGAAACCGGAATAATTTGGATGACCTTCTTTGCCTCTACATTTTTTGCCCATTCTGAACACTAGGTATGAATATTAGACCACTAATGTAACTTGAATAAATCTTCGGTAACAAAATCCTATCTATATTTTTTTAAAGACATGTAGGAGCATTTTAAAGAAAAAGAATTATTCAGTTTAATAATTAAATTTATATACTAATATTAAATATTTTATGAATTTAATTAGAAGAAAAGAGAAGTATCTATAAAAAATGCACTTAAATCATAGCATTTATTTTATAAAAGAATACATCTCTTATAAATAACATTCTTCAATTAATTTCAGTTACAAAAAAAAAACAGTTCTTCAATTAAAAAGACAGTGAATGTTATTAGAAATGGTTGTGAGAGAAATGAAAACTGTTGTGCTTGAAATTTTTGATTCATTCGCAATCTGTGTACAGTCCTTCGAGATTAATTTCCATATCAATGAATTCACCTCTTAGAATAGACTTTAGTTCTCTGTTTTTTTTTTGAAACAAAGAATAGACTTTAGTTCAAACAACTATGATTACATCCTTAAAAAGTAACTATGAATACAATCTACCTTTTCAATTGGTAGTCGATTGAATGGTTGTGAGAGAAATGATAATAAGATGATAATCTACCTTTTTATCCTCTTAAATTTTATGGTTATAGTCATTTCATATATAGTTTCGTGTTAGTCTAAAGATCTTAAGGAAATAGTTAAAAATGAATATTTCTTGGAAAATAAGCTATGTTGACACATATTCTAGGGAAAAAAGGTAGGTGGGAATTCGATGGAGAAAGGAATGGAATCAAATCTAGCAAAATCGTTGACGTGTAAGAGATTTGTATTCCAAACCTGGAGACGAGAGAGGTTTCACATTCGCATAATTGTTGTTTTCTCTTTATCAAGCAATGCTATATTTATTTTTGTTTACTTCTTTTTATAACCGCTAATTTAATTTTAATTACATATGTACATCATTCTCTTTTTCTTTACAAATTAACAATACTTGATTGTTTCAAATTATTAATTTTCTTGAAAGGGATTGATTCGCAATGGAACAAATCATAGGATATACCTTCACGTATTCATAAGAGGAAACTTTATTCAACCTTAACAGAAAACTGATGAAACAAAACAAAGATCATGCAGTGATGCCTCTTATTACTCTCTTAGAGGTTCTTCTCTGCAACATGAACCGAATTACAATGCAAGTTTGGCTAGCTAAACCAGATATAAACCGAGACATGATGTAATAAAACTATACGCTCTCTTTTAAGTAGGTGTAACATGCAAGAAGCTAACATGTTGCACTGGACGAACCAGTAAAGACACATGATGCCGGAGATCAAATTGCACCGACTCTTTCATCGCCTGAGTTAAATGTGCGGTTTGATATCAAGGAAACAATACATAAAATGTACACACTAGACCATTTTATGTATTGTGTTGCATTGATATGGAGATATTAGTAACTACTCGCTACAAGAAAACATCGTAATTCTGACGGACATTCTGATAGAAAATGAGATCCTCGGAATATTCCGACGAATTTCCGAGGAAATTTCGAGAAAACCCAAAATTTGGGTTTCCTCGGAATTTCCTCGGAATATACCGATGAAATACCGAGGAAGTCATATTCTTCGGAAAACACCGACGAATATTCGAGGATATATTATACCCGTTAGAGAGCCGTTGGGGATTTTAAAAATTCCGAGGAAATTCCGAGGAAAGAGCCGTTGCCGTCGGTATTCCGTCGGAATTTCCTCGGTACTGTCGGGCATTTCATCTATAAATACCCGCACCCCCCCCCCCAACCTCTTCATTCACTCCATTTCTTCATCCTCTCACATACTATATTTACACACGAATTTGATTGAAAAAAACATGTCTTCTTCAAATTATTATCGTTCTTGGATCGATCGACCTCATTTGGATCCGAACACGAGATTGCTTACAGAAGAATACCAATGAGGTATAACCGAATTCATGGGGTTAGTTCAACGACAACCGGAATAAAAAACGGTTATATTAAGATGTCCTTGCTCTAATTGTAAAAATAGAAAGATTATTAAAGAGTGGGATGTTTGGACTCATCTATATTTGAATGGGTTTACACGAAGTTACAAAATTTGGTATCATCATGGAGAAACTGATTATGAATATGGTAGTACTAGCGAACCTCAGTCTGCGGTTAGGTTAGAAGAACCAATTAGAATGGATGTAGATTATGGTGTAGGTACTGAGCAGATGGTAAATGATCATTTTAGAGGGGAAGATTTACCCAATACAGAAGCTATGAGATTTTATGATATGTTGGATGCTGGAAAGCAACCCTTGTACGAAGGTTGCAGAGATGGTCATTCAGCTTTATCATCTGCAACAAGACTGATGGGCATTAAAACATATTATAATTTGGCTGAAGACTGTGTGGATGCGATTGTTGATTTTGTAAAAGGTATTCTACCTGAGGATAATGTAGCCCCTGGTTCATAATACGAGGTTCAGAAACTGGTAGCTGGTCTTGGTTTATCGTATCATGTAATAGATGTATGCAGCGATAACTGCATGATTTATTGGAGGGCGGATGAAGAGCGGGTTACATGCAAATTTTGTGGAAAGGCTCGTTATAAAGATACGAGTGGAAGAGTTCTAGTGCCATTTAAAAGGATGTGGTATTTGCCTTTGATGGAAAGGTTGCAGAGGTTGTATCAGTCTGAACGCACAGCGCAACCAATGAGATGGCATGCGGAGCATTCAACAAATGGTGAGATTAGACATCCTTCAGATGCAAAAGCGTGGAAGCATTTCCAATCAAAATATCCCGACTTTGCGTATGAGAGAAGAAATGTCTACCTTGGATTATGTACTGATGGTTTCAGCCCATTTGGCAAGAGTGGAAGACAATATTCTCTATGGCCAGTCATTCTTACACCATACAACTTACCGCCAAACTTGTGCTTGCGATGAGAGTTTTTGTTTCTCTCCATTCTCGTTCTCGGACCAGAGCATCCTAAGAGATCACTTGATGTGTTTCTTCAGCCACTAATATATGAGTTGCAACAACTATGGGCTCAAGGTGCTGAAACATACGATGTTTCATGTAAAGAAAACATTCAAATGCGGGCAGTACTTATGTGGACAATAAGTGATTTTCCAGCATATGGTATGTTATCTGGATGGACAACGCATGGAAGGCTATCATGTCCATATTGTCAAGATGACACAGATGCTTTCCAACTAAAGAACGGAAGGAAAACATGTTGGTTTGACTGTCACAGACGATTTCTACCACCTGATCATCCATACCGCAGGAGTAAGACTTCGTTTACGAAGAACAAGCAGGTGTTTGATGGTCCACCTGAGGAAGTCAGTGGGAAAGATTTGTTGAAGCAGTTTAGGTATTTTGATGCAGAAAGGACGCCAGATGTAGGTGGACATGAAAAAACATTCGAGTCAGTGCGGTTGGAGAGCTACATAACTGGCACAAAAAGAATATTTTCTGGGATCTGCCATACTGGAAGGATCATCTCGTGAGGCACAATTTAGATGTCATGCATATTGAGAAGAACTTTTTTGACAATCTCATGAACACGATCCTTAACGTTCAAGGTAAAACAAATGATAATTTGAAGTCAAGACTGGATTTAGTCGATATATGTGCTCGTTCAGAACTTCATGTTGATGAGAATGTTAGGGCTCCTTTTCCCATATACCGACTTGATGCAGAGGGAAAAGATGCGTTCTTTGATTGGATTTCAAACGATGTGGAATTTTCAGACGGTTACACATCTAATTTGCGTAACTGTGTCGACAGAAAGGAAAGAAAGTTTATTGAAGAGTCACGATTGTCATGTAATGATGCAGCGCCTCCTTCCGTTTGCCTTCAAGGAACTATTACCACAGAATGTTCATGAATCAATTGCAGGGATTAGTGCTTTCTTCCGCGATTTATGCACGAGATCAGTGACTCTTGAAGGTATTGAAAATTTGAAGACTAACATAGTCGTGATTCAGTGCAACCTTGAGAAGATATTTCCTCCATCATTTTTTGATGTTATGGAGCATCTTGTTATTCACCTGACAAGAGAATTGGAACTTGGTGGTCCTGTGCAGTATAGATGGATGTATTTGTATGAGCGGTATATGTACCATTTGAAGAAGATGGTGAAAAATTATAGTAGGGTGGAAGGTTCTATAATCGCACAGATGATAAAGTCAGAAACTTCAAACTTTGCCGAATTCTACTTTCCAGCAGAAGTGCAGATCAAAAACAGAAGACCTGCTCGGCATGATGATAGAGGCGAACGGGCAACATATCATGTTACGGTTCCAGACATCTTCACAGATTTTGGACGACTTAGCGGAAAACTAAAGGACCGTCGACTTACTGAGCAGGAGCGCAGTCATTTGCAAACATATTTGCTCACCAACTGCGAATATGTTCTTCAATATGAGAGGTAAATAAATTAGCTTACAAATTTTTATTTTAACAAGTTAAAATTTAAATCTTAATTAATTATATTATTGTCTGTACAGGATTTTCATGGCAGAAAAGCGGTTCGAATATAGATACACCACAGAAGAGGAACTTGAAGAACTGAAGCAGAGAGAATTTTCTGGATGTATGCTTACTTATGTGAGTGCTTTAAACATATTAAAATATTATTTATCACATATTTATACTAATTCACATATATTGATATAACATATATATGTGCTATTAATAGGTGTCTGCTGGTATGACCAGAGGAGAAATATTTGACGATTGGATACGCGAGATGGTGCGTGGAGCAGAGTATGTTGTGAAGTCATATCCGAGATTTTGTACTCGAGGATATGCATTCACAACTCAAAAGAGGAGACGTTCGAGTACGACTTATGATGCTGGCGTTTGTTCTGCATCTGGAAATTATGTATACTACGGAAACATACGGGAGATTATGGAAATCAAGTATCCGGGCATGGTTGGATTGCGCTGTACTGTTTTCTATTATGATTGGTACGACAACACTCCAGATCGAGGTGTGAGAACAGATGCATTTGGTGTTACATCAGTACATTCGAGGCGAAAGTTGCAATATTATGATCCTTTCATTCTTGCTTCTCAGGCCGATCAGGTAATTAAATATACATATATCAATTATTCATAATGATTCATCATCATGTATATTAATAAGACTTATATACAAATTAAATAATTTTTTTAATGTTACAGGTTTGTTATATCAAGTACCCCCGGGTTAGGAACAGAGATGATCCATGGGTCACTGTTACATCACTCAACCCGAGAGGCCGAGTTCAGGGAAGTTCTGAGCTGGAAGACCCACTACAACCAAGCACATCCGGTAACTTAAGTGCAGCAGAAGATTTAGCTGCAGTTGGCCTTGTAGTCGATTTAACCGACTTTGGAGAGGAAGCAGTCGTTCACGTAGAGGATGAACAAGAGATTGGAGAGTTTCACCAAGATCCAGATTCAGATTCATCTGGTGATGATGACTCGGAAACAGAGTAGCATCGCCTTTTTTTTTAATATAAGAATACCGAGGAAATTCCGAGGGATAATAGGATTTAGGGATTTCCTCGGAATTTCCTCAGAATGGTCCGAGACTTTTCCGACGATTTAAGGCTTTTCTTTTAGGGTTTCTGTTTCCTCGGAAAAGCCTCGGAATATTCCGAGGACATTTCGAGAAAATCCAAGTGTTCCTCGGAATTTCCTCGGAATATTCCGAGGCTTTTCCGATGAAATAGGGTTTTTAAACCGAAAACAACGTTTTACGGTTTGAATAACACTTATATAACCCTTATTAAGTGTCTTAGACTGATTATGAAGTCAATAACACTTATATAACCCTTAATAAACATTTTTCCGATTGTATGAACGAAATCCCCACAACATAAGAGAAACACTTATACACTTTAATGAACGGTAAAGGGAATACTTACAATTCGTTTTGAAATTCTGTTATTTCATAGTCTATGATTATCTATATAAAGATTCCTCAATGGTATGTATTGCATTTGTATAAGAAATGATATAGGGCAAAAAAATTTGATGTTTTGAAACCCCAAACATGTGTTCCTCGGAATTTTCTCGGAATATTCCGAGGAAATTCCGAGGAACAATTTAAACCAATAGAAATACATGCATATGATATTCTTTTTCCTCGAATTAATGAAATATCCGAGGAAATTCCGACGGATATTTAAGTGTCCGTCGGAATTTCCTCGGAATATTTTTATTTACCCGGGTAAACCAGCCGCCAAATATTTCGCGAAAATTGAAATTGAAAATACCGAGGAAATTCCGACGGATAGCTTCCGTCGGACCCTAGGTTTTATAAAGACGAAACACTTCTTCTTCCCCATTTCTCTCTTCTTCCTCTCCGGTGAATCCTCTCTCCTCTCCGGCGATCTCTCCCTTCTCTCGCGACGATCTCTCCGGCGAATCCTCTCTAAACCTACACAAATCATGTAAGGACCCTATCCCACTCTCTTAGGATCTATTTGTTAGGTTTTTGTGTAGATTTGATAATTTTAGAAGTTTTTTGATAAATTTTTGTTAGGGTGATTGGTTAGGATTGTGATTTGGTTGTGTAATAGGTCTAGAATTGTGATTTGGTTGGATAATTTGTTGTGTTGAATTGATTTAGAATTTTTTTAATAAATTTTTTATTATTTTTGTATTTATAAAATCGATTTTTGTATATAAATTCGATTTTTGTATTTTACAAAACGTTTTTTGTATATAAATTCGATTTTTTGGATTTTACAAAACCTTTTTTTGTATATAAATTCCATTTTTTTGATTTTACAAAACGTTTTTTGTATATAAATTTGATTTTTGGATTTATAAAAGATTATTTCATATTTATAAAAATATTTATATTTATTAAAACTAATTTTGTATTTATAAAACATTTTTTTTATTTATAAACACTATTTTATTATTTTTGTATTTATAAAAACTATTTTTAAATATGTTTTTTTTAATTTATATATTTATTATAACTAATTTTAAATATTTTTTCAATTAATATTTTTTTAAACTATTTTTAAATATGTTTTTTTTAATTTACAGGTCTACTGGTGATCAGACCCGGTCTCGATCTCGTCGTTCCTCACCACGAGGTCGTAGTGGTACGGGGAGCCACTCTCAGGGTTTGTCCAGCCACTCTCGGGGGTCGAGCAGCCACTGTCGGGATTCTTCATTTTCCGCTCCGGTTTTTGCTCCCGCTGCTGCACCCCCTCCCGTTGCTGCACCCCTCCCGCTCCTCCAGTCGTTCCGGAAGTGATGACTGTTGCCCAGTTGGTTCAACAGCCCGGTCGTGAGCATCTTCCCTATCTCACTCCGTGTCCAAATGGACGACGTCAAACATGGTAATTAAAAGTCTTTTTTTTCCTTTCATTAAAATTTGATTCATTATTAATAAATATTTTCTTATATTAGGTTCAACCGATCCGGGAACGGGATCAGCGCATGGATCAACAATATGATGTACTCGAACCTCAGCAAGGGATATCCGACTTTCACTCACTTCCCTGCCGAGGACCAGGAGATGTGGTTTCGTCAGTTTGCGGTAAGTGTTCTAATTTTTTAACTTATATTTTTAATCTTTAATATAAAATTTCTACAAATTGTGTTTTTTTCAGCAAGAGTTCACCTGGAATTCCGATCACACAAACTTTATCCCTGACGCCTTCGTCCATAAAGTTATGGACAACTATGGGAAGCAGATCTACGAGTGGAAGCAGAAGTGGCTCATCAACCAGGTTTTTTTAATTTATTAAACAATTTTTTGAATTTATTAAACTATTTTTGGATTTATTAAACTATTTTATATTTTTTTTATTAAAAAGTCCCGAAGTCGATCAACAGCACGGTCTGGGAGGAGTTGTGTGTGCATTGGGATAAGGACGAGACGAAAGCTACCTCCGTGACCAACTCCGCCAACCGCAAGAGCGATCGTGGCGGGAAGGGCATGTACAAGCACAATTTGGGTGTCCAGACTATTGCCACTCTGGGGGATCGCTTGGTAGGTTCAATCTTTTATTTTTTAATTATTTAAGTATTTTTATTTTATTTTTTATGCATTTCTTCTAATTTCTAATGTTTGTTTAACTTTTGTTTTTTTCAAGGAGGATAAAAATGATGCGAGTCGGTTGATGATTTCGTCCTAATGAAGATGGCGCATACCAACAAGCACACCGGAGAGATTGATGATGGTGTTGTGAGGGATGTGCTCAGCCTGATCGAAACTCAGAAGGAAGACGAAGAGACCCTTCTATCTCAGCTTCAAACCGACCTGGACGCCACTTCGACGGCTTCGACCAACTTGTCCCGGATTCGAATATACGAAATCGTTGAATCGGTATGTTCTTTATAAAAAAGTTTAATTCATTTATTTCTTTATTTTCATTTTATCATATTTTCTATTATTTAAATTTGTTTATTTTCTATTTCAGTCGGTTCCAAAGAAGAAGGGACGTTTGGTCGGTTTGGGTCGTCGAGCCCGGTCGGTTCCTCCTTCTGCACCACAGCCCTATGTTGATCCAGAAGTGCTTATAGACCAGTTGAAGGACAAAGATGACCGCATAGCTGCGTTGGAGCAAAAGATGGCGGATCAAGAGGCGGGATGGGAGGCAACGAGGAAGCAGAACGAGCAAATGATGGAGATGATGAAGATGATGTACCCGAACGAGCAGTTCCCGTAGTTTCTTTCTTTTTTAAAAAAAAAAACTCTGAATGTTTTATTTTCGTATGTACAACTTTGAATATTATCTAATATGTTTTCTATTTCAATTTTAATTTTATATTTTCGAATTTCAATTAAAAAAAATAAATTTTTAATTTAAAAAAAAAAATTATTTTCGGGAATATTCCGAGGAAGTGTATCCCTCGGGTTATTCCGACGACAACTTCCTCGAAATATTCTGAGGGCATATCTCCTCGGAATATCCCGACGGATACACTTCCTCGGAATATTCCGACGGCAAAGGTTTCTCTGAATATTCCGACGGCCAAAGTTCGTCGGAATATTCCGACACCTCTTTTCTCTCGGAATGTTTCCGAGGACCGTTCCATCGGAATTATCCGAGGAGATACCGACGAACAGTCCTAGGAAATGTTTCTTTGGAATGTCCTCGGAATCTTTAATTATCGGTATTCCCTCGAAATTTTCCGAGGAAATTCCGAGGAAAATTTGCTTTCTGACGAGAAATTTCCGACGACCATTCTCGTCGGTATGTTTTCGGAATACCGTTATTCCGAGGACATACCGGCGATATTTGTCGTCGGAATACGGGTGTTTTCTTGTAGTGACTGGTTCTAATGGATCACTCCGAGTTGCTTATTATATCAAAAAGACTTGAAGAAGGTCATAGCTGACCTCGAGTTGTGAATAAGTATTTGACATTTCATCCTTCAGCTTACCAATCTGATAAAATACAAGATCCTAGTATCAAGTACTTGACCTTGGTGTAAACTATTAGTTTGAATCTTTCCTGAGAAAGCCCAAGAACCTATATATATATAGCAAATATGGGACCGGGAGATTGTGAAATAGAAAAAAACATTACGTTGGAATGAAGATACGTGGTTGTTATCAGGTAAGATGACCAATAATGTCTCAGTAACTCTTGTATTGATGGAACCTTCTGGTTTTAATCAACTGGTCTAATCTCCAAAATGGATTTGTTTTTTTTGGGTCAAAAAATGGATTTGTTTTACATCCACAAGTTTCACTGACATTTATCTTTAATTCCCTTGCTCTAGGTTCATAGAAGACGTTTTCCTTGCTGATATTGAGAGTAATCATGAGGTTACTGATACCAAACACTAAATGGTGTGAGGGTTAACAACGCATCTAGCATCAACAGTGAAAACCTTTTATTGAGACCTTGGTCGAAAGTGGTGCTGTAAGGAATTTTTGTGGTGCTTGAAGATCATCCATTTCTGCTATCTGGGACATTCTCTCCAATACCTCCTGATTAGCGTCTTTGGTGGTTTCACCATCAAATTTGCTTACTATCAGGGGTTAACAGAGATGAACAGCAAGGTCAGACGAGTATATATAAAGTGTGGCATTGGCCACGCACAGAGGAAAGCAAAAGACAGAACATGACAGAGTAAAACAGCAAACCTTGTTTAACCGTCCTAGAGCCATGCATTCAACACCCCTTGTATCTTCTGAATCAACAACTGCTTTCCAATTTACAGGAATAAGTGAGTTTCGTTGTATAACTACTACCAATGACTTGATATGAACCTTTCTTCACACAAAAATTAGTTAGAAAATTTATGCTAAGCTTCCTCTTAATTCTAAGCTTTCTTTATAAATCAAGATTAATTCTTGGAAGCTTTCTTCCTTTTTTTTTTTTTGAACACAAGAAGCTTTCTTCCTATTAATCGAAATCCTGTATATAGGGATACAACTTAATAGCAAAACGAAGAAGCTTATACCTAACGTAAAAGAAACGTTAAAACTAGTTGTAAAAAGAAATCAAAATTTTTTTAGCTGTAAATCTTAAATCTACAGTCTCGTATCATACCAAAAAGGTCAAAAGGCCAAATACATATTCACTCTTCGTGAACTAGCTTACCGCTATACAAAATTTATTCAAAGAAGGTGCTCAGAGATGTTTACCAATGCTTCTGCCTTCCAATACAACAAGTCCACAGCATGACGATTATTAAGATCTTGCAAAAGTGATCTTCTATTACATTGACCATTCTAAGGTAGCGAGGTTCGACAACTTCCACTGTGCCATATCACGCTGGCTCGTAGTTCTGTGTTACCAGAAATCAGCATAAGGTATTATGATCAGAACTGAGATATGGAAGTTTTCCAAACCCTTCACATAGCCTCATGCAGTGGCAGTTGATTTACCATAAGATGATGAGTGTAGTCATCTCCCTGGCCAGCCACCATGTGATCAAGAGATGGATCAAACCGTCTATTCTACAAGACATTCAAATCAGAACAATAATAATAGGACACAGGTGTAAGGATATTCTTCTCAGCAAATATCTGGAAGCGTAACAAAGATACCATATGTGAGGAAAGGACATGAACATTGAAATATATTCTTTCAACTTATTTACTTACATATTTAAACTTTAACCCCATTCACCATATAAAACTTATCCCAACCCAGCTCATGGATTTGGATTTAGAAACTTATAGCACTTTACATCAATGACAAACATAGTGAACCAAAAGATCTCACCTGAAAATTTATCTCAGGGTTCAAGTTAAATGACACCCTATTTGTCTGAAAGAAAAAGTGTGAAGAAAGTGTTCACTAAACCAGATGAAATGTCGCATGATATACGTCAGCCAAACACAACTAAGTGTAGCTCCAAGTCTGCAATACTGAGTTGCTCAGAAGAGGTCGAGACAGCTGATTTCTTAGGACCATCTTCACATTTGGCTATTCATAGCAAAAACAATTGCAATAAACCACAAAAAGTAATGTCAACTTACTGAATGAAACCACGGCATACATGCATGTCCGGATCAAATTTTCAAAACTCAAAGATATGACTCCTTCCTTATGATGATTATGATTTACTGGATACGCTTTAAAAACTTTCACATATCTGTATTTGTTTTAGCTTTCACCATAAAGGCTAACAACATGGTGTAAAGAATACATACTTTTGAACTTTTGATGTTATGAGTCTGCACTTTAAGCTTTGAAACTGATTAAAAATCTAAGTGGGTGTATTCAAGTAGGAGTTTAAGATTTATATTAAAATAACAAATTCACTGTTATTCAAACAAAGATTTTAATAAATAATTCAAACAAAGATTTTAATAAATACTTTAAAATTCAGTGTTATTAAACTTATATTTTATAAAACACTATGAAAGTTTTTAGAGTGTTTGAAAGAGATTTCTTAATTATAAAAATAAAAATCTCAATCTCATGGTTTTAGATAAAATTCTAGAATTTAACCAAAATCACACCAAATTCTAATATTCATCTAAAACTCACTAAAACTTAAAGCATTTCAAATTTCCGATTCTAGAGTTATTTAACCAAAATCACACTGAATTCTAATATTCATCTAAAAACTCACTAAACTTAAATCACTTCAAATTCCAGATTCAAGAAAAACCGAGAAAGGTGAACATTCGAAAACTTTTTTTTGGAATATAAGAAATAGGAGATAGAAATTTGTCTGGTGAAAAGACGGAGAACAAAAACCAACAGAAGAACTATAATGAGTTCCATGAGTAAGAAAAAAAGACCTAAACAAAGTAAAGAGATGTAAATCTGTAATGTCGAAAAATTATCTCAAGTTTCCCTTCTCTTCAAAACAATTAATTTTCTATCAAATGCTTGAAAACTGTAACTCTTTCTTGTACTTGTTGGGTGTTTGCAGAGGAGAGGAGATTATATCAAGCTTTGACCTTAGGAGTTCCACTGTTTTTCTTGTCTCCGTTTCCTCTTCTGTTCCTACGGCTTGTAATCGTCTTGAAGCCATCATCATCTTCCCCACCTGCTGCAGAGCCATTCTCAGACTTGCTTCCATCCGCAGACCCACTCGGTGTCTTGCTCTCATCTACAGAACCAGTCGGAGTCTTGCTCTCATCTACAGAGCCATTCTGTGCCTTGCTGCTTCCACCTCCACTTCTCCCACCAGAAGAAGGTTTGCTTCCATCGTACTCAACTGCAAAAGCCAAAATAAACCATACAAAGGTTTAGGAAACTGACTACATTTTTTAGATAAGAGTGGTTTAACGAAAAGAGAAAGCTTGCCTTGCTTTTCCTTTACACGAAGCTTATGCTCCCCAAGCTTGAAGGGATTGCTCTTGGCAGCCTGTGGAATTTAATATTCATACTAGTTTTTTTTTTCAAAAGGGGAAGGAAGAATCTTGTATTTTGTAAAATTACCTTGAGCATGCTCTGGACAGAAGCAACAGATTCAAAGGAGACAAAACCAAAGCATCTTCCACTAGCCTGAGACTCAATACGTAAACAAGTTTAGAATTGTTCATTGTGCTTTCTTTAAAAGGAAAGACAAGAGATTTGATTAAAGATCATTTACCCTGGAGCTTCTGATTTGAACTCCACCTTCTTTGATAGGGCCAAAACCCTTGAACAGTTCATAGAGCTGAGGCGCCCTTGCATCCATCGGCAGATTTGACACAAATACCGAAGTTCCTAAAACCAAAAAAAAAAACAATAAATTAACCATCTGATATCCCCAAAATAGACCAATGACAATAGATGTTCGGTCTCTGCCTTCTAACCTGGTTCATCAACGTCAACGATCCTCTGGTCACTTTTCTTTTCAGGTTTACCAACAGCAGCAGGTGCTGGAGCTGCTGCACGCGCTTTGGGTGGTGGTGCCATGGATCTAGGTTTCTGAACCGGGGCTGCTTTAGCTTGGAAGGGAGCAGCGTTCCTCGACAATGATTGAACCTGTAATCACCAACATCACTTTAACATAGATGTCACATGTAAAAAAGTCAAAATCTGCATGACCGAAAACTCACCATCGCAGCATAAGATTTCTTGGCTCCATCAGCAGCAGTTTCAGCAATTGGCTCTTTAGGTTTTTGAGAAGTAACAGGAGGAGTAGCTTCAGCAGCATTAACAGACTTCTTCTTGGCAGGAGCATCGATGACCTTCTGGACCGGCTCGGTCTTGCTTACCTCATCAACTGGCTTCGCCACTTGAGCTTCTGGCACTACAATGGTAGTAGTTCTCATGAACATGCTCTTTTCTTTAAAATCTAATGAATACAAGACTTAAGACCGCCACTTACCAGATTCAACAGTTGGAGGAAGGGAAGACTCTTCATCAACAAAACGATACATGTCATTGACGACAACGTAGGCCTTGTCCTGAGGCGCGAGATAGAAGGTCTGGGAAAACTTCCTCTTGAGGTTGTCTTTACCAGTCAAGAAACCAACAACCATGATGAGTATCCCATCTTGCAACGACCTCTGAGAATCAACACTAAGCACATCGTATGTAGTTCCCTTATATTCACAGGCTAGGTAGTGCTCCTTGATAGCCTGTATGATAAAAAAAAAAAAAAAAAAAAACAATGTCAAAGTCCACAAAGAGTCTTAACTCAGGCTTTAAAAGCATTAAGAATGAGAAACCAACAATACAATCATTATGATTAAAAAACTGCATTTAATGTCTGATAAGTTTAATAACGCAACCAACATACTATTAACAGGAGAGAGTGAGATCAATAAAAGCAATAATAACTGAATTGGTACCTGGAGGGATGTAAAAGAGAGCATGGTACCATGAGGACCTCCAGGTCTGGTGATAACGCTACCATCAACATAAAGCCTGTAAGCTTCATCAGTGGCGTTTACCATTATATGATAGTACTGGTAAACAAAAGCCTCTGAGATTTCTTCGTGAGACGGGGCACCTTCCTCGGCAGCAGCCATATCTGCACACACACGTCCTGCAAGGGTAAAAATTCAAATTCCAGATCAAACGAACCAAATCAAGATTCAAATCGAAAACCCTTGGATCAAAAGCTAACCCCTTTTCGATCGAAATTCGGATTTAGAGACGAAGCAGAGAGAGAGCGATGGAACCGAGGAGAGTAAAAAAAGGAGGAAGCTTTTTAGGTTTAGAAAAGACAGAGAGAGATTTGGTGGAATGAGGGAGGAAGAGAGGAGCTATTTAAATAGGGTTTTAGAGGAGGCGCTCCCTCGCAGACACAAATGGTTTTGAGAAGAGAGAGATAACTAAAAAGGAAACTCAATATTTAGAAGAACAAGGGTCGGTCGGTCGGGTCGTCTTTAACTTTTATTAGTTTTTCTTTGGAACTCGAACTTGGGTTTGGTTTGGTTTTGGTTTTGACTGCGGATGCTTTCATGTTCTTTACTTTTAATCTCCTTTTCTCGTTGACCTAATGAGTCTTGACTAGTATTAGACTATATAGTTAATAATCTTTATAGATTTTAATTTAATTAGCAAAAATTCAGTCTTACTTCCTTCCACTAATTATTGATTGTGAATCTCCAAAGATAGATATAGATCTTATGTTTTGTTGAATTCAAGATACGTATCTATATACAAAACTATTAAATTGTTCAACATATATATCTAAATACAAAATTTATTAAATTGTTCAAGATACATATCATACTGCAAAACTATTATATTGTTCAAGATACATATCTAAATACAAACTATTGAATTGAAACATATATCTTATTATTTAAATCGTTAGTTTTTTTAATTACTTTTTTGGAGATTTTGTATATGCAAGAAAAGGCAATGTATCTTATATTGTTGGGAATTATTTTTTCCTTCTAATTCTTAGATACAACGAATGATGATAACACAAAACCTAAGATAAACACACCAGATGAAATATCATAAGATCTAGATGAGATTTAATTTTGAAAAACAAATTATAAGAAACTTACATAAATTAATACACAAACTAAATATTAAGATATTTAATGACCTGCATTCATTTGTGCCGAATTTTAATAAACAATCATTTAGTTAGCTAAAATTTTGATACACATATTAACTATACATTCGTTTTAATATAGCTATATATATATATACTATTATTTAAGAGGTGAATTTGATTAGTTGTCATCATCTCCATCATTTTAGTGACTTTACTAACATGTCATCTTTTTCATGATTATAGGATAAATATTAGCTTAATTAATATTATTATTTAAAACTTTATTTTATTATATATATTTATCATGATATTTAAGATAAGTAATAAACATTAATCTATTCTACCGATATATATATATATATATATAATTATTTTAAATATATATTTTAATATATAATTATCATGATATTTAGGACATTTAGTTAATAATTTTAGTGAATTTGTTTACTTGTCATATTCTCCATGATTTTAGGATAAATCGTTAGTTAAATTAATATTATTATTTATATATTTATTTTGTTATATATTTATCAAGATATTTAAGATAATTAATACAAAAATTAACCTATTCTACTGATATATACTACTATTTTAAAAATATTTTGATATATAATTATCATGATATTTAGGATATTTAATTAATAAATAGATATTAAGAATATCTACCAATAATATCATAATTACGTTTATATTATATTTATTTTGTGATTTTAATGACTAATATTATAGCCAGTTTATCTAATTTTTGTTAGAAATATTAATCCAAATACAAATTATTAAAAAAATTATATATAATAAACTGATTTCTTTGGTTTATTCGGTTGGATGAATTAACATACTAAACTATATCCATATATTGCGGTTTCTTAAAAATAACATTCATTCAATTTCTTTGGTTTGGTTCAGTTCGTTTTAAGTGGTTTGGTTTTACCGGGATTGAACACCCCTACACTATTGTTATTTTGTTCTTTTGTTGATTGTGATTGTTTATAATCTTTTCAGTGTCACTAGATTTCTTCAATCCAAATACAATAAGTGTTTAATTTCAAATCAAAGTTTCTTAATTTAGTTATTACTATAGAAAATATTTTGATCCAAAATCTATGTTCCATAAATAAAACTATGAACCAAATAACATAACTAATACTTTGATTACCAATATGAATATTGAAATTTTATAACTTATAACATTAATTTAAAATCTGTATCTAATTAAATAATTTTAAAAATAAAACGAACATTAGAACTAAAAATTGCTATATGTATATATATACTAGTTGTGGACCCGCACCTTGTGCGGATTAATATATATTCTCAATAAAAAGTAATATTAGTTTTGTATTCAAACTAAACTATTTAATTAGATATACATATTAAGTTCATTTTTGTTTGTTTCATTTGATGTTTAATCAAATTCTAATGGCTTGTAGGTTTAAACACAATTCTTCTATTTAAAAGTTGAATTATTTGCTTGATTAATTCTGACTTTAACAAAATTCCTTTCAGTATCAAGAGTGGTGATATTTTCTAATTTTTCTTTTTAATGGCTCAAGTTTGGTAGTTTTAGGGTTATTTTCTTTATATAATGTTACTGAAGAAGAGTATAAGTTCAACCCACATTTGATTACTATAACCAAAATATTTAATAAGCACAACATGCCTCATTCAATACATTCATTCTACTTATAAATTATTTTATTGGATTATTAAAGAAAAAAAATTATCATATAAATATATTTTAAAAGGTATAGATTTTAGATCAAAGTCTTCTCTAGAAATAACAAAATCATAATTAGGTAGCTTTGATATGAAATTAAACACTTCTTATAGTTTTGGATCAAAAAGAATTTCAGTGACACTGAAGTTATCTATACTATTATTTGAGAAGTGAATTTGCCGATTTGTCATCTTATCCATAATTTTAGGCAATTTTACTTATTTATCATATTTTTATTAGGTTTTAGCTAAATCATTGATTTATTATTAGTTTTTAGTTGAGTTACTAATTTATTAATTTAAAAAATACCCTTATTGAATCTTATATATAATTTAAATGAATTATATTTTAATAATATTAATTTATGTTATATTAAATATTTAGTTAATTTTTTTTATTTGTCATATTTTTATTAGGTTTTATACTTTTAGTTGGGTTATTGATTTATTATTAGTTTCTAACTTATTCACTAATTTATTAATTTAAACAATACCCTCAATCAGCTTTATATATAATTAAAAACGATTTTTATTTAATAATAATAAATTTTTATGTTATACTAAATATTTTATTATAAAATAATATAATATAATTATCAAAAAACATATTAAAAATAAGATAAGTTATATATATATATATATATTGTGTTGCTATCTGGAAACAATATTTTTAGTATAACAGTTAAAAAATTAGGATACCAAGTAATTTATAATTAAAATACAGTATTAGTCAAGAGAAAATAAAGATATTTTCTAAACTATTTCTAAGATATGAGTATTTTTTTTAACATATATTTTGATGTTTGATCTTTGAAAAAATATTTAGCATATATCAATATTTTGATGTTTGATTTAACTATTTGAAAACTTAAAAAAAAAAACTTATTATGTTGGTTTTAAATTAGTAAGACAAAAACTAATTAAAAGATTATGCCCGCATGTGCGGGTAAAACAACTAGTTAGAAACAATCACATTTCTTGAAGCGTCACTAAAATAACAAAAGTCAATTAACATTATATATTTAAGACCTTTTTTGTATTCCCGTACACAGACAAACCGAGTAACACCTACAAAACATAATGCCTCATTAGATTTAAACAAATGATACTTATTTTGCATATTCAGACCATATCGTATATGTTAAACGTTTATCACTAAATATTAAAAGTTAAAATTAGTATCTTGTCATAAAAATAAAATAGTATAAAATTAAATGCTGAATAAAATCTACATTTTTTCACGAATAGGTAAATTATAACTTAGTTAAAGATTTTCGGTTTGCCATAAGATTTTCTAAAGATCCAACATTCACAACATCACCAATAATATCTAAAACATAAAACATTAGAACGAGTAACTGATGAACTGATGAACAAAGAAATTAAGCATAAATAAGACACATCAATTAAAAACACAATATGATATATATAGAAAACTCAACGACTAAGACTTCTTTTTCATACTCGTCCTAATACTTCTTTAAATTATTTGAAATAATTATTTCTCAACTCTTTAGGAAAATAATTAATGACAATGAATGATTTTAGTTGTTCTATAGAAATTTATCTTAAAAGCATATTACGTGGTTTAGTCACTGATAGTAAAATTACTCGGGAATAAAAAAATGTCTTTGAGATTAGATAGAAAATTAACAAAAAAAAATTCATCAATAGTAACATGAATATTCTTTTCATGCTTCATATTTTTACAAAAAATAAGTGACTAACATCAAATCAACTAATTAATGCAAATCAATAATAAAAAAAAGATGAAAAAAATACTATACTTATAAGAGTTGATTATGTTGTAGGACACATTTTGTCTGTTTTTACATTGGAAGAAACTTCCAACAACCTTGTGAGAACTTTTACGAAAAAAGTATATGTTTCTAGTTTAGTTATTTACTTATTAGTTGTTGTAATCTTTGTTTTAAAAATCGGGCGTCTAGCCGCTTAGGCGGTCTTCTAGTCGCTAGGCATCACTCATCCGCCTTGATTTATACCAAATCGGTCTAAAAAATTGGTTGTCCGATTTTTGTCCGCTTAGATGACCGCCTAACCGCCTAGGCGGCCGTCTAATCTATTTTTTTAATTATTTTTTAATAACATTTTTTATCTATTTATTTGATTTAAAATTTGATAAATATAATTTATATTCATAATTTTGATGAAATTACACTATATTAAGTTTGTATATTCTATTTGTGTGTTTATACAGTTCTAAACATGGAAATGTATTAATGTTATACACAATTAAAGATTAACATGTTTTATAACATATTAAACAATCTAAATTTTTTGTCCCACATAATTTCCGCTTAGTCGATTTTCTCTCTATACGTTAGGTCCAACTCGACCGCCTGACTAGCGTCTAGCGCGTTTTCGAACAGGGGTTGTAATCAATTCTATATTTTTTTGTCGGACAATAAGTTATACGAATGCAAGTATATAAGAGCACCATTAGCGGTGGTCTCTAGGTAGACTCTCTTCACAAAATTAATAATAAGACATAATAAAGTTTCTCCCAGTTTAGAATTTTATTTTTAGAAATTAAGTTTTTCTCCCAGATTAATTTGATTACTAGCTGCGCTCTAATAGCATCTCCAATCCATGAGATATTTAGACAATCTCTAATGTATTTTTCTATTTTTTTTAAAAAAAATAGGGAAACTCTATAATAGAGATGAGTTTGTCTCCAATGTATTCATCTATTTTTTTCTCTAAAAAAAATATTCTTGATATATTATTTTCTAATTTTACAATAGTATCTTTTATTTGTGAAAATTAAAAACCAATCCAATTTAGTGTAACATTCATAAAATTACACTGAATATTTTTATAGAAACTATTATGTAAATAAAAAATATGATTATATATTTATATAAACAGTAAATTTTCACTAACAAATATTTATTTTGGTTATAATTGTTAAAGTAAAAAATTAAAAAATCATTTTGTAAATAAAAAAATATGTCTTTATTATAGAGAAATGCTATTTTTTTCTCAGAATATATATATATACGAGTAAGGTCGTAGTGATTTTATGTGGGGCAAATACGGAGATGCTCTAAATTGGAGTAAAAAATAGAGATCGTGTTTTTTTGCTCGATAAACAGAGGAATGCTCTCCGGCGACCACTGTAGAGCCCAACGATGGCTCACAACTCGCCGAGATCTCGTCGGAGCCGGAAACCGGATCCTACACCCGACCTCTACTCCACTTTCGTAGTTCACTCCGATTCCGATTCCGATCAAGGCCGAGATCCAGACAAACCCGATGAAGACGAAACCGTCGATCTATACGCTACAATGGTCTACAAGAGCGACAGCGACGGCGAAGGAGACGACGAAGACTCTACGCTCCCTCCTCTTCTCAAGCGCCTCCCCAAGGACTTCGGAGGCGGCGGCGCGTCGTACGACGAGGACGACGGCGACGGAGACTTCGGCACGGTGATTGTGAAGAAGGACAGCAAGAACAGTCCGCGAGTGCCAGTCGTCAATCCAGCAGACGAAGAATCTTCCGACGAGGAAGAAGAGTACGGTACCTTCGTTGTGGTGAAGCCTTCTTCGTCTAAAAAAGGAAAGGAGAAAGAGAAGGAGACGGATCTGTCAACAATGGGAAGAGCTGTGGCGAGTATGCAGGAATCGAGTTTCGGTGGCAAGAACAACCGTAAATCCACCCCTTCGTTGCAGCAGCAGAAGCAGAGCAGTAAGATGTCCACCACGTCTCTTCCCGATTGCGTTAGAGAAGATCCCACCACCAAATACGAGTTCCTCAACGAACTTGGTAACATTACTATTCTCAAAGCTTCAATTATATGATCTCTCAGCCATTGAAAACTGGAGATCTGTGTGTTGGCAGGGAAAGGATCATATGGATCTGTCTACAAGGCTAGGGATTTGAAAACGTCTGAGATTGTTGCTATTAAAGTCATATCACTTACCGAAGGGGTATCGAAAGCTTTGTCCTTTGGCCTAAGTTAGAGTGCTAAAGCATTCAGTGTGATTCATGTTTCTTACTTTTTAACAGGAGGAGGGGTATGAGGAGATCCGTGGTGAGATTGAGATGCTGCAGCAGTGTAATCATCCGAATGTTGTCCGATACCTTGGGAGTTTCCAAGGAGATGATTATCTTTGGGTGAGCAGCATCTGTGCCATGCCATAGAATTAGTAGCTCTTGCTTGATAGAGAAACTCTTACTGTTGGGCATCAGTTAGTTTTTACTATATATGCTATTGTTTATGTGTTTTTTTTTTGAGAACACAGTCTCTCTAGTCACTAATTTGTGTCGTCTGGCAGATAGTGATGGAGTATTGTGGAGGTGGAAGCGTTACTGATTTGATGAATGTTACTGAGGAGGCATTGGAGGAGTATCAGATTGCATATATTTGTCGAGAGGCGTTGAAGGTATCACTTTTTTTTATTTTCATTTTATAGGATAGATAGAAGCATAAAGAGGAAAGCTGGTTTATCGTTTCTTTTATTTGATGCTGGCGTCTTCGATGCTTGAACACATCTGTTTCAACTTGTGACAGGCGGCAGGCCCTAATACTTCTGTTTATATCTACGTCTTATATGTAGGGCCTTGCTTACTTGCACTCAATATTCAAAGTCCATAGAGATATTAAGGGTGGAAATATCTTGTTGACCGAACAAGGAGAGGTCAAATTAGGTAAGTTAGCTTGGGGAATTATCCACCTACATGAAGAGTGGCGTTTACATATGTTGTTTCTATTGCACATGCTGGCTTTTATGCGTTTAAGCTTGAAATCTTGCTCGGCCCTATCAGTTGTTAATGAATTATTATTTTTATTGCTTTACAGCGGCAGACTGATTCTAAAGTTTAATTCCTTGTTCTTTACAGGTGATTTTGGGGTTGCGGCTCAACTTACGCAGACTATGTCTAAGCGAAACACGGTAAATACCTAATGAATAAAGTTTGCTATGGTTAATTCATCAAGCTGCCTTTGATTAATTGGAAAATAATTTACCCTGAAGATGTTTTGTGCCTGATGGTGGATTCGTTAATGTTTTGTCTTGTTTGAAGTTCATTGGGACTCCGCATTGGATGGCCCCTGAGGTTATTCAGGAAAACCGTTATGATGGGAAGGTATGCTTCCTATTTGAAAATAATTTTGTCTGCTAAGCTCCATAAAAAAATTTCGATCAATGTACACAACTTCAGATTATAGGACTGATGCAATGGTTCCTTCCATATCTGAATTCTGAAGTTCAAGCTTCACGTTCACTAACCTAGTATTATATCTCTAGAAGAAAGTAATTACCGTTTTACCAAATATGGTTGTGCAAACCAGCTCTACCGGATCCTATTTATTGAGAAGTTTGCGGCTGATGTATAGCCAGTTAGAAACTATAGCTGCACAAGTATCTAGAGAGTAGAATCAATGATTTTTTTCTCCTTGATGACACTTGGACTCTTCACTACAGGTGGATGTATGGGCCCTTGGTGTTT
The DNA here is from genome assembly GCF_020379485.1 of Brassica napus. Lineage (NCBI taxonomy): Eukaryota > Viridiplantae > Streptophyta > Magnoliopsida > Brassicales > Brassicaceae > Brassica > Brassica napus. The sequence goes on along the minus strand of NC_063449.1, from coordinate 41,698,008 downwards.
CAGCAATTGAGATGGCAGAGGTATTTTGACATTACCTCTTTCAGGACTAAATTTGTGTTGTAGTTGGTAGTTTAACTGTACTGAGTCTCTCACCTGACATTTTAAGGGAAAATGAAGAAAATTGTTCTACACTTTCATTACACACTTGACCACTCGTCACTTCACTCGCTTCTTCCATATTTATTCTTAATCTTCCTGTGGTTGCCTTCTGACGTTTAGTTGTGCTGATGTACAGGGGCTTCCTCCAAGATCTGCAGTTCATCCGATGAGGGTTGGTATAATAAGCCATCTTGCTTTTGTTATTATGTTTCCAAGCGATCAGATGCTTTGCAGTCCTGCTTTTTTTTTCGTTTCTTCTGGTTATGAATTTTTTTTTGTGGAAAATTGGAATGAAGCGACTCTGGACTTAGGCCAAACCTATAACAATTCCTTGAACATCGGTCGAGTTTGGCTTCGTTTCAAGGGTTTCTATAAATGTGGTTGGCTCAGACCGTTCATTAACTCTAGTTTTAAACGATTTGAGCTGGTCTGTTATTAATCCAATGCCAAGCAGCTTGGTAGAGTAAAGTTTTTCCTGTATTAAAATGGAATTCTCTATAAACCTTGTAAGAACTTTTCATAAACATAAGAGTTGTTAGGCTAGAAAATGGAGGCCTTGAAATGCTCTTTAAGGTCTTCTCTTGGTTGATTAGTAGTGAGTTAGGTAAAAGAGTGAAATTTTCGTTTGTTTGCTTACTTGGTGGTTCATAAAGTTCTTCTGGTTCTTCTGTGAACCCTTTTGTCTCATTTCAGGCATCCGTTTTTGCTAGGTTTTGTTCATGATATCGATCGAGCCAGCTCCAATGCTTGAAGATAAAGAAAAATGGTACGTCTTCAACCTCTTGAGAATTGTCACGTTGGTTCGTAAGGCAGAAGAGAATTTTCTACGTCATCCAAGCAATTCCCTTTAAAGGGAGATCTTTGCAGTATCTTATGTTGCATTGATGCATTCAAATTTTAGTTGCTACCCTCTGCAGGTCACTGGTCTTTCATGATTTTGTTGCAAAGTGCCTCACCAAGGAACCACGCCTTCGCCCAACTGCAGATGAGATGCTTAAGGTGAACTATGATAATCTTTTGCTTTACGCCAGAGATCGTTAGTATGTGTATCTCTATGCTCTCGTTTTCTATCTTTTCAGCTAAGTGCGAGTGTGTGACTCTTTCTTTTCATTATCAGGATATCTTCAACTTGAGTTGTCAGAAATAGCACCACTTTCACAGCTATGCTATTTAGTGTTTAAGATCTCTCTGTTATTCTGATGCCGTTCATTTTTTTTGTTTAAAATTCAGCACAAATTTGTTCAGAGATGTAAAATGGGGGCTTCTGCAATGTCGCCAAAGATTGAGAAGTCTAGACAAATTAGAGCTTCAATGGCTCTGCAAGCGCAAAATGTCGTCGCTTCTTCAGAGGACACTGTATGTAAACAGTCTTAGTCTACCCCTCTTCTTACCTAATATCTTTGCAAGTTATATTTGTCTTAAGTTATATTGTAAATTTTGTTACAGTCAACACTGGGCCCAAAATCAAGTGACGAGATGGGAATTACTGTTCCGTATAAACCTCCTAATAATGGATATCAAAATACCACCCAAGCACCTCCAACAAGCACTGGAGAAGGCAAGTACTTACAGACTGTTACGTAGTAATTTACAAGTTGACAATTTGCATTTCCTGGCCATCATGAGAATTGTCGAGTGCATTTTCTTGCCGATGTATAGTAAACTTTTGCGGGTGATGTTTTGATGATTTCTTCAGCAGCTTTGTTGGCACACGATTGGATCGCTGTTGTGAATTTTCTTTCATCATGGTTTTCCAAACGCATCAACTCTAGCTTTGTATTGGCTCATGTTTTCAGGTGGTGATTTTGGAACTATGATCGTTCATGGTGAGGATGAGACAGAAGAGAGTTACGCAGGGGCTCAACTTGCCAAAGAGAAAGAATCTTCAGCTTCTCAGGTTGATGGCGTTTCTGTCGGATTCTCAGGAGATCAAGTAGCTGGCTCCTGGTATTTAATCTTTGAAACCCTTTTGGTTTTCTTTTTCCGGGAACATGTCCACTTGATAACAAACATGCGATTATATTTCTTTTCGTGTCATCCTGTTTAATATAGAGATCAGTATCTGATGATGTACTTGATACTGGTGGCTAGGATCCATGACAAGAATAATCGTTCTGCTGCCGACGTTCCAGTTGACGAATCAACCTCACAAAGCGTGCGGGGAACTCCACCATCAGTTTCGATATCTCTTGAGCATAAAACGAAGCTGAATAGCATATCTCGAACGCAGACCGAAGGTGGCAGTGAAGCAGCAAGTGGCGGTACCTTGAAGAGTGAAACTGTTGGCAAGAAAGCTTTTGCTTTGCAAGATAAGGTCAGTTAGCTTTGTTCTCTAAATTCTTTTTGCTACAGTGTAGTCAAATGCCTTTTTGTATGGTTATATCTGTTTCGTTTCCTGATAAAATTTGGCACATAGCAGTTGTGGTCAATCTACGCAGCTGGAAACACTGTACCCATACCATTCTTGAGAGCAACAGATATATCCCCAATTGCACTCTTGTCAGAGAACATGATCGGAGGCATGCAACAGGATGGGAATGGAACTGTAGCTGTTGAAGCGCTTCAGGAGCTCTTCACTTCCGATCCCCAATCTAAAAAGGGAAGAAGAGGACAAAACGAGGTCAAACTTATATCTCCTCCCTTTCCCTTTTCTATATAACATAACATGGGACTATGAAATGGAATGCAGATGCCTCTTCCTCCCAGTGTATACCAGAGACTGACGTCAAGCCCTCCACTGATGAATCTGGCACAAGTATTAGCCTACCACAGAGCGTACGTATATAGCCAACTGGTCTTGATGGGTGTTTTGTTTACGTCAGCCTATAAGTTTAGAAACCCATTTTGTGAAATTTTGGATCCGCAGGTGTTACGAGGAAATGCCGCTCCAGGAAATGCAAGCAACGCAAGAGCAACAAACTATTCAGAATCTGTGCGATACTCTTCGCACAATTCTTCGCCTCTAATATTGTTTCTGTTCATATTTGCTGCGTACTGTTTGTATTTAGGTTGTCTCAATAAGTAGTTTTCCTGAACTCTTTTTGCTCTCTCTCTTTTACCTCTGTAAAACAAACAGTTTTGTATCCTCTTTGCAAATTTGCTACGGAAATGAAATGCATATTCTTCTTTTTCACCGTCAAGGTATCATCTCCAGGGCCAGAAAGGCTGCTGCAAGTTACAGAGGACTTGCATCGATTCAAAGAGATGCCGATACAGTAAGCTTCAACAAGGAAACAAACTCAAGGAAAGCATTAAAGAGTGCAGTGTTCTTTTTGGAGTCTGTAGTTGCAGAATCAGAGATCTGTATCCGGAAAATAGCAGATGTGAGGAAACACAGAGATCCTGCAAGCAAAGGCAGACCGTTGAGCCGGAAACAAAAGGACCTGAGATTCAAACTGCCTTCCTCAGTTCACAGGAAGTTCTTTACCAGGACGTAGTAGAGTTGCTAGAAAAGAAAGTTTATCGTCACTTAAGGGTTCACATTGGTGAAATCCCATAACTAATCTATGCCAATGACATTACTACTCTATTCTCACACTACCAAACCCTTTAGGTTGCGTTCATCATTATGCTTTATATAGATGATTTTGTACTACTTGAAATGGTGAGTGAAATATTGAAACATATGAAAGTTTACGCACTACTGAGATGTTCTAAGATGTGAACAAGGAAAAGAACTAACAAACAAAAAAAAAAGAATCAAAACTTTTTAGTATCAAGAACTATCATCATCTTCACCCACTGAACCAACAAGCTCTAGCTTCCGGTACTCCCTTTCCTCTTCTGGTTTCATAACGTATGGACCATCTGGTTCATCATAAGGCTTTGAGGTTCGGTATTCCCTCTCTGTTATCGATCTTATACCATTTGGATCTAATTCCATTTCGTCGTCTTCATCATCCTCATCTTCTTCTTCCATATCATCCTTTGGAGGATATCCTCGAGTTTGTGCCAGCAACCATTGATCAACAACTCCACACTCAATTGCATATCTTGCTGTCCGCTCCAAGTACCCTTTATCATTCATAAGATCTGGCTGAACCGTAAGCATTCTTATCAGACCTGAAACAGAGTGTAGTTCAGTTAATCCTCAACATAACTATCCAATACTTATAAAAAACAAAGTAAAGTCAAAAGTACCTGCAACAATGCCATCTCCAGATGCCGACATATCCCTCGTGAAAGGAGTGATGGGAACATCCTCCATCCCAAGAACAGCACCATTGTGCTCTTTGGTATAGTAATGAATCTTAGAAGTGCCATTGGTCACAAACAAAACCTTGAGATTCTCATGCCAAAGCGGCTCCACTGTTTCCGGCTCGTAGTGGACAAACTTACTGCTGTCATTGTTTTTAGTATCGAACTCTTCAGGTGGCTCTATTCCGCATAGGAACTCAAGCTCCTGTTTAGTGACTTCAATGACGTCCGCAAGATCCCACACTTCTTGTATGAGACTCTTGGTTTCTTCCCGAGATTGCCATAGAGGCAAGGGAAGGTTCAAGTCATAGAAAATAACATTCCCTAGTTGCTTTGATATCTTGATGGCTTGTAATGTAGTTGACATCATCTTCTTATCCTGCAGAGAGTGCGTAGTGAAGTAGAACATCTTCGCCTGCGCCAGAGTTAAGAGGTAAACAAAAATGAGTTAAAATAAATAACTCAATGCTCAATAGTGTTACCTCTTTGAGGACATCAACGTTGATTTCAGATTTTGAAAGAGAATCCTCAGCACATGGTTTGACACAAGTCGATTTCAAGCGACCTCTCTTGCTAATCTTCATAGTAGAACACGCGGTGACCCTTTTACTATCAATCTTCACCGATCTTGTTTGGACTTGGCACACATTCAGATAATACAACATGGCTTGACCAAAGTCATCGTCTCCAAGTTTGCCCATAAAAGCAACCTTACCACCCAAGCTTGCAAGAGCGATAGCAACACCTCCTGCACATCCTCCAGGAGCTCTGATATACTTCTCCGGAGCCCACACAGCGTCTTTTATCCTTTCTTGTTGTTCGTAGTCTAAAAGCCTGTTCGCTGGTCTCCCTGATGGCACAAAAGCATGTTGTGCAGATCCAAAGCAACACACTAGAGGAGGCCATCCGTACGTGTGACTTATATCTTCGCTTTCGTGTTTGCTTAGATCAATCTCTTCTCCTTCACTGTCAGCATCAGTGGCTTCAACGGTCAAAGGTTCATCGACATCACTAGCCTCATCATATGTAACTAAACCTTCCTCTACTTGTTTATCTTTCTTAGTAGTCCTCTTTCGTCTCACTTTCTTCTCGGTTTTTGCTTCCTCCACATCAGAAGAAGCTGCTGCTGGTGAAGCTGTAAACAGTCACTCATTGAAATCAACTTTTGAGCAAATCATCAAACTGAGAAAAATGATAAAAAGACATTACCTTTCTTTCTAGCTCTCCGTGGCTCTGTCTTTGTGTCGCTTTCGTTGTCTGAAACATCATCACTAGCTACCAAAAGCTGAGAGCTTTCTTCTAAAGGTTCATCCTTTTTTGCTACAACCTTCTTCTTCGTTGTTCTCGCACCACTCCTCTTAGGAGCTTTGGTTGGTTTCTTTCCCCCAACAGCGCCGTTTCCACCGTCGTCTTCATCAAGAGGTGCAGACTCTGATAACTTTCTCCTACCAGCAACCACTAAAAAGCCTTGTTTCCCGTTCAATCTCTCACCTCTAAACTTCACAAAGCCTAGTGACTGGAGACAAGGAACAACATCTGCATTGTATCTGCGAGAATCAAGCACGACTATGAGCAAAACCATAAAGCACAAAACTTTATCACATTTCTGGGCACAAAGAACATAACACAAGTAGTTCTGCAGCTAATCGATAAAAACCCATGTAAGAAAACTCCAAAAATATTAGATAGAGACCTGGGGAATGGTAGGAACTGAGTGAAGGAGAGAGACGCCATGAAGAGCTCTTTCAGAAAGTAAACGAACTTGTACTGAGACTAAACTCTGCAACCCATACAGTCTGAAGAAGCGTGAAACCCAAAAGAGCGAATTTTGATAGGAGATTTGGGGTTTAAGCTCTCGCTCCAACCTGAAAGAGGAGAGGCCTTAGCGGGGAGGTAGCTGCGAGAGGATGAGGTTCAGGGGGTTTTAGCGCTTTGATAAAACGGCAAGCCTTCTTTGCTAAAAGTGCCAAAACGTCATCACGTATCTTACTTTATACTATAATAATAAAGTTAGTTTAAGTTTAATATTATTCGTTAACCAACTTACAGTTGTATTGGTTTAAAATCTATTTAATTCTGATTCGGTGTTTTTTTTGGTCAACCCGATGATCAATATCCGTTAGATTTAAAGCCCAAATGCATAATACACGAGTTTTAATATTACTCGGCCCACAGGAAACTCAAACACAAGTGAGCAAACATCTATACTATTATTTAAAAAATAAAATTACTAATTTTTCGTGTTATCCATAATTTTAAATAATTTTGTTTATTTATCATATTTTTATTAGGTTTTAGTTAAATCATTGATTTATTATTAGTTTTTAGTTGAGTCACTAATTTATTAATTTAAAAATACCTTCAATGAATCTTATATATAATTAAAAAACAAATTTCAATTTAATAATATTAAATTTATATGTTATATTAAATATTTAGTGAGTTTTTATTACTTTTCATATTTTTATTAGGTTTCACACTTTTACCTAGGTTATTGATTTATTATTAGTTTCTATCTGATTCACTAATTTATTAATTAATTTAAAATTGCCTTTAATAAATTTAATATATAATCGAAAACGAATTTTATTATAATAATATTAAAATTTTATATTATATTAAATCTTAAATATTAAAAATATAAGAAAATTATCAAAAATATATTACAAAAATAAGACAATTCTTATATATATTGTACTTGCTATCTGAAAACAATATTTTTATTATAAAAGTTAAAAAAAATTAAGATACAAAATAATTTATAATTAAATATTAGTCAAGCAAAAACACTTATATAAAGATATTTTCTAAACTATTTTTAAGATATGAGTGTTTTGAGGAATTTAACACAATAATAAGTACTAGGTGATTTTCATGTGCTCATGCACGGATACAAACATTTACAAAATAATAAAATCATTGTAATTAGTTAAATTTTTATTTCTATTTATTGATAAGTTTAACTTATTTAGTAGTTTATATATTAGAAATACAAATATAATAATGTTTTAAATTACGTTATTTTGTTATCTTAATTAAATATTTGATTTTGAGTATAATAATTTGGATCGGTTAAGTTATTTTTGGTATGTTGAGTTGTATATATTTTCCAATTGAATTTTAATTATACTAATTCAGATTATATATAATTAATTTTATTTTCTCAAATTTCTAAATAAGTATTTAATAATTGATATATTTTGTTTTGGCTTAAATTTGTGAGAAAAATTTGAAGTGTTTATCAGAAGTTGTATAAGTGAATCAAATTGAAATCTTTTAAAACCACGTTGATCATTAGAGTTTTAGAACTTAATAGTAACCTAATTACTTTGATTAAATATCACATTCATAGGAAAACAATTTGCTAATGGAATTGGATTTGAGATAATATTACATGTTTATTTTTATATATATTGAAACATTCACATAGTATTAGGCTTGAGAATGTATAATAAAGAAAAGAAAAATTGTATAAAAATGTGAGAGAATTTGTTTAAAATAAGAGATTGAATAACTATCCAAAAATAAATATTATTTAAGAAAATGTATAATTAAGAGAAAAGAACTTTCTTTAGTATATTGAAGTAAATATTGATTTAGTAACTAAATTTACTTTTTCTTATGAAAAAGAATTATTATATTTTAAATAAAAACATTTAACTAACGTTATTAACAATCTTAGAAAAACGTTCCTAAACAAAAAGTATCCAGAAATATTTTATGAAAGTGAAATTTGTATAAAAGGAAATTTATTTTTTTAAATAATATGTTTTAAATATCAAAAATCACCATATTTTTTGTTTTTAAGATTATTTTTGAAATTAAATTCCTATATGTTATATGATTTTATAAAAAAAATATTAAGAAAAACGGAAATATAAATAGATAATATTAGTAATGGCAATTAGTAAAATAGTTTATGAAATTGAGATTTATATAAAATTAATTTTTTTTTATTTTCAAATTACATGTTTTAAATATAACAAATCACTATGCATTTTTACTTTTAAGATATTTCCTTTTTGATACTAAATTTCTTTTTGATACTAAATTTCTTTATGATATTGATATGATTATATATATACATAAAAACGAAAATAAAATTAGTTTATAGATATTTTTCCTTTTTATTTAAAAAAATATATTCTTAAAAACTAAAATAAAAATTTTGATAATGGCAATTAAAAATAGTATTAATTCATAAAGGTTAGAGAATTAACGTGAGCATCACACATAAGAAACTGATTTCTCAAATAATATTATAGAGATATATTTTGATGAAAAATATTTGACATATATAAATATTTTGGTGTTTGATTTAACTATTTGAAAACATAAATAATAACGTATTATGCGAGTTTTAGATTAATAAGACATAAATTAATAAGTATTCGTAAAAAGATTATGCCGCATGTGCGGTAAAAACACCTACTGTTCATAAATTTGCTAATGTACTATTTTGGAATTTTGTTGGAAAATTAAGATTCAGAATAAACTTAGGGTGGATTATTTTCTCAAAATCAGTTTAACGTAAATTTAAAAAAATATGGGCTGTCCAATAATCATGTGATATAACCCTTTCAAACCCCTCTCTTTTTTTGTTGTAAATAATTGAGTTTAACCATTTAAACTCGCGTTCATCTGATCTTGTGTCCTCGTCGTCGGCGTTTTGGCTTGGTTGTTTTGTGCCACCTTAGCTCAGCTGGTTCGGTTGAGTTCTTCGTCGAAAATTGCTTCTCTTTCTACTTCAAGGTCTTTCAGTTTTTCCGGTGGACGATGGTTTTAGCTGACATGGCGAATGTCTCTGGCGGTAGGCTCCGGCGAGCTTCTTCGACTCATGTTATTCCGTTATCTACTTGGTTTAGAGAATCGTACCAAACCCGGTTATCTAAGGTTTTGCCTTTGTGTATTTTTCTGTTTTTCTTTTCTTTTTAATTCCATCCAGCTGTACTAAAAACAAAAATATTTTAAATAAAAGTCTTTAAAAAAACAGAATCAAAATATATTCCAATAACGAAACAGATATAAAGTAAAACGAAAATGGAGGCTGAAGATAAAGATGAGTATGTATTAAGAACATTTTCACAAGTGGTACGAGAAAGATCAAGTAATGATATGTTGTCTAAATTGAAAACACATAAGGGAAAGTGATTAGGAACAATAACTAATAATCAAGGCAATAATAAAGACAAGTCAAATCAGAAAGCTCGATAGGGTTTCCGGAAAAGGAAGAGTAGAATGAGTAGAGAGCTCTCTATGTGTGATGTGAACTGTGATGCTTCTTAGCTTTGTGTGTTTCTTTCAAACTCAAGTGGGTTTGGTAGACTTTCCTTTTGACTTTGCTTTTAAAACTTACTTTTATAATTCCTTCTTTTTCTAATTAGGAAAGAATTTCGAAAGAAATTGTAAAATATAGCTTCCACTTAGCTATAAACTTTTATGTAATACGGTAACTTATTATACACACATAACACATTAAACCAAAAGTTGCATGTAGTTTCATATGAAGTTTTTTTATTTAGCTGACTGTTGCCGTTGTACATCTATACATCAAATTTGTTTGTAAATAATTTTTATAGATGCATCGGTGTTGAACCGATTATTATTTGGTCATACATTGTAGTTAAATGCACAACTAACTACCCCGTATACAACATGCAAATGTACTCATGATCATGTTCTCCACGCTCAATTTATACAGGCTGTTATGATTTATGTTCATTTATCTATATACCTAAATGGTCAGTTACTTTTGTAATAGACTACATCAAATTATTCTCCTCTAAGCTATAATAGTACTATAATGTAAAAGTTCTAAAGGATTCAGCCATTAACTTTAAAATCTAAGCGCCAATCCCTTCATAAGCCGAAGCAAATTAGTCATCTGTAAATATCGAATAGAATAAGCCATGCTAAAATTAGGCATAAGAAAATTTGGTAGACGACAAGAAAAGAGGGCATATATGAAAATGGTTATATATTAAGTATAAAGTAGTGGATGCATGAATAATGGGTGTGGTAATAAATAGATAGATAGCTAGAGGGTAAAAAGGCAAGCTTTAATTAAAGAGAGGGAGTAATGAAGTTATACGAGCATGGAAACCTGACTAAACCCTAATGTCTTATTAGCCTTCTTACCTTTTTGGGCATTCGTCCCATCTCTCACAGTCATTGTCCCAAACTCTTTTTTCTCAATAAATATAATTTCAATCACCTTTATGTGGATGCAGAATTTCTAGTCCACAATTACCCCAGGATGTACAGCTAATCTTCTATTTTCATTTACTAATGTGAAATCTTTCACTACATCTCTGGATGTTTCAGGCCAAAAATATGGAAGTATTTTACATTTGCGTCACAATCCAATGATGAGACTTGCTATTGATGAAAATGGATACATAGAAACTGGAAGATACATTTTTATTGTGCATCTTAATCAACTGTTTTTATTACAAAGTACGTACTAATAAAATGAGATATCATCATTGATAAAAAACATATGGCAACTGTAGATTTTAGAACTAGCTAGCGTAGGGTGTAAAAAATAAGAATTCAAACTAGAGACTCTTATTAATGTTTTGACTATTGGCTTATTATGTTGACTATTGTTGAAATCTGTAGTTAGAGAAAAATATCACCTCAATCTATGGATATATTAGTTCGAAATACTAGGAGGAAACTTTAATCAAATAAAACTGTCGTAAGCTAATATGTGTGTGGAAGTAGAATGCAAAAAAAAAAAAAAAATTGTCACTGAAAGAGACGTATGATTTATCACTTGTCCACGTCCAATTTCCCTGTGGGGCAGTGCACGCACAAAAGATGGAATCCATTCTAGAGCTCCTTCTTTCTTCACTATCTTTTCAAGTTTCTCTTTTTGAACATTTATAAATACCATTTTTAATTTTGATTTAACTCAAACCCCACTTCTCAATTCAATTTTCTTTTAATAGGTAATACATGCTAAAACCCACATATTATTGTCCTATCTCAAATTTCAACAATAAGGTGTGCCTATATAACTCCAAAAATAAAAATTATGCTGATGGACCCTTTCAAATTAGATTAGTAATTGGTCCATGTTAAATTATTTAGCCAGTAAGAACTGATATAATCGCGTAGAAGAGAGCGTCAAAGATGGAAGAGTAAATGAGGAAGGAAATATAACCAAAAGAAAAGTTGAATGGAGAAGTAAATTTTATTTATAGAATTATCTTGGATTTCAGAAAGCATAACATATATCACCAAAAACCAATATCTTCATTTTTTTGTTACCGAATGATAATGTACTTTCAATCAAAATATAGATATGCCTTGATCTCTTAGGGAAAAAATCACATGTATATAATACATCTCATCTTCAATTTCATGAATTTATGTTTATATTTAGGCCATCTTATTAATAAAAATTAAATACATATTTTTATTTAATAAAATTTAAATACTTGATTTATTAGTTTTTGTTAGTCTTATTTGCATCCTAATAAAGTTCTACCAATCTTATTTTTAGATTTTAATTTATGTTTTAGTTTTATAGCGAAATGCATTAATTAAAACTAGAACATCAATTTTTTGTATACAAAAAAAAATTCTTAAAACATCAATCATTTGTCTATGGAGAGAGAGTTAAAAAGTATACTAGTATATATGTAAACCCTCTCATCACCCAGAAATAGTAAACTTGTAATGCAGTGTGCAAAACTTTCTTAACCTTAAAATATAAAAGTGGCAAATCAAAGATCCTCACTGGAATCACTTTCTGCTTTTTGAATCCAATCTATGTATAGTTGGATTTGTCTTAAGAAGATCCAATGATTTGGTTGTTTCTCGACTGCTAATTAACGTGTTGTCGAGTTCTGTATTTATTTTATAGTTATTATTGAATGAAGTTTCACGATGAATAAAAAGGTTGTGAAACATGACAAGTTATATTCTCAGTTCTGCAGGAAAATTTGCGTGAAATTTTTCTGAAAAAAAAAAATCCGATCAAAGATCAGAAAAGGACGACAATTCTTAAATTTGTAACATGTGGGCAAGTCAAGGATTGCTGGCATCAAACTTGAACGAATCTAATCATATTCACACCATGTATTATCTAAAATTCAATATTTTAATATCTTAATCATTGATCTCACTTTTGTCTTTTGCATCATGTCATGTGTATTGATTAATGTATGTACGATGTAGAAGCTTTTTTTTTTCTTTTTGGGTCTAAATATTACGATGTAGAACGAATACTTGCTTTTTTACGTATATTTCTTGCTTTGCTTTGAACGAGTAATGAATTTTTCGACTTATATTTGACTTATCAGAAACGAGTATTTGTTATTTCGAGTACTTATCCAAAAATATGTTACTTGCAAGTTAGTTGTCTTGTTCGATTACTTGTTACTTACAAATATTTATTAATTACTTGGATATATTTTCAAGTCTCTAAAAATTACTTGATAGATAATATTTTACGAGATAAGGTTATAAAAGTTTGTTATTTACTTGACTTGGTAAAAACACGAGACGTATTTTAAATAAAATATTTGCCCTAATATAAAAAAAAAAGAAGATGGAATTCAATAAGAAAGTATTGTTTACTTCTTACAACAAAGAAATATTTGTTTAGGGCTTTGGTTTTTATGGTTTAGTTATCATTTTTAGTCATAAACAAGTAACGACTAATATCAAAGCGAGTCGTAACTTTTTTGTGATACTTATTATTTGTCTTGTACTTGTAAGTAGCAAAACTCAACGATTTGATATTTAACTTGGCAATGACAAGTACTTGAAAAAACGAGGCGAGTACGGTTCAAGTAGCGGATATAAGGTAAGTAACGAGTATTCATGCCCAGCCCTATAAGCTGATGAATATATATATATATATATATATATATATATATATATATAAAAGTAAGACTGCTTGCTTAGATTAATTTGTTTTCCCTCATTTGGGTTAATTTTGACTAGTTATATTACTCATTATTAAGGCGCCATTAGTAGTCATATACTAGATACAAAAACGCTGTTGAATCATTTTCAATACACCTAATTATAGTACTAAAATCTAATGTACGAGGAGAGATATTTAAAGTCTTGATTTTTTTAAGCAAATTAAATACGTCTGCAAGATTTTGCAGAGGACGTATGTACTATCACTAGCAACAGTAGAAACATAGATAAAAGTCATAAAACCCTAGATCCGGTTCCTTATTTTAATATATATATATATATATATGTATATATATATATATATATTTGTTTATATATGATATGACATAAGGAAAGAAGTTAATTTTTACACTCAAATATACCTCTCTTTTGATTTTGAGTCAGTTAATGATGGATTTATATTTATGTCGCCTAAACCCTAGTTTTATTAGTTTAAATGTTTTTTTTACACTAAAATCTTGCTACACCGAAAATTATTGGTTTTAACATTTTATTTGTTTTTTTATAACCTTTAAGAAATTAGAAAATGATTAACGGTTAGGATCTATGACAGTTTCTAAAAAAATAAAAATATTAATATTATAATTATGTTAACTTCTTAAAACATTGTTTAATTGATAGCCGGTCTTATAAATTTAGTAACCAGTTCTTAAATGTCTTAGATTAGAACTTTTGTATGTTTTCTCTCCTAATTTTGTTAATTTTTCATTTATGCTAAATATCAAGAACCCTTGTGAGACTCGGGAGCTGCTCTTATTAGCTGTAAAATAGATAATAAAATGCATTTTTGGACTGCGCATACGTCCAACACTTGAACTAACTTTGCCTCTCTCTCGTTCTCTATACTTCCATGGTCTCGCTATGTCTGAACTTCGCTATATATACAACCCTTCGTATCTCATAAAATGACCATAACCCGAACTCTAGAAAACTTTTCCTCTTATCTCTCTCCCTCTCTCCCAAGTGTGGTTTTCAACCCATTCGTAAAGATCATGAACCTTGAAGAGAAACCAACCATGGCTTCGAGGGCTCTACCTCAAGCCGAAAATCTCTACTACGTCCGGTGCAGCATCTGCAACACCATCCTCGCGGTAAATAACCCACACAAAGATAAATATATAATCCTACATGCATGGTACATATAGATTTGTATAATTGTATAAAGTAAGCAAATCATGCGAAGTTATGTATCAATGTGTATTTTTTTCAAGGGGTCGAGTTAATTGTAAACCTAATCATATCTACACATATAGGTTGGGATACCAATGAAGAGAATGCTTGACACTGTAACGGTGAAATGTGGCCATTGTGGTAACCTCTCGTTTCTCACCACAACCCCTCCTCTGCAAGGCCATGTCAGCCTCACCCTTCAGGTTCATAAAACATGACTTATACATATACTTATGCATATATATAGCTATTAATATATACATATGCATTAAAAGTGGTATTGATGAGTCTAATTTTTTGAACAAGCAGATGCAGAGCTTTGATGGGAGTGAGTATAAGAAGGGAAGCTCTTCTTCCTCCTCCTCTTCTACCTCCAGTGACCAGCCACCGTCTCCTAGACCACCCTTTGTCGTTAAACGTAAGCCACCAGATTCTTTTTTTTTCTTAAGCCACAAGACTCTTACACTACTATTTACCATTTCTGACTGATTATGAGTAATTGTAGTCGTTTTAAATATACGATGATATTATTTATCAAGAAATTAATTTTTGTCTATGTTTGGTGTTGCAGCTCCTGAGAAGAAGCAGAGACTCCCATCGGCTTACAACCGCTTCATGAGGTTATTATTTGACATTTCTTCTTCATTTACAAGTTAAGAAAATTGATGCATGAATAATACGATCATATATATATATATATAATCTTCTTCTCCTTATTCTTTTTTGAAAAATAAAAATAAAAAGGGATGAGATACAACGTATCAAGAGTGCCAATCCGGAAATACCACATCGCGAAGCTTTTAGTGCTGCTGCCAAAAATGTAAGACAACAGTCGTTACTTTTTACGACTAGATCTAATTATATATTTACTAAATTTATTTGTATAACTGAAATATGTGACAAACAGTGGGCTAAGTACATACCCAATTCTCCTACTTCCATTGCTTCCGGAGCCAGCAACATCCATGTAAGCTATACAAATGAACTCAGTCTCCGTACGGACATATAATATATATAAATAATACAAATTTTCAAAAATGATTCTTAATAGTTTTTTTTTGTTTTAGGGTTTTGGATTTGGTGAGAAGAAGTGATAGCCCAAGGAAATGTGCCTAAAAATAATAAACGCACGTGTGCGAGATCAACCTTTCTGGAAAGGGTTTAGTTAGCTGCGTCGTTTTTCTCATGTTGTGTTGCTTTAGATGTTTAAAGTTGGTGTGTTTTCATTTGTGTGTCTCTGCAGAAATGATGTTGCCTTAGTATCTTTAGTTCTGTCTGTCTTAGATATGAAAGCTACATTACGTTGTTGTGTTCATCTGGACGTTCATGTCGGGACGTTATAAGTTTGTCTTAATCCTATAACATTTCTGCCTATTTCTCTCGTCTCTATCTATAGTACAAATTATTTTCCAAAGGATTTGTAACTTTCAACATCGTAACTTGGAATATGAGAATCTCAGATGACGTGTAGAACCAAATAAAAGGGCAATTTAACTTTTACAGCGAATATTCATCACATCGTTATATACAAACTGTCTGAAAAATAACAAAAAAACAAAAGGACTGATAACACTGTGAAATAAGCAGGCATAGATATCTGAAACAATTTTTTTTTATTTCAGACTGGCGAATAATAATAATAGACAAGATCAGATCCGATACAAAAACACTTGTAACCAGACTTAATCTTTATTTTACTAATCAAACCATGCAGCTTAGATTTGCCTTATCAAGAAAGTCTCAAACCGGTCTCACAGGAATAAGAATGTTGCAACATTTTATGTTAGGAGCTAGGGGAAATAAAGCTCATTATTATATTCGTGCTTCACATCATCATTAGTAAAACTCCTCTGTTGTTGCTCGATCCTTTGAAGATGTGATGAAAGTTGCAGTAGATCAACCGTGGATGATCCTTTACCGTTACATGAACTAGAATCAGTTTTGCTATTGCCAAGATCGGTCCTCAACGGTTGCATGTGATGATAGTCTATTATTGAGGCATTGAGAGTTTGGTTTTGAGTTTCAGACAAGTGTTGCTGGGACTGAGCTGACAGAAGAGAGTGAGCACAAGTATAACGTGGCGGCGCAGCCTCATGCAAGTCCCAAATCGAAGATACACCAGAAGCTGCTTCCGGTGAATAAAAACTCATGTTTTCCGCAGGGAACATAGGCTCATCTTTGAAACTCACGAGCCTACCATGAAACTTGTTACCTGCCATCACCACCACCATCAAGTTAGTGCGACTATAACATCAGTGGCAAAAGGGAGAAAGGCAGAGAGTTTTGTACCTTGAGGAAGAAGCTTATGCCGCCGCCGCTGCTGCTTACCGTGTAGGAAATAGAAAGAAGGCTTCCTTCTTCTCTCATTGTGACCGGCTAATCTTCTTCTGCAACTTCTTTTCCCATTATCAAACTCCAAGAGGAAATGAAACCTGCTGCACTGTTGGCAAAACCTCTGTTCAATACCGTTAACGATAACCACAGAAGTCTTTGAGTGAGCCTCGCAAACTCTATGCCTTTTGTGGTAATCTTTGGAAGAGCTCAGATCCATATTGCACCCATGGACTTGACACAAGGGAGAGCTTGAAGAAGCTCGAGGCTTTTTAGCTGTGGAGGAAGTATTACCATCATAGTTCCCGTAATCCATAAAGCTCCTAAGTTTGAAATCTAGACTAGACAAGTTTGAAGAAGAGGAAACAGCACAGAGTCCATTAACATCATCAACCTTGTCAAATTCATTAGAGAGTCCCTGAGCCATGATGGATCTTGGATTCTCAGGAAAGGAATCAGAAGGTAGAAGGGAGGTTCCATAGCTCCAAGAATCCATCAGCAAAACTGAAACTTACAAAACACTAAACGTAATCAGTACAAGGGGGATCAAGTTAGAAGCTTTTTTGCTTTCTTCAACAAACAAATAAAGAAGGAAGCTTTCAATGTCTTTGAGAATTCAATTGTCCTTGTGAGTGAGAAAGATTCAGTTATTCATCGGATTGAGACAAACCCACAATCAAATTCAGACTCTAAACTGTGAAACGAAGAATAAAAATCAACACTTTTTTTCCATCAAAAACAGGGGAAACTCAAAAAAAAAAAAAAAACTGGACTTTCCCTATTCCATTTTAAATACAAATTGAAGGGTCTATTGGGAAGTAAACAGGAGAACCAAATCGAAGAATCAAAAAATAATAAGTAAAGAATGAAAATACTAACCGATTTATTAGGATAACAGAGATGAGACAGAGAGAGGAACAGGGGAACTCTGTTGATAGATTTGTAGGGAAAATAAAAGAAAAAGTCGAATGGAGAATAGAATAGTGTTGGGGTGGTCAACATGATTTCCACTACACCACCCATCTTTCTTCTCCCACATCCTTTCCCTTTTTCCTTTTTTTTTTCTTTTTACAAAAATTCTCCATCTCTGTAAATTTCTTTTTTTTTTGTATTGGAAGAACTTCAAAGGCAATCTATGGATACCGTATTTACTGGGTACAATAATGATCGGAGACACCGTACTAAAAAAAACAAACTGAAATCAACATCTTATTAGAGAATCTTCAATGCAAAACTCCATTTTTACTCCAAAGATAAAGGTGATAACAAATGAAAATGTTGAAGTGCAAAGGTTATCCTATTTTTTACTAATGGCAAACAACATCAAATTTTGTAAAGATAGAACCAATAATGTATGTTTTCTTACAAGAATTCTAAGTTTCATTTCATCGTATACGTACGTATTATTGCAAGTTTACTAGTAAAAT
Organism: Brassica napus; assembly: GCF_020379485.1. Classification (NCBI taxonomy): domain Eukaryota; kingdom Viridiplantae; phylum Streptophyta; class Magnoliopsida; order Brassicales; family Brassicaceae; genus Brassica; species Brassica napus. The sequence continues at coordinate 41,679,844 of NC_063449.1, read as the reverse complement.
ACACAATTTGCATCAGAGAATTTAAATACATAAAAAGAAAACTATACTTTGATAATTTATGATGCATATAATTCTTTATATAATAATTTATCTTTTAGAAATTTCAATTTTAATTTTATAATCTTAAATTTCCATTAATGAATTTTGTTTTGCCCAAAAATAATTATCACATATACATATATGTACACATAACTTTATTTATCCAGAGACTAGAACTAATAAATTATTAAAAATTACCAGACGAACTACAGACAATATAAATATCATTGTATTGATACAATAACAGCCACAAAACAACTTGCTATGTCAGGGAGATACCAAACCCAAAAAGACCAACTAAAAATTAGTTAGGTGCAGCTCATATAACCTAGAACACTTGACTTATACTGCAACAATTCTCAAAACTAAATTTCTCACAAAAAATAATAAAATAAATATGTTTAAAAGAATATGTATTTTGACTCATCTAGAAATATCTCAAATAAAATATTTTTGAATGAATATTTCATTTTCGGATACAATTTTTTCTGAGATATCTAAAATTGAAATTCTTTTAGTGAAGTTGTTCTAGCACATCTAAATTTGTATATATATGTTTATTGTTATAAAACACGCTAAGCACTTAATAGATGGTAGATGAACCTAAATAAGATCTAGAATATATATATATATATATATTAGTTTAAGAAAATATATATAAAATATACTGAAATATCAAACTTTAGGTATAAAATATAGTTCAACATATATAAATGGTTTTAAACTATAAGAAAATAAAATATATTTAAACATATAAAGATGAATAAACATATAAGTTTAAATTATTTTGAAAATAATCAACTTAAAATAAAAATGCATAAACTAAATAATAATAAATATAATATATATATAATTATATTTATATTATAATTTTCATATTAATGTTTAAAATCTTTCTAGACGTCTTCATACACCACATATTTGGTTAAACATTATTATATGTTTGATTTATATAAATTCACATAAAACATTATATAATATGAAATTGGTACGACTGACTACCTCGAAGCGTCGACCCATCCAAAGTCCAAACCGACGTATAGACTGCATTTTCTAACATTGTAGATCATTTTCTAATGTTCGGAAAAAGACTTTATAATGTTGTTATTGGTATAATACCTAAAGAATTAATTCACAAATACAGCATATAAGGACGACGGTGGCATGTATTAGAGACCTTTTGCATGTATTAAAGACAGGCAGCACAACTGATTACTGATGTCATGTGTTCACATTATCTCAAACACTTAATTGAGACCATAAATATTAGGCATGTCCAATATGGTAAAACCGAATCATACCGAACCGAACCGAACCGAAATAGACAATATGGTATGGTTTTGGTATATACCATATAAACCGAATGGATATGATTTTATAAAAACCGTAGGATTTGGATATGGTTTGGTTTATAACCGATTAAACCGAATAAACTGAACAAAACCGATCAAAAGTAAAAACATGTAAATATGTAAATATTTTATAAAACGTCACATGAAAAATATATTTTTTATATAAGTTATTCTTTTGTTAATAATTATTACCATATTTTTATAGTAATAAAGAATCATAATTTGAAAAACACTTAAAATATAATTAAATAACAATTCATCGTAACTGAGGATTTTTATTTTCTTAGTCTTCTTCTTTTAATCATTTTGTTTTCTTTTATCATTGATTAAATTGAAGTGAAGGTTATAAATTTGATAGGTAATAACTAGAAAAAATTCTTCACAATTTTTTCTTATTTATAAACGAACAGAGTTTCACTCGACGAAGCATGACTTTGATGAACACTGAATATGGAAGAGTGGAAACATTTTCTTTCATACTTCTCTTTTGTTTTTTATTTTTATTTTCAAAATTTCGAGCTTTGATTTTAATTCTAGATTTGATTATTTCATTTGAAGGTATAAGCGTTTTTATTTTTTGTTCTTTTATTTGAAAATATAATATATTTTTAATAAATGACTGCGATGACAATATGACTCTAAAATTTATATAATATGATCCCAAACTAAATAATTATGTTTTGGTATAAAACCGGATAAACCGAAAACCGGTGGTATATAAACCGAACTGAACCGAAGTAAATATGGATTTAGAAAAGTAGTTATATTTTACTAACCGAAATATCGAAAAACCGAAAAAACCGAACTGAAACCGAACCGATATCCGGATTGAACACCTCTAATAAATATGTTCACTATAATAAAAACCCAGATAGATCACAATGGACATTGTCACGACCCACAATCCAAAATTTAAACATCTTTGGGTTGTATTCTAACAAACACGCTTTTTGATAATTATTTGGTTTGTTGGTGGCTATGCAATTTTAAAAATAAAAAGCAACAACCTACGAAGAATATTATATAGCAACTTGGGAACATTAATTTTTGTTTATAGCTATTAAATAAAATCGTTTCAAAAAAATAATATCCATATTAATGCATAAGTTAGAAGAGGAATGTTTGGGGTTTACATAAAAGAAAAAGAAACTTTGGGTTCGCGAAAAGAATACAAAAAATATTTGAGAATGAGCGAATTGAAGAGATTAGTGGTGGATCGTGTGTGGGCGCAATCGTCAGAAGTTTTACAAAACTTTTGCTTTATTACAAAATCAACCCTTTTTCTTTTTCTTTTATTTAGTTTTGGTGGGAGCCAGAGCACATCATGTTGGCCAACTAACCGCACTTTTCAGGTGATGGAATCTAAGCTAGTCCCAATTACTTTACGAGAATTAAAAAAAAAAACCTTATCTTTGCACGAATTGCCAAAAGAAACATGAATTTTTGGGATGACAAAAAAAACATCAAACTTTCATTGACTTTAGAATTAATTAACAATGTTTTCGCTGACTTGCCAATTTAGCACGCCGTCAACAAATTTAACAGAAATATTTGACGTCGTTTATTGTCGGCGTTAAGTGAAACGACGTCGTTTTCAAATGAGATGAAACGACGTCGTTTTACATGATTTAAAATTAAAAATATGTAGACCCCTGGACTCGAACCCATGTTGTTTAGTCAAATGGCAAGGTCTTTTACCACTAAGCTAGTGGAACTTTCAATGTACTTGCTAACATGTTTACTTTTATTTGGTACTGATTGAATATAAAAATATTCTCTAAAAACTTAAAAAGATCTTTAAAATTCTAAAAAATTGAAAAATAAGAAATTTTTTATTAAATCAATTTTGAAATTAAAATTGAAAATAAATTTTATTTTTCTTTAAAAAAAAAAACTCTTCCAAAATTTTCTATAAAATTAAAACGAACTTTAAATTCCAAAAAATTGAAAAAAATAAAGAAAATTTTTATAAATTAATTTTGAAATTAAAACTGAAAAATAAATTTTATTTTTCTTTAAAAAATAAAATTTTATATTTCTTAAAAAAAAAATCTCCCAAAATTTTCATAAAATTAATTTTGAATTAAAATTAAAATATTTTTTTCTTTAAAAAGTCAAAAAGTTTCCAAAATTTTCATTTTTTTAAAAAAAATTCAAATTTTTTAAAAATTATAATAAAATGCAAAAAATTAAAGTTACAATTATCAACTTTTTATGTGTGTATAATTAGTTTCAACTTTTAACAAATGTATTAAAAAAATTGAAAATTTTGGAAGATTTTTTATTTTATGAAAAGAAAAAATAAAATTTTATTTTCTATTTTAATTTCAAAATTAATTTTATAAAAAAATTCTTTATTTTTTTGGAATTTTAAAGATCTTTTTAAGTTTTTAGAAAATTTTGGAAGAGTTTTTATTTTTTAAAAAGAAAAATAAAATTTTGTTTTTTAAAAAGAAAAATAATTTTTTTTTATAAAAATCTTCTTTATTTTTTATTTTTTTGAAATTTTAAAGATCTTATTAAGTTTTTAGAGAATTTTTTATATTTAATATGTACCAAATAAAAGTAAACATGCTAGTGGTAAAATACCTTGTCATTTGACCAACCAACCTGGGTTCGAATCAAGGGGTCTACATATTTTTAATTTCAAATCATATAAAACGACGTCGTTTCATCTCATTTGAAAACGACGTCGTTTCACTTAACGCCAATAATAAACGATGTCAAATATTTCTGTTAAATTTGTTGACGGCGTGCTAAATTGGCAAGTCAGCGAAAACATTGTTAATTAATTCTAAAGTCAATGAAAGTTTGGTGTTTTTTTGGTCAGCTCAAAAGTTCATGTTTCTTTTGGCAATTCGTACAAAGTTGAGTTTTTTTTTATTACTTTAGTGTGATCTGAAAAATTTTATAGGCCTAAGAAATTACTTTATAGTTTTGTTTCATTTTCTTTCTTGTTTGTTATACTAAAATTTCTCGAGGCACAACCCATGCGGTTGATTTAGATCTGGTGAATCAATGAAAAATCAAAAAAAAAATCAAAGAATGTATGGAGAATAGTTTTTGCAAATTAATATTTATATCCATAGAACATTAAATTTAATTTGGATTAAGTAAAATAAAATAAACAATGTAAAAGTTAAATCAGAACTGTGAAACGTGAATTGGTCTTGTGGCCTTTGGCTTATTTCCTTCTCCATGCATTTAGAGCATCTAAAATCAAATTTTCTATAACTTCACTACATTTTTTACTCCATAATGAAATAAAAAAGTTGATTTTATATTTTTGTTGTTCGTTACTCTATTTTTTATTTTTAAAAAAATTGGCTATTCAAATCCATTATAGAGTTACTTTATTTTAAAAGAAAAAATAAAATTTTATGCCGAAGATGCTCTTAAGTTCAATTTTTATAGTTCCAATTAATTTAATTTGATTTTAGATTTAGTGGATCACGAAATTACCTTTCAACCATTGTCTACTTCTTTGTTTTTGACCTAATTTGCGCCTATGGTTTCCTTTTCCACCATTGTTGGCATTATATTCAATGTTCTTTGCATATAATCTAAGCAGTCTTACTGTTTCAAAGTTGCGGTCTTTTGATCTCGAAGTGCTTATTTTTGTTGTTACTCAGGCCAAGGTATTTGAAAAATTAGATAGAAATAGGAGCGACTTCATTCATTAGGGTCTTATGTTCTGATCTTTGAAACTACGCAGTCTTATTGATACGAAGTTGTGTCCTTTGATATCTAAACTGTCTACAGTAGTTATGTTTAGTGGTATATGAACAACTCGAATCATGAATCCGACAGTTTCCCCTTTGGTGGCTGCGTTTCAGAATGTTTCAGCGTTCTTGTTTTCGTCACATTTTCATGTGATTTTGACATTTAAATTTTTCCAGTGAATTTGACTTCTTCTTCTTGTTTTACAGGAAAAGCTTTACTAATGGATTGTGAGACAAGAAGACGAAGGAACAAGAGCCTCCACTAATGTGACTGTGAGTCTCAATTACTGTGTATCATCTTTATCTAGATGCTGTCACGGCCATTATTGGTCCTCACAATTGCTGAGGATCTCACAGACTAGTCAGAGTTAAAGTAAGAAGCCTCATGTGGTACTGTCTCTCATGCATCTTCAGAATCACAGTATGAGCTACAAACGTCTCAGTCTCTATCAAGGGACACATATCAAGAATGTTTTTGTAAAAGACTCGAGAATGTTTAAGTATGTTGTTAGTTTTTTCAAAAAAATATTTAAGTACTCTTTGTAGTTTTTGGTCAGAATCACTACACCCTAAACAAACCCCCAAACCCATAGTGATATGCAATAAACCATTAACAAACCCTAAAGAAACCCTAAACAAATTCCTAAACCTTAAACAAACTGTAAACCCTAAACAAATCCCTAAATAACATTATATTCGATATTGCCATTAAGAGGGTTCAACCTTAATGTACCATTTCACTTAGAGGATACCAAGACAGAAAACAAAAAAAAAATACACTTAGAATTTGAGTACTTCAAATACTCTTAGTTTTAGCTGCTTTATCAACTTGGAAAGTTGATGGCGAAAAGAAATTTCTTTCAACTTCAAATATTTTTGGTTTTAGCTGCTTTTATCTCTTTTGATCTCATTGAAGCATGTCTTAGTCACTGCAAGTTCTTCGAGAGAAAAACGAAGGAGAAAATATTCTTTGAGAGATTTATGGTAGATTTAGTTTAGATTTAGGAAACATCTTTAGCTGAATATGGAAGTTTTCATATTTTACGGATTTGCCTAGAGTATGTATACTACCTACGCAGAACACAGTAGAGTAGGTGAGAAACATATTCTTCCTATAGGCGTCATATAACATAAAAAGCAGAACATGTTATGGCACGTAATCTAACCAAGATATATCGTTGAGTTGTGGCTATATGTTGTTATCAAACTGTAGGTAGAGTGAAGACATCTTTCTTGATTATAACGTAACAAATTATAGACTTGTTAGAATATACAAGAAATGTTAGTTTACGTTGTATACCCAAGATATATCTATGTATAAAACTTAGTATCTGATTTCTAGACTAAGTAGATTACCAGAATGAGTATTCTAACTGTAGCTAGAAGATAAAATAAAATATGATTCCACTTTTAAAAAAAAACTTTTAAACATATATATTGTCATACTTATGTTTCCAATAGTTTTCATATTTTTTAACATTTTTAAAATTCAGTTTACTATTTTTCCCGTAAAAGAAGAGTAAAATATGTCTAGAATTGACCAAAATATCAGAAGTTCTATTGTGACAAATAAAAGTTCAAAGTGTCTCATTTTTCCAGTTTTCCCTAATTATTACTTTGCTCCTAAATATATGATGTTTTACATAATTTTGATGTTCTGATATATAAGATGTTTTCATATTCCTAGATAATTTTTACTTTATTAAAAACTGTGTACTCAATCATATTTTAATAGTCTATTTTGTAATTGGTTGAATACATTAATTTATAATTTTAATGATAATTTCTAGACAAAAATAGTTTTTTAATATGTGTGTTTATACCTAAACATCTTATATTTAGGAACACACGGAGTATATTAATATAATTTATAATTGTACTTAAAATTTAAATAGAAAAAAATGCAACCAATTGTGAGTGGACACATTTCATGTAAGTTTCCGAAGTTGTATTGTCGGTCGCTAGGCAGAGGTACGTCTCTCTATCTCTCTTCTCTTTTCAAAATTCTCTTTCATACTTCTCATATATATTTTATTATTAAATGAGAAAAAATCTATGGAGAGTCTAGCCGATGCGGCTGCTCTCACTTAAACACGGATGAGAGTGGAATGTTGAAGAACGGTAAAAGAAAAAAAAAGTAGATCAAAGATCTCTAACCAACCAAGAGTTTAAGCGATCTATACTATTAAAACAGAAGTCATGACTCAATTCATGTGTTGTGATATTTTTATTTTGGACCACTTTTAAAAAGTTAATTACATAGTTCTTTTCTTATAAATATTTGAATTTTTTTAACAAACAAATTAATTAGATATTCCTATATTTTCTCTGAAATCATATCTGAATAAAATTGTTCATATCTTTTTTTTACAATATAAATTTCGTGTTTATTTATAACATACATGTACAATATAAATATATATTTATTTTTGCATTAAAATCAACATTTTCAATATTTAATTAATTTCGTGTTTATTTATAACATATATGTACATTTCATTTTTACTCGAATTATATTTAGTTAATTTCGTGTTTATTTATATTTCATTTTAACTAAAACAAACCTTTAAAATATCTAATTAATTTTGTAATTATAATTAAACTCATGTACAATTTTGTATTAATATTGTGATATTAATTTAATATAATACTTTTCAATTAAGTTTTTGATCTTTAACTAATAAGATTTTCAATTTAGAATTTTGTATCACATGATTGAAATATGCTATCATTGAAAATTCAAAACAAATAAATTAAATTATTGCATGTAAACTATAAAATTACTGTTTTTTAAAAAATTTATATTAAACAATTAGTAATGTTTATGTGTGTAAAAATAAAAATAAGCACCGTACGGTTGTGCGGATCAAGATCTAGTAATAATTAAACTTAAATTTAACTCTTTGATAAACATAAAGATCGAGTTGCAAATAATTGATGGTTGAAATTTCTACTTCAAAAATAATTTTTTTAATACTGAATTAATATTTAATTAATATAATTAATAAAATAAGCGGAAACCAAATAAACCTAAATCTAAATAAGTAAAATTGGTATATATGACAACATTTACATCATATAGTTCTCGAACCTAAGAGCATCATTAACGCATGCTTATTTTTTTATTTTTTTTATCTGATTAAAAAAAAAATCAATCGCAGGCCGCCACGTGTCGGTGGGGCCCGTGAACAGTACAAACAATCCACATAATTCGACGCTTATCTGGGAGCATCAAGCAGCTGCTGTTACATTTTAGGTGGGGCCCACCGACTATTAAACTAATTTTTCCTAAGCAACCTCTTCCTAAGCTACCCGTTAAAGATGCTCTAATTGCAAACTCACAAAAACTCACCATTTGTGAGTGTCTTTACATGCAAGGTTCATTATCATACCATTTTACTTTGCATAATTACCTCAACTTTATGATAATCACATGTTTGGACCCTCCACCCACTACGTTATTTATTTCATATGTCCCAGTTTGTGTATATTGGTGACATGTATCATTGTTTGTAGCTCCATGAGTTTTCTTGTCTCTCTCTTTTTTCACATTCGGCATGAGTTTATTGTTTATACATTTGACCCTCCTGTCTGTTTGATTTGGTTTACTTAGTAAATATTGAAAACTTATAGAAAATACTTACACGAAACGTATCTCCCCAATAATTATATATTTGATGTAATACTATAAAGAAAAAAAACATTTCCTTAACCTACCTATTGTATGATTAAAATGGGATCATCTTTTGGCAGAATCCCAAAAGTATATTTTCAGTAAATGGAATTCTCATCGCTATTTAGCTTCTTTTTTTTTGTTCCAAAATTCTATTTCACCATATTGTACACTACTCAAATCAACAAAAGCGTCTTTCTAAACGAAAACAATATAAAACGAATTTCGGTCGCATTCAAAAAAGAGTTGTAGTCAGATAACTTATTTAACGACCAACACATCATAATTGTCCTTGAAAGGCAATACTATACTAGTGCGTATATATGCATGCATTAATTTATAGGTAAAATTGAGAAATTTGAAAAGCAAGCGCAATCTATGCATGTCAAAAAGCTTTGGATATCTCTTTTGTCCTCGATCAGTTTGTTAATAAATTGATTTATCTAAAGCAATTGATAATTAATCTTTTAAGGTTAAATCAATCTTCGACCTAAACATTAGTTATACTTTGTCATATCTATCAAAGCTCTATGACAACTCTAAAAATAAGCCATTGATTGCTAATTCTTATTAATATAATATTTAAGTTTGTAAGTATGAACAACTGAACTTACATGTGGATAACGTTGTTGTTCCCCAATTTTTGTTTGTTTTCTTTCCTTTCATGTGACAGATCCATCGTTAAGTACTTAAGGTGAGAACTAGTGGCGTCATAACTCATAACCGACGACAAAAAAGACTCCTAACTAACAAATTAATATATGTAAGAGAAAAACAACCAAGTGAGTAAGACCATCATTAACGCAGGGGTTAATGACGTCTCTTAAGGCAAAATTTTAAAAAAATTAATAAAAAAAAGAAGAAAAGCATAGACTCGCCTCTTCCGTAAGGTGTAGAAGGCCCGCCTCTTCGTTGACACGCGTCAAGCGTAGAGACGCTCTTTCTTCGGTTACGAACGCGTTCTCTCCCTCTCTCTCTCTCTCTCTCTCTCTCGAAAGCTCTCTCAAAATCTCTCTCTGCGAAAGGCGATTCGGTTCTCCTTCGGTGGCTCTCGTCGGCGCTGTCTCGGCGACGTCTCGTTCAGTGGCTCCCGTCGGCGACCTCTCTCTCGCTGGTTCTCCTCGAGGCGTCGGAGCTCTCTCTTGGTTCCTCTCCTCAAATCGAAAGGTAAGCGGTTGTTCTGTTATTGGTTTTGCATGTCTTAGATTAAGCATTTTCTTGGTCTGATCGGTTGTTTTTCTTTGTAGTTTGTTGGTTTTGTCTCTCGGTGGGTCTTTTCCTCCAAGATTTCACTCGGTGGCTCATCTCAAATTGAAAGGTTAAGCAGTTCTTCTATGGATTTTGCATGTGAATGATTTAGAATCTGCATGCTCTGTTGATTCGAAGATTTTAATTGTTGTTTCTGATGTTTTTGATTCGGTATGTTTCGTTTTAAGATTGATGGATGAAGAACATTTTGTTTGAATAAGTTTGTTTCAATTAAGAACAAACTGTTTTAAGACAGATGGATCAGGAATGGTTAATGCTATGTAATAGATTGCATTATAATAGATTGATTACGCTTGATTTGTTAGTTGTTTGGCTTCTTTGTATGAAATACTTTTTGTTTCTGTCTTTCTGTTTACATATAGCAGGATCAAGGTTCATCGACCAAAGGTTCAGAGCAAAATTAAGGTTAGTGTTACTCTGTTTTTTGGTTGTGGAAACTAATTGCTTTAAGTTCCGGTTTGAATTGAATCGAGTGTAATAAATGTGTTGGTTTGAGTTAGAAAATGGTTGTGTGATAAACAAAATTGATGGCTAGATAGAAAATGGTTATGTGATTAATAGAAGTGTAGTTTGTAGGTAAATGTCAACTCGTTTTTTCTCTGCCATCTAGCTAGAAGTGAATGTAGTAGATAAATGTGAACTTATTTGTTGGTTGTCATCAATGCATCTGAAACTTCATTTCTTCTCTTCCTTCTCTGCAATCTATAAACATAAATTCCTCCTTCACTTTCTTATCATCTCCTTCATCGTTCTTCATCATTCTCCTCCCTATGGATTCTCAAAGGCAATCTTCTAGCTTTTTAGACTTACTAACCAGTCAGTTACCTAATAATGAAAACCCATCTCAGTTACTGAGTTTTTCTCCTAGTCCAGCCAATGAAAACCCATCTCAGTTACTGAGTTTTTCACCTAGTCCAGCCAATGAAAACCCATCTCAGTTACCTAGTCCAGCCGTTGGAGGATATTCTTCACGTGCACAAACTGGTGAGGAGCGTAAGCAAAGGTGTAAGTGGTCAACAGCTGAAGATCTGGTCCTCATCAGTTCATGGCTTAACACCTCCAAGGATCCAGTAGTTGGGAATGAGCAAAAGGCAGGAACGTTTTGGAAGAGGATTGCCTCTTATTATAATGCAAGTCCGAAGGTGGTTGGTTTCACTAAGAGAGAGCCAAGCCACTGTAAGCAAAGGTGGGGAAAGATAAATGAAGGTGTCTGCAAGTTGGTGGGGTCATATGACGCTGCATCCAAACAGAAGAGCAGTGGCCAGAATGAAGATGATGTTTTGAAAGCTGCACATGAAATTTTTTTCAACGACTACACGGTTAAGTTCACATTGGAGCATGCCTGGCGGGAGCTTAGGAATGATCAAAAATGGTGTGGGACTTATGGAAGTAGTCAACAAAGTTCTGGTGCAAAAAGAAAGAGGGTGGGGGAACAACAATCTTTTCAGTCATCAACATCTATGCCGAGTGTCAATGGAGAGGCTTCTCCAACAGCTAGGCCTATTGGCGTTAAGGCAGCAAAAGCCAACAAGGGTAAAAGGGCAGTGGGAGAAGAAGAGAAGATTCTGCAAGGGTTTCAGCAAATGTGGGAGCTCAAGCAGAAGGACTTGCAAGAACAGACCCAGTTACTGAATATGAAGGATAAGGTTAACAAGTCCAAACTGCTTGACAGTTTGCTTGCGAGAACAGAGCCACTTACTGAATTAGAAGTGGCTCTTAAGAATAAACTGATTAGTGAAATGTTAATGTAATCCTTTAACCTCGAGTGTTTTTATGTAAGATATTTCTAGTCAATGCTATCAATGTTGCTGTGAAATTGATGTGTTATATATATGTATTGTCTTATATAAGTTGATGTGTTATCTAGATTGATGTGTTATTTATATTTATTGTCTTTTCTCATCTATTTCTGTTTTTTGGCTTTTCAGGGGAACAAGTGACACACATACAGAAATGGAGGCAAGAAAACCAATTATTTGTGGCCTCTCAGCAGGAGGCATCATACCGCCTCTCCCACGAGAAGATACAGACGATGATGTTGAGGATATCCCACCAACTGAAGCAGAAGTGGTGAAGATATCAGATGAAGAAGAAGACGATATCGTGGAGTTATCAAGCGATGAATACAGGAGAAGTATGGGGTACTTGATTAGGGTGGAGGAAGAAGAAGATGACATTGCACCTGAGTTCAGAAGGATGGTGCAAATGATGCATGAGGAAGAGAAGAGGCTGACAGAGGAGAGGTTCAAGGTGTTGAAGGCGGGAATCAAGCTAGAAGAAGGACAATCCTCTACGGGTGATGGTAAGAGGAAGAGAAGAGGCTGAGTCCGTGACCGTCTTTCTCTCACATGGATCAGCTTTGTTGTACTGAGTCCGTGACCGTGTCTGCATTGTCTTTGTCTTTGTGTCTGCATTGTCTTTGTTTCACATGTCTCTGCATTGTCTTTCTTTTTGCATTGTCTTTGTTTCACATGTCTTTGTTTCTTATGTCACATGGACTTGTAAGGACTTTTGTATTTTGTCTTTGCTCTCTTTCTAGTTCCCGTGACTGTCTTTGTATTAAAATCAATTTCAAGTAGTATAAAGCCTTCAAGCATCTCTCACTCTCTCGTTCACATATCACAACAAAACCAACCAACCAAGCTTTGTTCTCTCTTTCTCTCTAATTACCAAACGAAACAACCAAGCTTTGTTACCAAACCAAATCACATTCCCTATTCCCGTGTAAACCAAGCTTCATATCAACACTTATATTCCCTCTTCCCGTATTCTTACCAAACCCAAATCACATTCTCTGTTCTTACCAAACCAAGATCAAACCAAATCACAAACATGGCATCTTCTTCAGAAAATAATTTTGAAGATTCACTTGATGATTACTTTAATCAATATTTTAATCAAGCCTTTGAGACTTTATCCATGCGTCATCAAGAAGAAGGTAGGAAACAAAGAAAAAAACGGGCTTATATCGAAGGACATCGTGAAGAAGGGCACATACGTTTATGGAATGACTATTTCAGTGAAACGCCAACATATCCTGAAAATTTCTTCCGACAACGATTTAGAATGAACAAGCGATTGTTCATGCATATTGTTGATCGATTCTCCAATGAGGTTGAATTCTTTCAACAAACGCAAGATGCACTTGGAAGGAATAGTCTCTCTCCACTCCAGAAGTGTACAGCATCCATTCGTGTCTTGGCATATGGTACTGCGGCTGATGCTGTTGACGAATACCTCCGACTCGGTGAAACTACTACTCGGTCATGTGTGGAACATTTTGTGGAAGGCATAATATATTTATTCGGCGAGGAGTACCTAAGAAGACCAACACCGACTGATCTTCAACGTTTACTTGATGTTGGTGAGGCTCGTGGATTTCCCGGGATGGTAGGAAGCATCGATTGTATGCATTGGGAGTGGAAGAATTGTCCCACCGCTTGGAAAGGGCAATATTCACGTGGCTCGGGAAAACCAACAATCGTTTTGGAGGCGGTTGCTTCGTATGATCTATGGATATGGCATGCGTTTTTTGGACCTCCAGGTACCTTAAATGATATCAATGTTCTTGATCGTTCACCTGTTTTTGATGACATAATTAATGGTCAAGCTCCGCAAGTCACCTTCTATGTCAATGAAAGAGAGTATCACATGGCTTACTATCTCACCGACGGTATTTATCCGAAATGGGCTACTTTTATCCAATCAATTTCACTACCACAAGACCCAAAATCAGCTTTATTTGCTAAACAACAAGAAGCTGTCCGAAAAGATGTCGAGCGGGCTTTTGGAGTCTTGCAAGCTCGCTTTGCCATCGTTAAAAATCCGGCACTTTTTTGGGATAAAGTCAAAATTGGGAAGATTATGAGAGCATGTATCATACTCCATAACATGATAGTAGAAGACGAACGAGATGGATACACTCAATATAATCTTAAAGAGTTCCAACAAGAAGAAGGCACCGGAAGTTCACATGTCGATCTCGATTTTGATAGGGAAATGCCTACAAATATCGCCAATATGATGGATGCTCGAACTAGAATTCGTGATAACCCAATGCATGAACAACTAAAAGCTGATTTGGTTGAACATATGTGGACTAAATTCGGACATTTATGAAGACAACTGAGCTCGGATGTATCTTTCAAATTATTATCGTGATTTTTACTTATTTTGTTTTAATGTTTTGTATTAAATTAATGTTTAAAATGTTTTATTTTAATATGTTTTATTTAATAATTATAATTAATCTTAAAAATAATTAAGTTTAATCATTTTTTTAAGAATCCCAAATTAAGAACTTACCATTAAAGTTACAAAAAAACGTGTTTTTTAAGTATAAACTCTTAACTTTCATTAATTACTAAAAAATCATTAAGACCCCAAAATTGGCTCTTGGGGTTAATGATGTTCTAAGTGGCCGAACAAACTTAACCGGCCAGTTTCTTTATTTTTATCGGTCCCATAGTCCCCCATATGTTTTTATGGCTCTTATTCTTTTTTTTTTCTGACATCAGGCTCTTATTCATTGATCGTATTTACTCTATGACAGTTATTATTAACGATATACTGTATGGTCCGAAACATAGCTCACTTATTTTCCGGTGGTTGATGTAACAAAGTGACGTAATCTGATAATAAAATATTAACAATATTTATACAAAAAAAAATATTTTACAAGAAAAATACACGTAACGAGTTGGAAACAAAATCCAAGTGAGAGAAGGTATTTTATCAAATCTACCCTCAGATCTCATACCAAAAAAAAACTTCCACAATCAAATCCCAGAAATCCAAAAGAATATTACATATAATCGATCAGACAAGAACAACTAATATAATTATTGTTTTATGGGTTTCTTACCAAGATCTGATGGATTTCATCATGACACTCCAAGACAAAGATTATAGATGAGTGTTGTTGATGTTAGCTACATTGGTAGTTTCGTAAACTGGCAAGCCTCCACGAGACAACTCGTAGTTCTGCAACTCAAAGAGATCAGAACTTGAATCACTCTCCATTCCATCATCATCCTTTCCCTTGCTCTTTATTCTCCGGTCCTCATCATCATCATCAATATCACCATCATGGTCAGCCCAAAACTTATCTTTCTCTGAGAGGTTTTCCATCACTCTAAGTTTCTCATCAAGCCAAGACAACTCTTTGTTTATTTTCTTTTCTTCCAGTACTTCCACTTGGTTTGTGGTAGAAGTGAAATTCAAGAACTGCTTGTAGTTCTTGGTGGGAGTGTTTAAATAAGGAGGAGGAGTTCTGAAACCCGAGCTTGACGACGAGAACAGAGATTTTGATGATGATGATGTCGTTGTGGCTGTTGAATTAGATTTGCTTGAGCCTAAGAGATGGCTGATACTGCTTCTTCTCCTCCTCCTCATCCACCCACCTCCAGGGATCTCCTCTTCGACTTCTCGGTCCGTTGGCTTTGCCTTTGACTTGTTCTTCTTCGAGCCCGCTTGGTGAAATAAAGAGTTCAAGAAGCTGGCAATTCTCCCACCAGGCGAGCTTGGTTGCTTGTGTCTCACGTTACCAAACCTCTCTTTGGTTATTGTAACTTCTTGTTTCTCAGGATGATCTTGGTGAAGATGATGCACCTGCTCGGAATATCTCATCGGCAAATCAAGGCTTCTTCTTCTCCCTCCTCCTAATATTCCCCATCTCCTTCGATTCTCCTCTCTCGCAGCGTTATAGCTATACTTTTGTGTGTGTGTATGGTCACCTGAGGAGAAGTCGTTGTAGCCGGAGAAGTATACGGCGGCCTCGAACACGTCGAGCTCGCCCGAATAAGCATCAGTGCGCTTGTGAGAAGACATTCTCTTGGAGACCTTATCTGGTTCTGCTGATGAGATCCCTTTCATGGACATTATTTAATTAGGGTTTGAAGATGAGATACTTGGATGATAAGGACGAACAAGTTTACAGTATATGATAGAATGAAATATAAGGTGTTTAGGTTTATATAACAACAAATAATGTGACTTGTAAGTCCTTCATCATTAAGTATGTGAATATACGGGTCGTAAAACGTATACATCATGCGATATCCATACGTCAATAATATTAATTAGTGGATTACGATAGTTTATATATTTAGAATGGTTACAAATCAAATGGTTTAAATGTTGAAAAAGTTAGAAATTTGGAGGGACATATGTCATAAGAGTTTTGTGTGACCCACTAAATGCGTGAGTGAAGAACTTAATTGAAGGAGAAGGTGGGCTCATTTGATTTTATTAGCTTTCTGATAAGGTGTAGGAAATTAATTGATTGTATTTATGATAATGTGGGTGGGGGCTATCCTCTCTGGTGTGCCTTGGATTCCAACTTTGAAGTTTTTTTTTTTTTTTTTTTTTTGTAATTTGTCCTTGGTTTTCGAAAACTTGTTCGGTTATGTACAGCAATCCACACAAAACCCATGAATCCATTAAATTCTATTTATACCAAGAAAATATTTATGAATCATAAATGTGATGTGTAATTGTTTGTAGGGACTAAAATGCAAATAAAAATATGAAACTTCAAATTTGAAGTTTTGAGTTTTTTTGAAAAACAAAAAACTTTGTATTTGAAGTTATAGAGTGTTTTTTAGAAATGTTCTAAGGCTCTAACTAATGTATAAATGTCTGTTTGAACAAATCTTTCGTGAATTTAATCTCATTTTGTAGATCAAGATTTTTCTTAGAATCTGAATACGTGTGTCTCTTTAATTTAGTAAAATAAACATTGTGGGTGTGTTTCTTATCTTTTGAAGAAGAGCTTTGAAGTCACTCATCCACGACAATTAAATCTTTATTCAATAATTATGAGAGTCAAGTTAATGATCTTTTTATAATCACTCTCAGGTCAGTATTTAGGGTATTTAGTACCCAAAAAAGTATGTAGTACAATACCCTTCAAAGAGAGATCGAATTTTAAATTTGTAATAGTGATACTAAACAAAAAGTAATCATATTGCTATTAAATTCATCATTGTAAAAACTCCAAGTCTATTGATGAGTGAAAGTTTTAAATTTACTACTAGTATTTCTTCGATTTTTCAAAGAACCGTTTGATGACTTTTTCGTTTTGTCTTTTACATATATTATTAGTCGCTTAGCTGGATTTCTGAGATTTTGTGAAAACATCGAAGAAACATATTATACGAGCAATATGGTATGCTGTTATGGTATCTCTGTCAAAATTCTTTTGTATTGAACTTAATGAATTATTTGGTTAATATTTAGGGCATAAACAAAAGTAGACTTGTCCGAATATTATGAGTTTGAATTTATCATAATCCGAGTTGTTCTACCATTTGTATGGCCAATAAAGTTTGGTATAATCTAGTCTAAAACAATATAGAATCTTGGAATCTACTTTAGTGTAGCAGGATGTTACTTAATCATGAACAAAGACTAAAAACAAGTTTTAGGAATAAAGAGATAAAAAATTCTCATAAACAGCTGATCCGAACAACCTATACCTACATATGGGAATGTCGAGCTTAAAGTAAAGATTTGGAAGACAAAAGCTCCAGCTAAACTGAAACATTTTCTCTGGAAACTTATGTCCCGTTCATTAGCTACAGGCAGCAACTTGAAAAGAAGACATGTGATAAGAGATGCAGTATGCCGACGATGTTGTAATGCTGAAGAAACAGAAGATCACATATTTTTTGAATGTGAGTATGCAAAGCAGATATGGAGAGCTTCAGGAATTTCAAACTTGACGATCCTCAATAATTTGACCAGTTTAGAAGATAAAAATGGAGCCTGTCTACAGATTTGTATGTCAGCAAGGTTAAGGCATTTTCAAGATCTACCACTCTGGATCCTTTGGAGATTATGGAAAGGGAGAAATGTGTTAGTTTTCCAACAAAAACATACACATTGGATGAATATCATACGATATACTAAGAGTGATGCAAAGGAGTGGAAGCTGATTGATGATGCAGAGATGAATGTGGTTGATCGGAGGAACAATATTACAACAGTTCAAACACAGGGTCATTGGAGAAGGCCTCCACAGGGATGGATAAAATGTAATACAGATGGAAGCTTTATTAATGAAGAAACACTAACAACTGTAGGTTGGATTGTGAGGGATTCAAACGGGACCTATAGAGGTGTTGCACAAGCTATAGGAAAACGAGTACAGAGGCCTCTGGAAAGTGAACTACAGGCTATCCTGATGGCGCTTCAACATTGTTGGAGCATAAGTTATCGCAAGGTAATCATGGAAATAGATTGCAAGACGGCAAAAGAAATTCTACAAGACAATAAGTTTCATTTTCCAGTTTATAATTGGACAAAATATATTAGAGAATGAAGTAAGAAGTTTAAAGCAATTGAATTTCAGTGGATCAACAGAAGATCAAACAAGGTTGCAGATAAGCTGGCAACTTCAAATCCAAACCGAGATTCATTTTTATTTCATTACTATGTAACAAACAACATAACAACTCTTCTTCAAGAAGATTATGTGCTATCCCATTCAAATTAATGAAATAAGTTGATATAAAAAAAAGAACAGCTGATCGGATGTGTTACAAAGACTAGTGAGATATACTATAGAGGATTTCTCAATACAGTATTAATATTTTAATCGAATAACATCAGAAAGCTGTTTTTTAATAACAAAAGAAAATGTAAATAAAGAAGAAAAAAGTCAAAAACCGAGGATACTCGACTCAGACCTCTGGCGGAACGCGGATATGGGTTGACCGAAACTAAATAGAAAAAGTTTGAATCGTATAGTTTTGTATGAGTCGGTTTATATTTGGAACCTTATTCCCGATTTTCTGGTTAATTTTAATATAGTTTAAATTTCGAAAAAAAAAACGGGCTCTGGAAGGAGGCAACGTCACGTTGTATAGATTCCATATTAAATGGTTACAAAGGCATGACATAGATAGACATGCCACGAATAGTAAGTAGTGGTTAAGATGAGATTCGAGCCCACACGTGCGGAGATATGTCAAGGGAGATGGCACGTGACATGTTTTTGGTTGTACAGCAATCAACAACAAAGACATAACTAGGGAAGAGCTTTGTCATGAGGCGTACACGTTGAAAAGGATATGTTAAGAGCACCTGATCCCCCTGGTTTTGTAGTGGACAGTTCAATCTACATCTCCATCATACCTAACCAATCCTTGATATTCATGAAAATAATGATATTTTCTTTAACCAATAAAGAAAGAATCGTTTTAGTTTTATATGTATATAAAAACGTTCTGTTAAAATAAAAGATCGCCCCATATTTCTATGATTGTCAAGTCAATATCTGGAGTTTGGAGGTTTTCGTGAAGGAAACAAAAGAGGGAGAATTGTAAGGTAGCTTTCTTTTATTGTGAACCTCAGCACTCTTAAAGTTGCTTCTTATGGCTATTCTTCTGTCACCAATCCCATCTCTTTCTATCAAACACTCCCCATGTGTTCATCTTCCGCCCCTGAAACTATCCTCTCCAATTGCAAATCATTGAAGTAGCTAGGAAACAGCCGAAACCCGATAAGTTATAACGGGGCCCATTTAGCCCAATAAGTTTATCGTATTTTTCACAATGGGCTCAAATGTTTGGCCCTACAAATAAAAACTCTTCGAACTATTACGAAAAACAATGCCTTCTTTTCGAGACAACACATTGTGGTGGGCTTTGAAAGAGTGGCCACTAGGCCTGGGCATAAAATCCGGAATCCGAACCGAACCCGAACTAAAAAACTCGACCCGTTATCCGACCCGAAACGTAAAAATACCCGAACGGGTTTTGTAGGATGGTACAAAAAATATCTGAACCCGAAGTGTTATTAACCGAACTCGAACGGGTAACCCGAAAAATCAGAAATTAATAGTCAATATAAATATTTTGAAAAATATATAAGTATTCCAATTATTAAATTCAATATGTGTGGTAATATTATATATAATAATAAATATTAAAATTCTAATAAATGCTTTAAGTGCACAATTAGTTATAAATAAATATTTTATAATTTGCTCATTGAAATAAAAAGTCTACTCTCTATAAGGGAATACATATTGTTTACAAATGATGTTTGTTTTCATGCTTGATTTAACATTTTATTGTTATTTTATCAATTTTATATGTGATAGATTAATTTTTATTTAATTTAGATGTTTTTCTTTATGTTTTACTTCAAAAAATTTGTTTTTTACTTTGGTTATATCCGAACCGAACTGATATAACCCGAATCCGTACGATATATGATTACTTTATGGGTTTTATGATGCAATACAATTTTGAACCGAACCCGAAGTGTTATTATCCGAACCCGACCCGTACTAATAAAATTTTAGTATATGACCTAGAAGAGTAAACCCGAAAATCCAAAAACCCGAAAAACCCAACCCGAATGCCAACGGGTACCCGAACGCCCAGGCCTACTGGCCACCATTTTCACCTTCCACAACTTTCATTCACACATGAATTTTTTGAGTAACAAGAAAGTTCCAATCCCTTTGGCTCATAATCTCTCTCATACACAGGATTCAGATTAGAATTAATGGTTAAACCTCTTCCCAAGGACTTTTTTTCTTTGATAAGTAAGTTGTTTACAAGTGGTAATTCACGTATGTATTAGTTATAAACTTCTAATTTACTTGATCCGAGTATGTTTAGCCGCTAGTATCATCAGTTAGAAGTTAGCTCTTGTTCAGATTTTATTTTCTTGTTCTGAAATTTTCTAAACGCACTAATCCAGACCTAACAAGTTAACAAAAAAAAGAAACCTCATCGTGGTGGTCTAGTGGTTTCCACTAGAGGAGAAGTTGCCATGTTGGTCCAGACCAGAAATCGACTCCCCTCTAATGCGAAATTATTAGCTCCATATTTGTCCACGCGGATATGGACCCATGTTTATGACCTATTTGAATACCCGGAAGAGGATCCATCCGTGGGTTGCATCTTCCACCCGGGGATTAGGTCTGTATTTTTAATAGACGCAGGTTTAACTCTTTTTCGGTCAAAAAAAAAAAGTTAACAAAAAAAACTAAAAAAATCAGAAAGTAGGCTATTATCAATATAATATGTAATATAATTTGTAAGAAAATACCAATGAATTGTGGTAGTCTAGAAGTTAGATAAGCCGCATTTAGTCTAATATGTTACGAACTTGACACTTAAAATGTTTTGTGTTTTTCTGTGTTTTTATTGAAGGGGAGAATTGTAAATTTTTAAAAGTTTATTTTTAGACAATTTCGTCTCCAAACTTAACTTTTACAGCCGTTTTGATTTGTTTAAACAAAATTCATTATTTTGAGTATTTTACTTGTTTTATGAAACAGTAATTTGCTTGTTTCAATTTAATTCTTTTTTTTATTGATAACGAAAATTGCTAATTTTGAATTAGATAAGACAATTTTTCATGATTTTTGGCCGACTAAGACATAATCATGAGAACTAGCATGATCTACCACCACGAAATTGTCTATTCTGTTCACCAACTCTTAAAAAATTGTATATTCATTTTTATGCCGTATTCAGTATATATGATAAGTATATATGATAAGAGCATCTCTAATGTATTATTTTTTTCAAAATTGAATAATTTCATAATGGTGTTGAGTTTCATCCCAACACTGTTTTATTTTGGTGTAAAAACAATTAATAAAAGAATCATTACCATTTTACAAATTATATAATTTTACCCTGTTATGAAATGTGATGGAGAAGATTTTACTACAAACTCTATTTTGAAATATAAAGTGGACAGAAATCGGAGATGTTCCAAATTCCAGATTAAACCTTAAGTACTACAAGAAAATACTAATATAAAGAGAAACCATAGGGACTATGAGATTGATCTGAATGAATGAAATATTTTCTACATTCTTCTATATATCTCTATTCAACGTTTTATGTAGTTGGTCGCTTAATTATGAAAACAAAAACTTGTCCATAAGAGCAGCCTCCCCCGTAGTTTCTTAATGAAGTTCTTATGTTTAAATTAATTAAAACTTTAAAATTGGAATAAAGAGAGTGAAGAAATTGTTTCGGTGCATAGAAGCTTGAAAATAAAAATTTACATACTTTCTCTTTACGTGTGTCATTCTTTTATTCATTCAATTTTTTTGAACTTAAAATTTAAATAACAAAATTAAAATTGTGCGAGATCCTCTCTCACATGCATCTGCAGTTGCTAATGCTCTAAGTTACTAACTATAATTATACAGTGGCGGATGTGTACCAGGAGGATGGCACTTGCTCCCATGAAATGATTTCTTTGTAATATATCCAAATTTTAGTTATCTCTCCTACTAAAAATTACATTTTAACTTTAGTATATGTTTTTTTTTTCTTTTTTTTTTTATATCCGTGGAGGATCCCATGCGGTAAGTTTAGACTAATTCCCACGAGACCTTCCGTCCGGGCACGCACGGTTATATGTGGGAAGGTGGCCAAGACGATTCGAACCTAGGACAGATACTCCAGCTGGAGTTCCATTACCACCAAACCAAGAGCTTTTGGCTAATTTTAGTATATGTGATTTGCCCTTCCAAAATTTAATGCTACATCTGCCACTGTGTTTATAATTGAGGTTTTATGTATTTTAATCTAAAACCAGATTTTTTATAGTTATAATACCAATACTATGACTTGTTTATTACTATGAGGTTCTATGCCGAAATATGTAATCACTCCAAAGTGAAACCAGTTTTGTCCCAGTCGATCATGTAATTTTTAGGCTTTGCTTATGGTGTTTTTTCGGTTGAGCTAATGATACTTGATAATAATACTATTTTGCTATAACTAATTCATAAAATAAAATAAAATTTTATTATTGTTGTATGGTGTCAATCAAACTTATATTATTAATTTGTGAATTTTCTTAAAAAAATATTCGATTCAACTCCAAAAATTAGTCTAGTTTCATTTCCTGATCTAAAGGGTATTAGACTATCATGTTCAGTCCAAAAAAGAGGGTATCAGACTATCAGCAAAAACAAAAGGGACTGGCTATCGAGATATTTGATGAAAGAGCCCATAGGCCATGTGTGGCTTGAACTACGTTGTCCATATTCTCTCCCATGTATAATTGAAGAGGATAGATAAGAGTGTAATCAATCACCAAAAGATATGAAAGGAGTGGCTTGAACTACGTTGCCAGATTGGCTTTTTCTCTTTTTGATTATTATTAGAATGTATTTTTTCGGCCACAAACACAAAAGAACCACCACACCATCCATCCCATTTTCAAGATTTGACGCGCACTGCCTTTTATCTTTTTACCCCATTTTCTCATTTCTTTTCATATCGCTTTGAATTTTAAAACGAAAATATTGTGAATTTGAAGTTACGACAGTATGTGAGGGTTAAAACGGAAGAAACTACAGTGTCTTTTTTTTTTTATCAAACAGAAGAAACTACAGTGTTTCACGAAAGTTTTCGCTCAAAAAAAAAACTTCCTGAATTTTTTTCAACTATTCCTTCATTAACACTCTAGACTAGACATAGTGATGGGTTCTATTCATATATTTAATTAATTTTGGCGTGGGCGGGAGAAGACCGTGATACTGTGATGAGAAGGATGTGTAAATATAACGGGCTTACACAGCTGTCAAAAATAAAACAATAAATGGCCTATACAAGTTTCGAACCTGTGACCTTCGCGTTATAAGCACAACGCTCTAACCAACTGAGCTAATAAGCCTTTTTAACAATTTTGTAAGTATTCTTTAAATTATACATTCGGTTTTAAGCGGCCGCTTGATACAGTTTGGGGTTTGGTAAAAGTATCCAAAGCCTACTAATCCAAACAAAGCTCATGTTCCTGGATATTAAGTTCTTTTGTAACATTGAAGAAACTAAAATAACTGAAAACTCTAATTCTTTTGCTACCTAGCACTTACGTGCAGTACCTTCTTGCTTCATTTCGAGTTCTTAAGATATATATTTATTTATGAATGTAATCATGTATACAGAGAAAAGAGAGATATGAGCGTGGTGGTTAGAAGATAGCATCAACATATGTACTTCTGCATCTATAATTATTTTCGTTTGAACGTAGTAGATAAATGTTTCTAATTATAAAGCGCAGTTGTTTCAGTAACAGAACAAAAAAAACTGATAAAAGATTTCATAAGTTATACGTTAAAAAAATTCTGACATAACACTAACATTGTTTGTCTAGCAAAAACTTTAATGTTCAGTTTATGTTTTTATTTTTAGAATTGGGAACTTAAAAAGATACATATACACAAGTGTGGTAGAGTGGTAATGCGGGTCTGGAAACGTGGTAAGCATCATGGGTTTAAAATCTACCACAGATTTATTCGCTTGTGTGACCAGACGACATCTAATTCCCATTGCACGAGTAACCAGGTCTGTCTGACACTGATGGACAAATCTCCCGGAGTAAATTAGTTTGGCTTCGCCCCGCCGGATACCCAGTTTATCAGAAAAAGATACATATACATGATATATAGATGGTGGGGCTAAAATCTAATGATGTGTACATTAATTGGAACATTTGATGTGGCTGGATGGAACCCCAACTTGCTCTTTGATAGAGACCTAATAACTAAGACAGCTTTGCCTTCATTCATTTCTTCTTGACATTTTGAGTTCCCACGTCATCCTTTCCCCCGTCTTATGATCATTGTCCGGTCTACACAATTGAATTAACTGTATTTAATGTTTCACATTATTTGAAAATTCAATATCCTCCGTATATTATAGTTTCTCAGAACTCTTGAGTTTGAAACTAATCCGTGTAAATATTTGATTACTATGCAGAGGCGGATCCACAGAGGAAGATGAGGTGTCACCTGACACCCCTTAAATCACAATAAATATTATTTTGGTTGAGAAAACAATGAAGAATTGGTAGTTCCGCTGGTAAAGTACTCCTCTTGACCCCCCTGTGACACCTTTGAATCATTTTTGTTTTTAAATATCAAGTTTGACTTAATTCCTGGGTTCGCCATTGGTACTATGTACTAACCTAAAATTAACGTATTTCTACAAAATCGGGAATTAACATGAATGAAAAGATCATACACCGGAATCATGGGCAGGAGAGAAACAAAAGGCTTCACGAGGGAGCAGTGACGTGCGAAGGTCTACAAGGGCTTGAGGCAAATATAAAAAATGGTGTTTTTTAACCAAAAATAAAGTAGCAGCAAAAATTAAGAACTAGAAAAATTAGCAGCACAACTATAAAACAATCAGCACTAGTATAACAATATATAAATTGTTTTAAAAAATAAATTAGCAGCAAAAATTAAGAACTAGAAGAATTAGCACTACATGGTACAGGAAGAAATATATACCTTAATACAAGAAGAGACGGTGATGATTAAATAAAAAGAGATACTCTGCTTGTTGACAGAAGCACACAACAAGGAACCAAGAAGAAAGATGGTGGGATAATGCATGAGAAATAAGTTATACATACAACATAAGAATATATATAGATGATAATGTATAAAGTAGTTGCGATTTTTATTCTCTTTCTATTTAGGAATTTTGATAAAACGAAAGAGATGTTCCTTTTTAATTTTGGAAAGTTGACAATAAAACAAAATTAACTTTTTCTGACAAAAGTATTGAAAAGCAATTTTGGAGGTTCGAACTTCTCATGATAATATAGCATGCTAACTAATTTTTTTGCCTAAAACCACTATGCTACACCAGATTTTTGGAATTATGGAGTCCTAAAAATTTTTTTTTACATCTAGAGACATTTTATCAGATTCAAATTACACTACAAGACACTTATCACTTGAGACACATTTTTTTTTGTCAAAAAGACTCTTATGACCCTAAAGTAAATTAAGAGAATTTATCTCCTCTTCTTATTTCATTTTATTATTTTTCTTATTCTACTTTATGTATTTATTTACTTTTATTTCAAGTTCTAAAATATTAACAAAAATAATTGTCATAATAAACTATATATAAAATTCTCTATCTTTTAAGATTCATGTTTATATATATATATTATACATATTAATGTGTAAACAAAATGTGGACGTGGACACCAAAGCGTGGATAACAGAATTATAAATTAGTTGTGGACATGAACATTTTAACAGAATTATAAACTAGTTGTGGACATGGACAATATTTCTTCGATTCCATTCATCATCTCAAGATCTAAATTCAACTCTAATCAAAATTACATCCATCCACATCATGACAAAGCGCAAATTTCTTAGATCAGAAATCTCTGACATGCAAGATCTATTACTCTCCGACAAAAGGTAAACGATTCTTCGATTTTTCTCTCCGCTCATACTCACAATATCATCTCTTTCTCATCTTGATTGAATTTTAACTGCAGATAATTTATCAATTGAGCTGAAGAAGCCAAGTGTTTGTATTGGAGATAACAGAGTCTGTGTCCACGTTTTAAGGTATAATTTTAGTAACATGAGTCCATGTCCACGTATTGTTGTATAGTTTTATGGAATCAAAACAAAGAGTTTGTCCACGTTATCTACTATAAACACATTAACAACACATATCCACACATTACTCATCACCCGTCTACAATTCACCCGTCCACAAATCACCCAACCACGCATCACTCGTCCACAAATCACTCATCCACAAGTGTCATTTTCATTAAGGGCAAAATTGTCCACAATATGTTAATGGCCCACAACAATGTGTGTCACATGTAAGAAGTGTCTATAGGTGTAATACAAAGTCAAAAAGTGTCTCTTAGTGGAATCAACTCCCTAAAAAATCTATAAATTTTGGGGGCCCGAGGCAAAAACCTTTTTGGTTACACCTTAAGCACACCTCTGTGAGGGAGTCATGGCAACACCGGAATCTACCTTTAAACTCATCGATAGACATGTCCGTGATGTTATTTTGGGCATGAGGAACAGGAAAAATTTCATGAATCTCATGCTCTGTTGATTGAGGCACGAATAACTCTGCTTCTGATCTTTGTTTTAGGCTATCCTTGTTTGTATATTCTTTTTTTCCAAGGCTTACCCTAGCTGATTTAACCCTTTTGTAACAAGTTACAAACCTTTATCATATTTATATGGAATTAAAAGTTTGACAAAAAAAGGATCATACACTTCGCTGAACCATTTCCTAAAATCCAGTAAGATACGAAGCAACCTCACAACTCTCGTGAACACAGGTATCATTCATCGGTGACAATTCTTGGGATCCGATTTATAAAGACTATATTACGGTTTTATGCGTTATACCATTCAAAACTACTTCGAATGTATGACTAATATTTACAACTTTGAAGATATATATTACCTTCTCCGATGAAAAATAATTGTTCTTATGTATTTGGAGTCGAAGATACAGTTTAGTGGAGATATTGTATATACTAGGTAAGGAACCCATGCGATATTGCGTGGGAACTCATTTTTAATAAATAAATATAACATATTATAATTTATATATTATATAAAAATAATTTTGTTTTCAAAAAATTCTCATGTCAAAACGTAGAACATATGTGTTTATATTTATTTATAGATAATATTAAAAATGTATATTCTATAATTTTAAATTACAACTAAAATACAAATACATCAATATTAATAAAATTATACATTTTTTATTATTTGAGGTAAGTTACTCTAAAATTTTAAACTATATCAATTTATAATAAATAAATAAAATCTCTTATTAAACAAAAAAATCTTTTTAAATAAAAAATGTATCGTTTACGTTAGACGGTTGTGTTGTTAACGAAAATGTACGAACGATTCATAACCTAAAAGGTACGAACTAAGGGATACAAACATGATGTGATTCAAGAGGTATGAACTTGTTCCAAGGGGTGGACGAATGTGCTTTGACCGAAGGTATGAATGTGTCATGACCGAAAAAGTGTAAATGGCGTGAACGAAAGAGTGTAAATTGAAATTGAGATCCATAAGACAAAAAGTTTATGGATGGATAAAAATAGGCAAAATCTAAGAAATATTAAGAAAATGATATATATTCTAATTTGGATAGACTTTTTATGTTGTCGAAAAAATGTCATACTCTTATATCACCACCACCATAGTTGACCATAAGACAAAAAAGTTTCCGGATGGGTAAAAACAGGCAAAATCTAAGAAATGTTAAAAAAATGATATATTCTAATCTGGATAGGTCATACTCTTATATCACCATCACCATGGTTGACCTTTAACATTCTCTCAGTGATGTCTCGTTCGCACTTTTTTAGTCACGATCCATTCTTACCTCTTCAGTCATGATTCATTGGCACTCCTTTGGATATGACTCGTTTGCACCCTTTCATTCACGATCCATTCACGTTCTTTCAGTTAAGATCCGTTCACACTCATACGGTTACGATCAGTTTACTCCTTTTGGTCACGACACATTTGCATTTTTTTGTCACAACCCATTTGCAATCTTTCGGTCACGACCATTTGCACCCTTTGGTCATGACCCGTTTGTAATTTTTCGGTCACGATCCATTCGCAACCTTTCGGTCACGACCATTCGTAACCTTTCGGTCACGACCATTCGCAAAAGACACAACTTTAACAATAAATAAAATTTCTATAAAAATACACAACTTTTCAACATTGTTTGGTTTTTTTTATGTAAAACATTTAAGAGATGCAACTTTTATGTATAAAACTTAAGAGATTCAAATTTTCATATTAATCAATACACTGATTTTTAGAAATAAAACAATTGCAAATATTAATTAATAGATATGAGCAAAATAAAAATGAAATGACATAATTTTTCATCTCAATACTAATAAATACAACTTTCATAGAAAAAATTTAAGAGATGCAACTTTCATATAGATGAATAGTTACATTTTTTCCAGTTTAAAGGTGGTGTTTTTGAAATGATACTTATATGAATGATCACAACTTTTCAATTTAATTAGTCACATTTTTTCAATTTAAAGGTAGTTATTTTGAAATGATACATATATAAATAGTCACAATTTTTCACTTAAATAATTACATCTTTTTAATTTAAATACTAACTAATACACAACTCTTGAAACGAAAGGACATATCTTAATATATAATGAAAAGACACAACTTTTAACAAGAAATAAAATTCATATAAAACACACAACTTTTCAACATTGTTTGGGTTTGCTATTATTAATTGTTTTTTTTACCATTTTATTTGATTAGTGAAAATTATGCTTTGAAAAGACATGGACATTGGACTATTTATAGATTTTCAAAAATTTGTTTGAAGAGTCACATATTTTGAATTAAAAAGTTGTGTCTTTTTGTAATAATACTTATATGAAGAGTCACAACTTTTCAATATAAATGATCACATTTTTTCAATATAAATAGTTATTTTAAAATAAAAAGACACAACTTTTAATTGTTGAAAAGATACAACCTTTCAACATAAGTGGAATTCACAACCTTTTGAATTAATTGGAATTGCTATTATTAATAGATATATAATATATTACGGTATACATAACAAACTGAAAAAATAGTAGAAATGGATACCAAATGGGATAAAAGAAGGGTGGAGATGTAAAGAAAGGAGAAGATAATGGGTAGTATTGCGACGTTGTCCTTAGGCCACGAGCTTAGATTCTTTTAGTTTTGCTTAATTTGTTGTGTTTATACTTTTCCTTTTGTTGCTTACTACTTTTGCTCATTATCTCCATATACATATATATCATTCACATATATAGTATACTATCATCAAATGAGGCTCTATGCTCTTTTCCTGTAACTCGTGCATCACTTCAAATCTCAAGATGTACATGATTTTTTTTTTGAACAGAACTCAAGATGTACATGATTAAATTTGGTTTTATAACTACGATCATTTCTGTATATATGATCATATATAGATGCTGATTTTTCATATCTGCTATGAAAAAAGAAAAATATGAAATCTACAAAGTTCGATTAAATACTACCTTCAAGTACAGTATTTTGATATCAGGTAAATGAAGTTGCTTGTTATAACTTTCTTACAAGTATGTGTATGAAACCCTAATATATCTTTAGAATCAGAGGCCTAATTAAAACAAACAAATATAACATTCTTAATTTATTTTAGGGTTATTTTTGCTGTCAACTATTTTCCATTAACACAATCTCAAACAGTTTTTATTTATAGGATATGATTGTCTCATCAATAAATTGACATTTGAAACAATTAAAATCATATTCGAAACAATTGTTGGTCACCACATTCCACATTTACAGAAAGGTAATATTGGTTTGAAACATCTTTTCATGTTTTGGAAGATGCACAAAGCTTGTGTCATATGAATAATAAACCATGTGTATACGGATAGATGAAACTCAAAATCATTTGCATCGTAGGTTATAACTTATACCCTCAATGATTAGCCTAATAATAATAATTTGAAACTGTTTTTTTGTCAATAAAGAGTAATTCTAGATCATCTACAAAAATAGACAATAATAATAATTGAGACAACAAAAAATTAGACGCTCCCAAGCACCTTTCCCAAGACTACTGTTTCAGAGTTAACTTTAGCTACACCCACCGCTCAAATCTCCCCTCTCACCGCACGAGAACAGTACCACCACCGCAACTACTTTCCGGCAGAAGTCTTCTTAGCGTTTCGAGCTCACCAGAGCTCGGTCATCTCTTCTACGGTCTTAAATCAACGACCTTATGGGTAATATGAAGCAGATCTGGAAAGGAGGATGGACCACAAGTTGTCAAAGCATTAAGGTTGTCTCCCCCTCAGGGAACAATCCTTAACCTTCTTTTACTTTACATCTTACTGTCTACTACAGTTTTTACCTCGTCTCTGAGGATTTACCCAAGTTTTGGGTTCGGTCTTTACTGCATCTAAATTTACTTCAAAGTGGTTGGTTGTTACGATTTATGATGGCTCACCGGTACTCACGATCTGATAAAGAAAAATGGGTTACAAGCTCATCTAGATATACTCGCCGACCTCCAGTAAAGATTCCAGCAGTAGATAACAAGGCCTTAATAGAGGAGAATAAATTTACCCTTATCGGTAGAGTTACAAATCCAGCTATCCAGAAAACAAGAGCCCTCGTGGACTTCTTTCTTCAGCACTGGAAGGTGGAAGGATCGATAACTGGCAGGGATCTGGGACCTCACCTTTTCCAATTCAAATTTCAATCAGAAAAAGACCTGCAATCGATCCTAAAGGGCGCCCCATATCACTTTAAGAGATGGATGATAATCCTTCAACGATGGGAACCTATTGTCTCCGACTTCTTTCATGCGCTTATCCCATTCTGGATAAGCATCCATGGGATCCCACTACACTACTGGACTGATATAGCTATCCCATACACCCTCTCCCAGACCACTCAGAGAAGGAATGAACCTTCAAACACCAAACTCTCAAAAATCGGCCAGTGGAAGCCTCCCATCCCAAGAGAGAAGATCAGCTCTGAACAGATTGTCCCTACCTAATGAAAGGGTCCCTCTCTTACAAGATGGGGTTGCAAATGTGGAATCAGGGAGACTACAAAAGGTAGATATCCAGTATCTTAGTGACAACCAGGCAGTTCATCACTCGGGCGGGAGCAATGTTCCTTCTTCCTCAAGGAACCTAAAAAGACCTACTCCAGAGCAGTATGATCCCTCTCAGGACCTTTCTCCGATAAGAACGTTGAGTGAAGACCAGCTTCATGTGTCTCTTAGACTGGGACCTCTC
The DNA here is from genome assembly GCF_020379485.1 of Brassica napus. Taxonomy (NCBI): domain Eukaryota; kingdom Viridiplantae; phylum Streptophyta; class Magnoliopsida; order Brassicales; family Brassicaceae; genus Brassica; species Brassica napus. The sequence goes on along the minus strand of NC_063449.1, from coordinate 41,648,159 downwards.
CAAGATACAGAGGAACCAGAGGAAGCGATTCCCACCGTTGGGAGAAGAACCCGATCTAAAATTCCTGCAGGCCCTCCCCTGAGCAGTAAAGTCGTAAGGCTATCTCCTTCGAGTAAGAAAGCAGGGAAAAGCCCGATGCAAGGAGTAAGTGTGAAGTTTAGGAGGGTTACAAAAACACAGTCTCCAAGAAGGAAGCTACTCCAAGACGCTATCACCAGCGGAAGAGAGACCAGGCCAGCTACAACAGATCAGCAACCGCGTATCAAGCTGATTCCTGCTACTAAGAAGAAGGGGGCGGATTTTCGGTCCGGTCCAAAACCTCTTCCTTAGTCAATATGAGCTGGAACTGTCAAGGTATTGGGAGCGACCTGACAGTTCGTCGTCTACGGGAATTCTGCTCTAAAAACTCCCTGGATATTATGTTCCTAATGGAAACAAAAAGACAAGACGAGGAGGTGTTTAAGATATATAGAGGAACTGCTTTCACGAACCACTTCACAGTCCCTCTGGTGGGGATGAGTGGAGGCCTCGCACTCTCATGGAAAGACAATGTTGATGTGGAGATCTTGTACTCATCACCGAATGTAATTGACACAAGCATTGTCTTCAATAATAAAACTTTCTTTGTTTCCTATGTCTACTGGGCTCCAAATCATAAAGACTGGCCTAGATTCTGGAAGCTAATGTCGGATTTGGGCATTCAACGTACTTCCGCTTGGCTTATCACAGGCGACTTCAACGATCTCTTAGACAATGAAGAAAAGGTGGGTGGCCCATTGAGATGGGAAGGATCATTTCTATCCTTCAGAAACTTTGTGTCCCAAAACGGACTATGGGACTTACAATTCTCTGGAAACTCTCTCTCGTGGAGAGGTACGAGATACACTAATTTTATCCAATCTCGCCTTGATAGAGCTATGGCAAACATTGAATGGATGAAGTTATTCCCTGCGGCCCGAAGCGAGTACTTGAGATTTGAGGGGTCGGATCACCGGCCTTTGCTAACTCACCTTGACCAAAAGCTGAAGAAGAAGAAGGGTCTGTTCCGATACGATCGGCAACTCAGTGAAAAACCTGAAATCAGAGCTCTGGTAGAGACCACTTGGGAGAAATCAACCCTCGAATCTGTGTTAACAAAGATCAACCGTGTAAGGAGAAGCCTAGTGGAGTGGGCTAAAATCCAAACAGTTGTGACCACAGAATGGATAGTCTCTCACCAAAGATTATTGGAACAAGCTCTATCAGCCAGTGTCCCTGATCCAAACCATATTGAAGAGTTGAAGCAGGTACTAGGAAAAACCTACTCTGAGGAAGAAGCGTTCTGGCGCCAACGAAGTCGGATACAATGGTTGAATGCAGGCGATACGAATACAAGATTCTTCCATGCGGTTACAAGAGAGGGACACACTTGCAACAAGTTCTCCATCATTGAAGATGAGACGGGCCAAGCCTTCTACGAGGAGAACCAGATTGTGAATACCTTCGTCTCTTTCTATAAGAACTTGTTCACAGCAGGGACTGCAAACTCCCGAGAGGTTGTTAATGAAGCCATCTCCCCAAAAGTTACAGAGGAGATGAACCAGGCGCTGATAGAGATTCCAAACCGGGCTGAGGTCTAAGCTGCGGTTTTCTCGATTAACCCGGACAAAGTCCCGGGACCGGATGGCTTCTCGGCAGGCTTTTATCAGTCGTTCTGGGAAATTATTGGAGAGGATATCTATCAGGATATTAGGAGCTTCTTTGAGTCTAGTCACTTGCCTCCTAGACAGAATGGGACACACGTTTGGCTCATACCGAAGATCTTAAGAGCCAAGAAGGTCTCGGATTATAGGCCTATTGCATTGTGCAATACCCAGTATAAGATTATTGCGAAGATACTGTCCAAAAGGATTAAACCCCTCCTGCACGACCTCATCTCGCCTTCACAGTCAGCGTTTGTAGCAGGGCAATCGATAGCGGATAATGTCTTGATCACACATGAGATCCTCCACTATCTGCGAGAGTCAAAGGCGGAAAAGAATGTTTCGATGTCGGTAAAAACGGATATGAGCAAGGCGTACGATAGGATCAAGTGGTCTTTCCTTAAGGAAGTTCTACAATGCATAGGTTTTCATGACGTTTTGACTGGGTGGATAATGGAATGTGTGTCCTCGGTGTCATACTCGTTTCTAGTAAATGGTGGCCCGCAGGGACACGTCACACCTTCGAGAGGTCTTAGACAAGGAGATCCACTTTCTCCATACCTCTTTATCCTATGTACGGAGGTATTGACGGGTCTGTGCAATAAGGCTCTAGAGAATGGAACCCTACCAGGAGTAAAAGCGGCCTGAAATTGTCCCCCCATCAACCACCTCTTGTTCGCCGACGATACCATGTTCTTTGGGAAGTCGAGCTCATCGAGCTGCAACACGCTAACATGTATTCTCAACAGATATGAACAAGCATCTTGACAGGTCATAAACAGATCGAAATCGGCTGTGACGTTTTCCTCTAAAACAAAACCGGAAGTAAGAAGAAGAGTGAAGCGTGACCTGGACATCAATAACGAGGGCGGTGCTGGGAAATATCTTGGTCTCCCGGAACACTTCGGAAGAAGAAAGAGAGGTATCTTCGCATCTCTAGTAGACAGAATCCGCCAGAGAGCCCAAGGCTGGACCGCAAGATTTCTCTCGAGTGCTGGAAAGATGATCCTATTAAAGACAATGTTGGCAGCCCTACCAACATATACCATGAGTTGTTTCAAACTCCCAAAGTCATTATGCAAACAAATTCATTCGGTGCTTACCCGATTTTGGTGGGATATGAAACCGGAACTTAGGAAAATGTGTTGGGTCTCATGGGAGAAGCTCACTCTCCCCAAAAGCGCTGGAGGACTAGGCTTCCGAGAAATAGAGCAATTTAATGACGCCCTACTGGCCAAGCACGCATGGAAGCTCCTCAAAAACCCCTCATCTCTACTCGGCCACATCCTACTCAACAAATATTGCCGAGATGATGGCTTGCTAGAATGTTCAGCCCCTAGCTCAGCCTCACATGGATGGAGAGGGATACTTGTAGGAAGAGACATCTTAAAAAAGAAACTGGGATGGGCTATAGGAACCGGTGACCAGGTGCATGTGTGGAGAGAAAATTGGCTCTCTCCTGAGGAGCAGTGTGGGCCTATAGGTCCCCCAACTTTCGAAACTCAGGAGCTAAGAGTCAAAGACCTACTTCTACCAAGTGCAGAATGGAATGTAGAAAAGATCAGACTCCACTTACCTCACCATGAAGCTCAAATAAAGATGTTAGTCCTTAGCTCCTCTCTAAAGGATGAACAAGTGTGGCTACCAGAGAAGAAGGATTCCTACACAACCAGATCAGCATATGCGCTAGCCAAGCTCCATGTAAGCGATGCTCAATCAAATTTTAACTGGAAACATTGTGTCTGGAATGTCAAATGCTCACCAAAAGTACGCCAGTTCCTCTGGAAAATTAAGTCTAATGCCTTGGCAGTAGGAGAAACTATGTTACGTAGAGGAATCCTCACTGAAGGAAACTGTAAAAGATGTGGTGAGCTAGAATCTACCTTTCATGTTATGTTCGCTTGCCCGATGGCTAGGAAAGTATGGGACCTTGTACCGGCGTGCATGGTTCCTAACCTTAGCTCTTGTGCAACCATGGGAGATGTTCTGAACCAGTGTACAAAGATGACTAATCTGCCACCGATGGGTCTGACGTCTCCCTTATACCCATGGATTATGTGGGTCTTGTGGACTAGCCGTAACCAGTTCATGCATGTTTGAAGATAAGTCTTTTTCTGAAACAGAAATGCTGCTGAAGGCTATCAAATCAGCCAAGGAATGGCAGGCCGCTCAGCCGGTTCCGAAATCTAAAACTGCTTCACCTAAAGACTGCTCCCTACAAACATGTATACCTCATCAAGCTCCACAGAGACCTCACAAATGCTCTTCTCTGTTATTCCGACGCTGCATGGAACAGCTCATCCTGTGAAGGGGGGTTGGGATGGCTATCAACGGATTCATAAGGTAAAACCAAATTCAAAGGATCGTCTTCTCGCCGATTTGTAGCATCTGCTCTGATGGCTGAGGCGATGGCACTAAAATCGGGCCTATCTATGGCTGTTTCATTGGGGTACAAGGATATTATATGTCTTACAGATTCTAAATGTCTAGTTGGTCTCCTCACATATAAAGCATCTGTGATTGCATTGCTAGGGATCATCCATGACATTAGTGTGTTGAGTAGATTCCTAAACTCTATCTCCTTTAAGTTTATACCTCCCTCTGCAACTCTGTTGCGGACCGTATGGCGAAAGATGCGTTGTTTGTTCTTTCAAACTCTCCTGAGGGGATGTTAAACTCTGTTTCTGTTGTTTAATTTAAAGAATGAAAGGGTTGACCAACAAAAAATCATCTACAGTTTAATTAGAACTACACCGTACATACTATACAATGCTTCACAAAATAAACTTTATTGGGCTTTTATAATCACTAGAGATTTTTCCCGGGCTACGCCCGGGTTTATGCAAATATCATTATATTTAATACATATATATTACACATATATATAAATGAGAATATAAATATTAGTTTGTTTAAAATATGAGTGAAACACATTTTTTTTTACTATCTGAATATGTATGGGATGGTGAAAAAATGTAAAATTGATAAATAATTTGATAAAACTTATTTTAAATCACTAAACTTGCATTTTTTACTTAACTTCTATATTTTTTAAATATTTCAATTTGTTTTGTGTGGAAAGATTTTTTATTGAAAAAAAAATTGTTTAAAATGTCAGTATTAAAACTAAATTGTAGAGAATTTATATTTAACTAAGTATATAATCTAAATTAATAACTATTTTAAAGAATATTCTATTTTTTATTGGTACGTAGCAAGGAATAATATATATTAAACCAAAATGCATGACTCTTATTTAGTTCTTAACAGTAACATCTACAAATGATAAGAGTAGAATATAAATAGTTATAAATTTAAATTATACATGAATAAATGTATTATGTTCTTTCTGTTTGTATTTCTTGATGTTTTGTATTTATGCACATAAATTAAAAAACATTTAGTTTGTTTCTCTATATATTTTATAATAAGAACACCTTCACTATCTATCTATTAAAAACCATCATAAAAATAATAAATTTCATATTAAAAATTAAAAACGGTATATAGTTTGGAAAAAAATCTCTAAAACCTCATCTATTAGAAAATGGAGAAAGTAATTTTTATTGTATATATGAATAATTTCAGTTTATATATTATATGAGGGCTCAAGAAAATACATACACTTAATCCTTAAAAATTGGTTATGAATATGTATATTTCTAAGTGGCTTTATGAAGTTTTTTAACATTGAACTTAGTGAATATAATCAACACTTGGAATTATATTCAGTCGTATATGTAATGTAAATCGTATTCTATACAACTATCTTTTAAGAACCCATTAGAAATTTATTTTTTATATATATAACATACTGCTACTTCAGCTAAGCTTTGTATAACTAATTTTAATTTGAAATTATCGTTCCATCTCTATATTTGTATTTTACTAAGAGCACCATTTTGGCTATGAAAACAAAACACACCAAACCGAATCCTCAGGAACACACAAACCGTAGAAACTTTTTTAATCTTCCCATTACAAATATTCTTTTAGTTTCCTTCTTACATTGTCGTCACCACTTCCAACTCTTGTGTCTTACTTCTTCTGTGGTGTATGAATCTTGTGACTTACTTCTTTTCAGGTGTTTAAGACATTCCTTTCATGTTCAACGGTTGGAGTCAAACATACAAATAATAGTTTACAGTTGAACAACCATTTCCGCTTACCCAAAACTAATTCAATACCTTATCTACCCAACACTGATTTGTCTCCAGAGCCGCATTCCAACTTCTACTCCACAACTTGGACCTTGAATCAGGCAAATAATGATAATCGAATTTGACATTGGTGACATTATCCCCTCCAAATTTATTCAATACTCAATAATGTGTACATTAAGAAAAGATTAATGTGCATACACATGCGATTTCAAAGAAAAATAAATCACCAGGTTTGTCTTCCTACTCTGCTGCTCGAGCTATTACAGCCACCTCCTGTCATAAACCCATTTTCAGCAGATTTCTTTGAACCACCTTCAGAGACACATTGACCATTGAGATGAATCAAAATTGAGTACATTACTCTAGTAGTGGAGAAGCAATATAATCTCCAAATGGTGCAGAAGTGTAGGAAACTACACGTTCACATAACAATAGAATCAGTCGGTGGCAAGCAAATAAATAAGTGGGAGGTAAAAGTTATTCATGAAGGATAAATCTATGTTCAAGATCTCAAATGCTAAAACACCCTTGACAAATCAAACAATTGCGTCAAAAAGAGAAGAATTGTGTATCAGTACCTTTCGTTCCTCTATCAAAGCTCAGTCTTAGGCTCATGCTGGCTATGTTCCATTGACCAGTTCATCTGTCCCTAAAAAATTAATTATCACAAAGTAAGCCAGTTTACACATTTTGTTAGTAAGTTAAAACACATTCAAGATATTGAGCACAAATATATGCTTGACAGAGATTTGGAGATTATTAAACATACATTAACGTGGGAATCAAGAGATTATAGTTTTTTTCTCGGCTTAAGGGGTACCCTCTTCAGCATTGTAGAAACATGGTGAATAGTCTTTTTCAAGATAAGATTTGTCTCGCCAACTGCTATAAGACTTTTATTTGCTACACCATTTATCTATTGTATCATTAAGATCAAATATGCTTGTTGAAGTAAACTTTCAAGAGATAAGTACATAAACTCGTGTAGCTGTCATACCAATTCTCTCGTGTTGGTGCGAAGAACATATGTATAAGAAATGGTTTTCAATAGAATCAGAGTAAGAAGATTACAACAATGCCAGATTCACTGCTCAATTAAAAAAGATGAGAGCTTTGCAAAACTTATCTAAATCTCTTTTATGGACCACACCTTCAGGTTCGAACACGTGTAGGCGACACTTTTGCAGATTTCTGTAAAAATGGAATCTCGAACCAGTTAAGACGGTTGACATAAGAGAAACCAATTTACCATCAGGATCAAAAATTCTGGAAAAGAATTAAAGCTTTAACCTTTAGGAGTGGTTGATAACTCTCGCTGGAGACTGAGCTCTAGGAGACGCCGCTCTTGCAGGCGACTGAGACCTTGGAGACGCCACATTTCTCTTGACAGCAACCCTTTTAATAGACGCATCTGCGTTGTTGTTGCTGCTTCTCTTCTCTTTACCCGTTGCAGGAACCGAAACGAACTTGGCAGGTATATTGTTGTTGTTACTCGAATTTACAGAACTGCCAATGCCGTTATTAGGGTTCGTCGTCTCCGATCTTCTCTCCGGAGATCTGCTTACTCGTCTGCTACCGCTTCCTCTCTCCCTACTCCCCGATCGGTAGCTCTTCGAGTCCTCCCTCTCACTGCTAGGAGTCCGTCTCTTCCGCTCCCGACGCTGCTCGGAGTCCGTCTCTTCCGCTCCCGACGCGACTCTCCGCCGCCGCGCTGCTGCTGATGAATCCGCCGCTCGGCTTCTTCTTCCTCTCCTCCGTCTTCCGCATCGGCTTTTTCTGCGTCGCCGTTCTTGCCGTCCACGTTAATTCTTGTTTTAATCTCTTGTTTCCCATCTTGGGTTTTGATTCTTCTGCTTCGAGTTTCTTCGCATGTGATAAAATATTTAACATCATTATTTATTGAGAAAAAAACAGAATTTGGAGAAGATGAAGTGCAAGCGTCTGAAAGGAGTCGCGGAAGAGGAAAGTCGGGAAGATTGAAGGCGTGGGTTTTGATGGGCCAAAAGATAATTTTAAAAGAGCCCATATAAATTTTAAAAGAATCCATAGAGAAGTCCACTTTGTTTCATTAATGGTGACATGTCAAAATAAAATGTTCTGATTGGCCTGAATTTCTCATCCTACGTGGACAGTCTTAGAGCTCTAGAATAAGAGCTTTTAGTATAGTATAGATTATTGTGGTTGCACAAAAAAAAAATAATCATTATTGTTCGACCCACTATTTCCTTAAATCCTGCGTATAAATTCGTGAACGCAATACGTTACACAATTGTCATTTGGTTCTCAACTCTACCGAAAACATCTATGGCCAGAAAAGAGAGGTCTGTTTGTACTTCACTGTTACCGCTGAACATTAAATATAAATAAATTAATATAGCTAAATTCAACTAAAGAGAAACTGAGAATGTATTTTTGTTCGTCCAGATTTTGTTTCGTATATCTACAGAGAAATCTCCGCCGTCAATGCAAAGCGAAGGTGACACTTGGGAAGGTCCAGTGGTCCGTACAATGTTACTTCTCTCTTCACGAGACGTCGATAATAAATAAAATATATACATATTTTTCAATCTAGAAAACGTGGACCCGAAACTAGTACATACGCCAATAAGAAGTCGACACAAATAAAACCACTCTGGTTTTTGTAAACAAGAAAAACCAGTGTTAGCTTTCCCTAAAACCGCTCTTACCCAAATCTCTCCATAAATAAAGAGAGAAAGAAGATCGATCCCGAGACTCAAGCACAATCCTTATAATAAAGGAAAGAAAGAAAAACTTTCCTAATTGGATCATACCAAAGCCTGGGCTCTTCTTTATCTCTCTTCTCGTAGTTTCTTGTTTTGTTTGGCTCTTTTAGAAGAAATAATAGTTTCTTAAAAAGGGATCAAAATGGGGAGGGGTAGGGTTCAACTGAAGAGGATAGAGAACAAGATCAATAGACAAGTGACATTCTCCAAAAGAAGAGCTGGTCTTTTCAAGAAAGCTCATGAGATCTCTGTTCTCTGTGATGCTGAAGTTGCCCTTGTTGTCTTCTCCCATAAGGGGAAACTCTTTGAGTACTCCACTGATTCTTGGTAACTTTCTCATTTAAGAAACAAATATCTTTAATTACTAAAATTGTCTCATGTTTTTCTTAAGTTCACTACTTGATTTGCCCTAATTAACAACTACTGCTCTCATTTTAGGTATTTTCTATGGTTTTCATTTGATTTGGAATATAACTAGTTAGATATCTTTGGTTCTCTACTCGATCTCTTAATTGCTGTCAAACAATTGTTTATTACTTTGTATTGTACTAATAAAAAATCTAAACTTTAGGGCTTTAAGTGAGTATTTAGCCCTAGAACACGAAGTTTAATATACTTTTGACCTGGACACACACACACACATATATATATATATATATATATATGCATAATTTCTTCTTAACTGAGAGCATATAGAAGGATAAATTTTTATTTTCTGAGCTAGGGTTTTTAAGCCCTAAACTCATCATGAATTGCTTGTTCTCTTAGCTAGCTATGCCTTTCAAAAAATTTCAAATCTAGTTTGAATTAAAGCGAAGGTAAGAAAAAAAAAGTTTAATTTCACTTGGTCTTAGCTAGGAAATTGACATCAAATACACGTAATGTTGCTTTTTGAAAATGGACTATATATAAGCCTAAGATATGTGATATGAAAAAGCTGCTTACTAAATAGTAAATAGATATTATATAAAAGGGAAAATAATGAATCTTTAATATCTGGGCTAGGGTTTTTTCAGCCCTAAACTCATTTTTGAATCGTTTATTCTCCAAGCTGTGTTTTCAAGATTTGCAAATCTAAGAAAAAAATGTTTAATTAGTCGGTTTTCAGACTCATACTTTAAAACACCGTAGTATTAAGGGCTAATTACGCTCCAATTTCCCTAGTATTAAACGTAGTTGCTTTTGTTATATTTAATCTTACCAACTGAAAATAAGGATGTCAAATCTGAGTAGGGAGTCTTTGACCTCTGGGGATCGACGAAAAGAATCAACTTAATCCTATGTTCGGCTTCTTACCAATGGTCAAATTTAGCTCCAACAGACAACAGCTGTTCTTCTTTTTTTTTTTTGAGCAACTAGCTGTTCTTTCTTTTAAAAAAGTTTTATCCCTATTCTGTACAAAACTACATTCGTAAATTGATGATTTGACCATATTATAATATTTTATAATAACTTGTCATGTCTAACAAGGTTTTCCTGTACAGAATTTTAACAAACTTAAAAACGCAATTAGAACTCTAAGCTAAAAGTGTTGGGTTGTGATTGTTACTATTTTCTTATAGAGGAATCATAGATATCAGGATTTGATCTAGGAAATTGGTTTAAGGCAGTAAGCATCCATCATTTAAGTTCTAGCTAGAATTTCCAAAATTATCATGAAAACTGGAGCTTATCACGCTGTTGTATCTATGATAATTTGATTGATTTCCATTGATAACTACGCTCATATATATATATATATATATATATGATAATAAATGGTTGATGATATGAAACTAACCCATACTTCTGTGAATTGAACAGTATGGAGAAGATACTGGAACGCTATGAGAGGTACTCTTACGCGGAGAGACAGCTTATTGCACCTGAGTCCGACGTCAATGTAAATCAATATCTCTCCATTAGCTAAGTGACATACACTATATATAAATATCTCTTTCAGTATATCTGAAATATATCTGTATTAAACCTTTTGAGACACAGACGAACTGGTCAATGGAGTACAACAGGCTTAAGGCTAAGATTGAGCTTTTGGAGAGAAACCAGAGGTACATACTTGCATCATATATGCACAAATGAAATAGGAAACGGGTAGCATTAATGTACGTTAAAATGCATGGATACATTATACTATTAACTAACAGAAAAATGCACTGTAATTATTATAATCCAGGCACTATCTTGGGGAAGACTTGCAAGCAATGAGCCCTAAAGAGCTCCAGAATCTGGAACAGCAGCTTGACACTGCCCTTAAGCACATCCGATCTAGAAAAGTATGACTCCTATTTCTTCAACAAATATACGGATCGGATGCCTATTTTATTTGTTAGTTATTAAAAAATTTAAATCACGTAGATATATTTAGAGGTTAATTTCAAATGTATGACTTTTCAGATTTTAGAAAGAAATGATGTTGTGTTGTTATAAGATTCATTTTACTGATCAAAGTAAAGTAATGGAATGTTTATGTGATGTGTTTTTATGCAGAACCAACTTATGTACGACTCCGTCAATGAGCTCCAAAGAAAGGTATGTAAAAACCCTTTCAAACGTAGTTTACATACAGTAACAAGTATTGGGGAGCTAACAATCTTGCCGTTTTGGAAATGACAGGAGAAGGCGATACAAGAACAAAACAGCATGCTTTCTAAACAGGTGACATTTGTCATTATTTATATGTGGTCAACATGTGTTCCATTACATTATTATTAGCTTCCACTGTTTTACTCCACACTTCAGGCCAAGCTATTCCTACGACAACGAAATCTTCATTTCTACACTTAGCTTCGACACCATTGATAGAAAATAGTTGTATTTACATAGTCTATTGATTGATATCATCATCAGGCGCCTGTACATAGATGGCCTTTGCCCATTTAGTTTTAAGGTTGTCTTTCAGATTGAAAACTTCGTACCTCTCATCTTATTCTACTTGCTCATCTATATATAGGGTATGAGAATATAGCCAGTACTAATTAAAAAAAAATATTAAGCTCCAATTTTTGGAAGCAGTTAAAAAATAGTTTGAGTAGATATATATTTAATAAATGCATAATAGTAGTTTATTGCATGAGTGCAAGGAACTAGGTGTAACCAAAGATCAAAATGTAGTTACATCTGATGCACATATCTATTGATTATGAAGTCGTCGCTCTGAAAATTGATGATGATGATAATGATGTAATATGGCATGGAACAAGTTGGTAACAAATTGGTGTGTTAAACTGAGACTTGTCAGATCAAGGAGAGGGAAAAGGTTCTTATGGCACAACAAGAGCAATGGGACCAGCAGAACCATGGCCAAAATATGCCTTCGCCGCCGCCCCCGCAGCAGCATCAAATCCAGCATCCATACATGCTCTCTCATCAGCCATCTCCTTTTCTCAACATGGGGTACTTAAAATTTACTAATTCGCTCCTCTTACTTTCAAGTTTACATATTTAGCCATTCCGGTGAAGTTATAGTTTCGGTGTTAGTGATGGTTAGATGCCCAAGTTGTGAATTATATTAGTACACTCTACGAAGACGATTCACGTATTAACGTATGTTAATGCGGTGGTCGTCAAACGAACAGACTTGTATTTTCTTGGAATGGTTGTGGAATCAGCTCCATTTTGTTAGATTAATGACTCTCTTCGATATTTCAATATGGACTTTTCCAATTTTAAGACGAAACATATGATTTTTAATGCACGTATGTCGTTAAGTGAATTCTAATCATATGTGCATATGAATGTGAATGCAGTGGCCTGTATCAAGAAGAAGATCCAATGGCAATGAGGAGGAACGACCTTGATTTATCTCTTGAACCCGTTTACAACTGCAACCTTGGCTGCTTTGCGGCATGAAGCAATTCCCATATATATATATATATATATATAATCATCAATAATAAAAATAATTAGCCGCATAGTATATTTTGGCTAGCTTCTTTCTATCCAATTAATATATTTTGGCAAGGTCCATGTTCTTATATCATATTTATAAGTTGGTAACCTCCTTTTCTCTTTGTAAGTTTTTGGTTCTAGTATGTGGCAAAAATTGTAATATATTGAATTTTATTTTTATTAGCTTTGGAATTATTGTCAAATATAAAAAAATTAAATTTTAAAAGGGGCAATTTGCTGTATATCCAAATTTATGTTTGCCTCCTTTTCCTTCCCACATAGGTTTCTAATGATGTCATCCACATCTTACAGTTTAGACTACTATTATTATAGCATAAACAACTTCGATAGGTTAAAATGGAATCAGAGTAGGCGGAGCAAATGGATGTAGCCACATTAGTAATGATCACTGTTGTGCCAAATTGCCAATGATCAGAATAACCACATTACTAACATAATAATCATCATGTCCAGTTAGGCAGTTACAAGCTGATAAAGAGAAAGAAAACCAACCTCGCGTCGTATCTTATGCATACGGAATGGGCTTATAGGTTTTCCATATTGACAATAAGATCCATGGGCCAATGATGAGTTTGTGAAGATAAACGGGTCATACTCATAAATGGTACTCGCTTCATGACTGCGGAACGCACACATATAACAACCTCACTTCATACGAGCATATCTTGGATGCACACAGGTTATATTTGATTCCAAATTCTCAATAGTCACTACCTTTTCTTTCAGTTTTTGTCAATGCCCCGTGACTCCTGTGGATAAAATCCGTACGTATTCATTATAATTATCTCCATCAATAGAAGACAAGCTACGTGACTGTAGCACTAAAAAACATTCGATGGAAACGAGTAGTGTTAGACTGTAAGCTGTTTTATCCTTTCTTCCATCATCCCTTTGTTGGAAACTTATCAAAGACTTCAATACATACAAAGGTGTTACCGGTGGCAAGGAATGAAAATGAATAATGTATTCTTCATTATTCCTAAATTTTTTTACTATTTATAAAGAATAGTTTTTCCTTTGTATTCTTCCTCGTTCTTTTTATTTTAGAGGAATATAAAACAAATTTGTTCTTTAAAGTTACGAATAGTCTTGGTCACCATTTAAAAATGTGGTAGTAGTAACTGTAATATGGAAAATAAAAGAAACATACCTTTTTTTGGTCAAATAAGCTAACATTTATAAATGTATATATTTTCCCCAACTCCTAGCCTTTATCGCAAATGGATTGTATCCCATATCCATAAAACATCAGGTAACAAGCCAACAAAGAATCTGGTGGAAGTTCCAAAGAATATAAAAGAATAGTTACAACATAAATTAAGAAATAATTGTTTACAAAGAAAAATTTCAGCCGCAAAGAATCCAAGGATATCTCTTCTCGTTATTCCAGCTGATCTGTAATTTCACCCTCCAAGAAAAGCATTTTCTGTGAAAATTACAAAAAAAATATTTACATCAAAACCGAAATATAATTTACCAAAAACAAAAAGTACATCAAAAGATAGACATAACCAACAATGTCATCGAATATATAAAACCTTGGAACAGAAGGGACAAGCTTTACTTCTCTCCATCCATTCATAGATGCAGGCAAGGTGAAAGATATGTCCACATTGCAGAACTATCTTCGGATTATCCTCAGTGTACTCTGTCTCCAGTCATAATATGAACTGAATTAACCCACACAACCAATCTTTTAAATCAAAGTTTTTTAATCAATTTTGTACAGTTTTTTTATATTCTTTGTTTTACCATGGAAACATGTGGAACAAACGTCGTCTTCTTCATCTTCCCTTATTTTCAGGTATTGAGATAGTTGCTCGTGCTGGATCAACAACAAAGTTGTTAGCTTTCGAGTACTTTTGCAATTTTCTATAGGTTTTTTGAGAGAAAAGTAAAGAAACTAGAAAAGGAAAGTAGGGTTTATAATGTGGAGATACCTTGAGGAGAAAGTTATTGCTTATTGGCTAAAGGCACTGGTTCTGAGGACGTTACGAGATTCACCACCTTGCTCCGGAACTCGAAGACAGCAAAGTAATGGAGGGTCACCGATAATGAAAACAAAGATTTAGGGTTATACTTAAAATCACGCAAGAAAGCAGAGAAAAGACAGGGCAATGGAGAAAAACAGAGGAGCCGAACGAAAAAGAATCAATTAAGCATGAGTTATGTTACATGGAAACGGAAGCGGGTACGTGAGAGCGGAAGTGTATGGAGACGAAGAAACGAGATTTCTAAAAAAATTAGGAAGTTGGTACGTGCTGGAAGCGTATCCATATATATAAATGTCAACCTCTCGCATTCTTTTGTAAGTTGTATCCATCTTTACATATATAAGATTTTTTTTTTAAAATCTAGAATTAAAAATTATATGATTTAAATTTAAATTAAAGCATTTATTCATTTATAATAATTTTGAAATAATTTTATATTAAAATGTGAAATACACATACACTAAATTTAAAATAAATTATTATATTAATTATTTTTAATACTTTATCATTAATTGACATAATATATTTGAATATATGATTTATCTTTAAAAAAAATTTCAATGCATAAAGATAATGTATAGTATTAATTTTAATATTTGTATATTTTTATTCTCTCTATTCAATACTATTAAAATTTGGATTATATAAATTAAAAACTATAATTTTATATTTTTATTGATATAAGACATTGTGTTTTTTTTTAAACGGAAGCGTAATTCCAAAACGGAACCGTAATTCCAAAACGGAACCGTAAGTTTCCAACGTGTTTTAAAGATAATATTTCAGAAGCGTTTTGGAAGCGAGATTCTGTAAGCTTCCATGAGGTTCCGATTCCGATTCCAGTTCCGAAGCGGGAAGCGGACGACCGATAAATTCCGCGTATGATGAGAAAAAGCAACAAACTTTAAAGATTCTTTGAAGAGTAGCACAAGGTATCGGGGAGATTTTTGTGGACATATTTTTGTGACATGGCATATACCGAAAGAGTTTTGGTTGTTTGACTGTTTTGTAGAATGTTGAATTATTTTCTTCATTTTACAGTACACTAAACCACCAAAATGGCAAAGTCGTTTATCGTGTATATCTGTTTTTATTTCTTAAATAACAGAAAAGTCAAAAAGTTATAAATTATTTGAAGAGTTGAATTTTTTTTTTCTTATAATCTTCTTTAAAAATTAATCATCAGTTTGTAACCAATATGATAATCACACGAAAAAGGAAGATAGAAGTTGGTTTCAAAGGGCAAAAAGGAAAGATAATTATGGTGGTTATATATACTATCATGGCAAATAATTGTTAACTACAAATTTACTTCTTCGCAAGGTGGAGAAGATAAGCCCGCTACCTAATTAATAAATTAAATTTCTGCTTTAAAAGTAGGGCGTATTTAAAAGCACACTAAATGTTAATTTCAGTATTCACTTGTAGTGTTTGATATCAATCTGCTAGTAAAAACTTTCCAAATTAATAAACGCTCGCTAGACAAACTCTAAAAAATTTACTAAGAGTATCTCCAAAAAAAGAACTCTATTTTGAAGTTTCCAAAACTCCATTTTTAAAATTTCAATGTGTTCTTCTCCAAAAGTAAAACTTCAAACCTAACTTCAAAATTATTTATATTTTACACTATGGTCCTTGTATTTGTCATAGTTGATGTAAATTCATAAAACTTCTAAAATAACTAGTACATATATATAAATATTACAGAAATATTAATTAAAAAAATCTTACACTAAGATATAAAATTATAAATAAAAGTACATAATTAAATATTAAACTGCAAGCAAATACTACATTATTCCATAAAATTATTTCCGTAATGCTCACATATATGATCAACTAGTGCATTTCGAAGTAAGAATTAATTCTCTTTATTTTTTATTTGTAGATTACGAGCCAAAAATTGTTGAAATTGGATATCCTCATAATATACCCGCTGATAGTTTGATATCATCAAACGAAAAAATCCTTGATCTTTTAAACGAAAGTAAAACAAGCAGGCAAAAAGGTCATGAGATGATTGAATTACGACTGCAAAATGAAGCAAAAAAAGTTAGCTTTCAAAGAAGTAAAAGAGGAAAATAAAATATTGCTAAAAAACTTAGCTTCTATCGATGATGTTAATATTCGTGAATACATTCGATCTGAACAAGAAAGAATCGTACGAAAAAGGCGTCAAGAGCAACAACAACAATCATCTTCGGTTACACGAAATTTGTTTGGGTAGCATTTTGGAGATTTAGGAGGTTCTGGAGCAAATTTACCAGACTATTAGTGTTGTTTTAATATTTAAATTTGAGTAATAATTATGTCTTCATGTGTCTTTTTAATAAGTTTTTATTATGGTTTTTTGTAATATTCTTGTTGTTTAATTATACTTTTAAAATATTATAAATCTTGTTTTAAAATTTTTATTTAATTTTATGTGTAAAACTTAAATTTATAAAACAAATTTGAAATATTTATGAGATATAAAAGTTTTAAGGAATAAAACAATAAACAAAAAAATATTTAAGAATTATAAATATGATGTATAATTGTAAGGACCAAAATGCAAATAAAAAGATAAAACTTCAAATTTGAAGTTTTGAAAAGTGAAACTCTATATTTGGAGTTTCACTCTTCAAAACTTCAAATTTAAAGTTCTTTTTGGAGAGCAAAAAATTCTATATTGAGAGTTATAGAGTTTTTTTTGGAGATTCTCTAACGGAACGAAACTCAGCGAAAAAATGAAACTTGCTATTTCTCTCAATTACAGAAGATGGAAATGGCTAGTAAAATGTTCAACAAAGATGAGTACAAAGTAGAATGTTTTAACTCAATAGCATTCTCTCATCCCTGGGTCTTTGAGCATACCAGTAGTGCCCAGGACTTGAGATGCGTCCCGAGATAGTCAAGCCGAGCAAGAACTAAACCTTTTAGAGGAGTACGCTTTCTCCTCTTGATGGAATTTTTAAGATGCAGAATATATAGTGTTACTGATTTGGCTGCTGATTTCTATTGTTTGTTAAACTAATGAGACTATATATTTGAATTATATATGATTGACGAAAAATCTGAGCAAGAGAAACATCCATAGTTTAACAGTATAGTATATTTTACTTAGGTATGTGCCATGAATAAAAATTGCATATTATATCAGTAACTGAATAGTTTGAAATAAATAAATCAGAGGCTTTTACATATTTTTTCATGAAGGCATCATTTTGAGTATTTGCTATTTATTATTTTTATGTTATAGATCAAATGGTCAGTGACAGTAAACAGTTGGCAAGAATAAGTGTTGGGACCTACGACTTGATGAACATGTTGAAGAAAAGGTCCAACACGGCAACACTTGATGTCTTCTTATAATAAACCAGAGAGTTCATATATCATTGTTCAAACACAAAGCAAAAAAGTTATCACAGAATTGAAAAGGCTGAGAGCTTTTGTAGAAATATGTACATCTCTTTCTCACTCTTAAGCTGTTGTTTACCAGGGGCTCTTCTCTATACAAGTACTGAATTACAGAATAACAAAGAGTAGCCTACATCTTTTTTTATTATATGAGAGATTAGATGTGCTTCTCCTAACTATCAGTTGTGGTTTTATAAATTTACTTAATTCTTTTTTTTTATACTAAATTCTCAACATGGAAATGTATATAAGATAACTTCTTGGTGCACATAATTCGTCACTGCAAAATTCACAACAAATTTATATCCATGGATGTCGGTGCTATATTATATATTCAAAATATTATATAATTAAAGATTCCAAAATGAAAGAAATTGATGTTTTCTGTATATTTAAAATGTGGGGAGCTACCAAAAGCAGGATCATAATTACACATTATGATAGCTCTTAATTTCATTTACTTTCTCCACCTTCTTATATCATCTTATTGTCCTACGATTGAGAGAGAGAGTGAGAGAAAGAGAATGGGGAAGAAAGAAGGGTTCTTTCTAAACAGATTAAGGGCTCATGTAAGAGTCCAACCACCGACGACTACTAGCCACCATACCTGCAGCCAAGAACCACCAAATGCATCCGCAGAGACAAAAGGAAGAAGCATAATGGTTGTGGTTGATTCTTGCTCAGAGGCTAAGAACGCTTTGCTTTGGACTCTCTCCCATTGTGCTCAGCCTCAAGACTCCATCCTTCTTCTCCATTTTCTTAAAGCTAAACCTTCTCAATCAGGTCGATTTTCTTTTTCTAATTTCCCACAAAATTGATTATTATTATTTATTTTAAATTTATGCATGATTTGTTATCTAGGGGCTCTAGCCACCGGAGGAGAAGAAACTTGTGACAAACATACAGCTTCGAAAGCTTATCAAAAAGTTTCAACCTTGAGAAACATTTGTGAGCTAAAAAGACCTGAGGTTAGTAATATGTCTCTTCATCATATACCATATATTACAAAAGTTAACAAGTTAGAAGTTCAATATATAATATATATATATATATATATATATATGTATCTTCTTGGCCATACTTTTGTGTGTCTTAAACAAGTTTTCCTACATTAATTTCTAAAAAAGGTATAAATCAATTATTTGTTGAGTTAGGTGAAGACAGAGATGGTGGTTGTACAAGGTGAGGAGAAAGGTTCGACCATAGTTAAGGAGGCAAGAGAACGTGGAGCGTCCTTACTAGTTCTAGGCCAGAAGAAACAGTATGCCACTTGGCGACTACTAATGATATGGGCCTCACAGACCAGACCCTTGACCAAAACCGACACCGTAGAGTATTGCATTAACAACGCTCCTTGTATGGCTATTGCCGTCCGTAAGAGAGGCAAGAAAGTTGGTGGATACACTCTTACAACTAAGCGTCACAAAGATTTCTGGCTTCTGGCATGACACTATTATTTACTTGTATTGTTTATCCACGTAATAATTTATAGACCTTTACTTTCTGTAAGTTGTAACCTTTACGTTTTAATGATAGTTGAGAAGTTGTGTGTGCAATTATGTGATAGTAGTTTACTTCTGCCATCATTTCTCACATTTCATTTGTTACCAAAAAATATAGTTATAATGTTTTTGTGCATATTAAAAAGAAAAAGTTTGAAATAAAAATGTTTCAATCCTATTCTATATTTCACTCTGTAATAAAAATATGGATTTATTCTCATTTACTTTTTATTTATTATTTTAAGTTTTAACTAAAGTATAAGTAGAATTCAACTCTATTATAAAGTATTATTAAAGTTACTCAAACACAAACAAAAGGAGAAAATCAAAATGTCAACTAAAAAGTACAAAAGATTCTCGAAATTTGTTCATCTACGAAGTTCTTGAACGAAACATGGCAAACCCTGGGCTTTCCTTCAAGAACAAGAACATGCTTTCAAATCTGGACAACTAGGCAAAGGCAGGAGAGGAGTTAATGATAATACCAACCAATTCTTGGTGTTCTATTCTTTCAAGTGTTTTTTTTTTTAAAACCAACAATTTGGTTTTTTGTTGGATAACTGAATTTACACGGAATCATATCATTCCAGGAATTTCGAAAAACAAAAACAACTGATTTTATAAAATCATCCATCTTTTTTGGTTCATGTTATGATAAAAATTTGTCCTTCATCCGAGCAATAAGCTTGAATGTTTCTTCTGCTTCGACCTGCTGTTTGATGTCACCTCCTGAAGCTCTGTCCGGATGAAACTTCAGAACTGCACGTTTGTAAGCTGCGTGTACCTAATTTCAAAATTGTTGGTTTCCGTCAACCTACAGTACTATGATTATATACAAAGGCAAGTTGACGAGTGTAGCTAACAGTAGGGGGAGATTGCAAGCAAACCTCTTGTGGCGGAGGAGATATTCCACCCTTAACCGGAATCCCTAAGCCTCGAAGCAAAGCTGCCATGTTGAAGCATCCGAGTTCAAGAACTTTAAGCGTTTTGGTTATTTCTGCGCGGACTTTCTCCTTCATGTTCATGCTTTCTTCCTCCTAATCAAGTTTAAGAACGCAAGTCTGTGTTAGCAAAATCAACACAAGAATCATGAGCGACCACTGAGGAAGAGTGTAAACCTTCTTCTGTGTCTCTCTCACTTCCTCTACCCTCTCCTTTTGCCTTCTTTCCATCTCCAACTGCCGCGTGTTCGCTAACTTTCTTCTCTTACGTTGCCTCTGAGCTTCTTCTGCCTACAATAATTCCACACGAATGCTGAAAAAGAGTGTAAATGGGAGCTTTCAGAAATTTGAGCAGTGAGTGGTTCAAACCTGGAGCTGTAACTGCCGTTGCCTCGACTCCCATTCTTCTTCTTGTGCTTTCTTGTACTCATCTGTCTCTTTCAACATTTCTCTGTTAAGCATGACATCGATTTCAGGAGCTGTACCTTGTAGACTTTGCACTGGTTCGCTAGTAGATGGGATAGGATCAATGATCGTTTCCCTTGATTCACCTATCCCACCCTCACATCTGGCTCCATTACTTACGCCAAGCACAGGTGGCGTTTCACCATCCCCATCAGAAGTGTGTGGCGGAGACCATTTTGAGGCGTCTTCTTCTTGTACAACTTCCTTGGTATAAGAATGTTCTGCTGCCTTCCTCTTTTGATTCTCTTCGGACCCCTTTTTCTTTTGATTCTCTTTGGAACACACTGAAGTTTCACATTGAACTGGCTCTGTGTCTGGCTGTTTCTCAGCTTCTTTGACACTATTTTGTTTTCTCTGTTCTTTTGACGATGTAGAATCACTTGTAGGTGATTTTGACCTTTCATGCTCAACTTGTATTCCGGGTGACAGTGAAGAAGGCTCGGCAAATAAAGATGTCTTAGGATTTCGATTATCTGTTCCAAAGAAAGTAGAAGAGGTTTCTTTCCGACCATCTGGATTTCTTGCTGTAAAGAAGGAAGTTGCTTGATCATGTTGTTCAGTCTTATTTCCACAGTGAAGATCTGAAAGACCAGCCTCCTCACTCCGACCAGTTTTATCTGATTTCTCGGTTCCAAAGAAAGTTGAATAGGTTCCTTTACAGCCATCAAAGTTTTTTGCAGAAAAGAAGGAAGCTGTTTGATCATGTTGATCAGTTCCACTCTCACAACCAGGCCTGAAATTTGAAGGACCAGCCTCCTCGCTCAGACCAGCTTTACCTGACTTCTCGGTTCCAAAGAAAGTTGAAGAGGTTCTTTTACCCCTATGTGCATTTCTTGCGGTAAAGAAGGAAGAGGTTTGATCATGTTGTTCATTTCTACTCTCGAAACCAGGCCTGAAGTTAGTGTCACAGCGGAGATTTGAAGGACCAGCCTCCTCGCTCAGACCAGCTTTACCTGCTTTCTTCATTTTTTCCAAAAAAGCTTTCTCCCACTGCTCCCGGACCTCTCCCTGAGAACCTTCTAAAATCTCACAATCAGAACAGTCGCTCTCGGAAAACTCACTCTCAGATTCAGAATCTAACCCAAATCGAGTTCCAGAAGAGGGCATTGTCGCCTGGTTGCACTTCGTAAATCTAAACGAAGCACACTTTTCTTGAACGAATTGGCAATCATCATCATCACCATCATCCACTTCTACCGATGTGTGCATACGGCTTGAACTACTCCCATCTTTGTGAACATTCTCTGTATCCTCATCCTCATCATCATCGTCAATGCTAATCACTCTCGGCAAAACTGGCTCATCCCTGGCTCTTGATGTCTCCGGGGCTTTGCCTTTTTTGGATGACTCAGGAAAATCAAGAATGATGACCTCATCATCGTCTACAACAATAAACTCGTTCATTATGCCATTAGCACTGCATCTTTTGGTTTGCATTCTATTACAAAAACGTGATCTAAGCTGACGTTGCTCTCCCATTGCTTGTATCGAAGTTTCAAAGCATCCGTTTTTTTGAGTACTAGTCAGAGTTGCAGTTGCAGTTGCAGAGAATCCATATAACTCAACCCACCTATTATAAGCAGAGATGAAAATAAAACAATTACATATCACTACAGCCAGATTCAATTTCCACAAAACCATATTTTCACTAATATTCATCAAAATTGCGAAACAAAAAATCGATTTCTCACTATCATCAAAATCGCTTGTGATTAGCTAAACGTTATCATAAGGTAACAACTCAAAACAAAGTGAAATCGATAACCATTCAGTACACACGCTACGAACTCTAGAAACACGATCATCGGCCTAAAGCTAACTTTCTGGAACCTTCGCGGCTGAAATTGAAACCCTAATCTAGGTTTTTAGGGTTAATCTATCGTGAAGCAGACGACGGAAACTGAATCAAAAAACGAGATTTTGAAACCTACCCACGAATTCGAGGATCGAAGTGAGCAGAGATTTGAAGGCAATTGAACTTACCACTCGATTGCGACGGCGGAAGATTGGATTTTAGTTTCTTAAACGGAACCCTAATTTTTTTAATTTGAAATAAAAATAGAGTTTTTGGGAGAAAAAATGGGGAAAAGAAGAAGAAGGGGGATTGAGATGAAGCGTGCCTCGCACCTCAGGAGAGACGTGGTGGCTTAACGAGTCCTAGCACAGCTTGACGGCCGAATCAGACAAATGGGTATCGTTGCTTGATTGGTCTGTTTTCTGACCAAGTGTGAAACCTATGTCAACTTAAATATGTCTTTCTTCCTTCCCCGAATGGGATTAATTTTCTTACGTTCATAAGTCTTCCCTATTTCGTTATGATTTTAGTTGGGTTGAAGACCCGAGTGAGGAAATTTATATACAAATATTTTTGAGTAATTTTAATATAGATACTTAGAATTGTAGAATTTTATAAAGCTAATTGTCCCTAGAAAACTTCAAAATTTGTTTTGAAGTTCCTCATTTGATAAAGAAAAAACTCATTATACTTTCTTTCATTGATTCATATATTCATTTTTTAAAATAAATTATTATTGAGATGCTATATATCAATGTAGTCTACTTTTCTTGGTTTTCAGTGCAGTATACCTTAGATGATTTTTGTGATAATGTAGGTTTGAAAAAAATTAGGTGCTATATGTCAAATTATTATTTCTTTTGGTTGATAAAATGCATTATATTCAGTAGGAACTCGGGGAAGGCCATATTTTATGCCTTTTATAGGTTTTGTTATGTCCAAAGTTATTAAATATATATTTACAAAATATTTACTTATCAGTAGCTAAGGTTTAAAAATGAATTTTAGCAAAAAAATTATAATTTTTTTAACTGAATATTGTTATTCCAAATTAAAAACATAAGCGTATTTTTCATTGTCAAACGTGTTCTTGGACGATCATAACATTTTGATTCTTAATTATTTTTGTTAGTTGGTTAACATATGTTTTCATTAATATCATTATTACTGTAATTAAAATTAATAACAGGGGATATTTGTTTTCTAATGTAGTAGTTAGTATGAAATAATATATTTCAATACATTTTTGTTTAATTTATCAAATATGTAAAATGGACTGATAGGAAAGCAGTGAAACATTATTTCTAATGTTGTAGTTAATATGAAATATTATATTTAAAAAGCCTAATCTTTGTTCAACTAGATGTTCCTTTACATTTCAATCTAATTAGGTCTTAATGTTTGCCAGTAATACTCACTTTTAAGTCCAGTCAAAAGCTATTTCGTCTGCATTTTATTTAGCGGTTAATTTGGTGAATAACGTAAATGGGAGTAGAAATGAAGAAAATATCATTGGTTTGACATAATTAGATAACTAACACTTATGATCTAAGTTATCCGGTTATATCTCTCTTTTACAGTTATCCAGTTTCATAAGGAGGTAGAGTTGATGACATCAACAATTTGAGACATAGACAAAATTTACCGTTCACTATTCATTCTAGAAGCAATATAAATCATCCACGTCTCACTCATACTTACCGCATACGTAGTTAGTGTGTTTAGTATATGCGTGGATAAAAATAGAACATTTTTCATTAGATGGTATATTCCATTTGCTAAATATTGTAAATATCCATATCGATAACACGTAAGAATCACATAGTGAAAAAAATGAATGCAAACCTAAACTTCTACCCCTACCCTCTAAATACTAAACCTTAGACCATACTCACTAAACTCTAAATCCAAATATAAATCCTAAACACGAAAGCCATAAACCCTAAACTTAAGTATCAAAATTTGGAAATAGTATATTATCTAATATTAAACTGTACTATATAAATATAGTTATACAATATACTTAGACTTGTAAACTAGAAAGTGGTAAATGATGAATTTGCCAAACAATATGGTGATAGTAGTACCAATTGTACATATGTAGGCGACTGAGGCGAAGTAACAAGAAGTATATATGTTCATCAATATCAATGAAAAATAGAGATCTAAGTGTTATTCCATTTCTTGCAAATAATATGGAAATACAAAAACCAATCCATACAAGAACCGTTCCATACTATATATTTAATTTGCTACCACTGGATCAATGAAAGACGTAAAGGCTGATAAGGACAAATCATCCTTAGCGGACAATTCTGAAAAAAAAAACAGAATATGGAAATAGAGGTTTAGATGCAACTACTTTTTGGATTTCTTAGAATTATCACCGACCAAATAAACGCCATTGGAAAAGAAATAACAGAAAAAAATTAGTGGCAAATATAAAAGTAAAAGAAAAGACTGAGATTCAATTGTTTCTCATAACAAAAACGGAGGTTTGCGAAGATGCGAAAAAAAGAAAGAGAAAAGAGTTTATCCGGTAAGTTTAGAAGAGTAGTTTTGTATATATTTCATAAAATATATTGAATATCTTAGTCAACTTTTTATTTAGTTAGATACTTAATTATAATTTTTTTTGTTATATATACAATGCAATTTCTCTTTTCTTTATGGTCCAAATATTATTGCCTCAAAACGTCTTTGGTCTGTTCCAGCTCTAGAAATCCTTGTGCTTCACTTGTTCAGCCTCTGGCTGGTTACTTTGTCATGCTAACTTGCTAACCAGAGTTTAATTGTTTTATATCGTATCCTATGTGTTGATAATTATGTTTGGTGAATGCTTCATTACAAATTTAATTATATTACTAAGATAAAATCTAATTTCCCAAACTGAGAAATTCTAAAAATTATATACGAACACAAGTACTATCAAAGATTGATCATTGATCAATGTAATCTTGTCTGATGATCTTGTCAAAACAATGATACTGGTTCAAAATTGCTTGTAGACGCCATGATGGATAAAAAACACTTGGTGGGATATTGTATCATTGGAAAAGATAATTAGATGCTCACAGTATGTACAAATATTAATCAATAATGTTAACAAAATCATCAAGTACCAAGAAAGAAGAGAGGACGATGACATATTTGAAGCTAGATGATGAAAAAAATTCAGATAAAAACCAAAATGATCAAAAGGATAAATATAATATCAATGAGAACATTCTCAGTACATGAAAAATATAAGAAGAGACCGGAAGAGAAGAGAGTCAATGAGAGGTGGTGGAGGGATTAGGTTGAAGCATTGAAGGAAGGACGAGAGGGGACAGTAGAGGGATTGGATCTGTGCCGTTCTGACTTTATTTTTGTGTGGTGGTTGTGTGGTGCGTGTATTGACTCAATATGGCAAACAAACAAACAAAAAGAATCAAATCAAGCAAAATTAGTCAACGGTCAATAGATTGGTTATGAATCAGATCTATTATCAACTATGTTTTCTGTTTTTTTTCCTATATGTTATATTTAGTGTTACATTAATAAATAAGGACTGAATTTGGCATGAGGAATGCGTTATTGTTGTTGTAATAAACATGTGACCGCGTATGGCTGTGATTTTAGCTAGTTCTTCTAGAGAAATGTCTCTGTCCAAAATGGTTTTCATATTGTTTTGAAAGACAAAGTGTAAATCATATACATATAATAAAATAATTAGCGTAAGTAAGGCCTAACATATAGATATCAAGCTGATGCCTATAGATTTTTGAACTCAACTACATAAATTACTCAAATGCATGTGTAGTCCAGCAGTGAAAATAGGCAATAATCTGCAGCTCATAAATTAAAATATGAAGACAAAATCACTGAAACTTATAAAGATTTCCTCTGCCATGAAGTATCCTCATGCTAAGGGAGGCGAGCCACATGCTAAAGTCTTAGTTTAGTATGTGTTTGTGAAAAAGTTTAGATTAAAAAAGAGATGTACGTAACATGTAAAATTAACAATGAATGTGAAAAACTGGGCGGTGTTAGAATATGGAATTTTATTAAGTCTTTTTTGTGGTGGGGAGGTTTATCTATGTCGGTCTCTCCATGTGATTCGCGAATCTATTACACACACCATCGACATGGTTTCAGTAAACACGCCCCATAAAGTTTTCAGTGACAATACTTCACACCCTCACATGTTCCTCTTATTAGATCTTTCTTGTCTCCTATATTAATCGAACCTTTTTCTGTTAATTTCCATTTTTAAACAATTTCTTAATAAGTTGATTGATCCAAATATTTCATCTTTTTGGTAATATTGTATTTAATAAATCAGAATTTAATAATCATTAACTTTTATTTCAGTAAATTAATGCCACTTGCAGTAATATAGGAATGATGTATCTATTTTGGGAGAATTTGAACTAATTTGATTTTTGATGAGTTCTTAAGATATTTTTGGGTAAATTATGAAAAATCATTTAATTTAATCATACCATTCTATAATCCTACATAAAACTAAGAAATTTAGATTTTTATATTCTTAACTTAAAACACTTTAAATCATGACAAAATCCATATATAAAATTCACTATTTAAAATATTTTCAAAAATAATAATCTGTAATATACATTTTTAATTTATAAGTTTAATAATTTCATTTTTTTAAATAATAAATTTATATTTAAATAACTGGATATTTGATATTTTACTTTAAATATTTTTAAATTTCAGACTGATTACTTTCCTAGGTTTTTTTAGTTTCAAATTGTGATTATGATCCTAAATATTTTCTGTATGAAAAAAAAAACAGATTAATATACAAAAACAATAATGGAATTCTGCACAATTTTTCTTATAGGCTTCTAATACCATTGATACTCTTAACTTTTATGGACGAATCGTTTGGTGTGAATGACGCTCCACCAACATCTCAACTTTGAGTTATTTGGATGAACACAATGACTACCTTGTTGACATTTTTCAAACACTTTCTCAGCTTAAATACAATGTCTCTCACATATACAAAATCAGTATCTAAAGGCCAATGAAAAAAGTGTAATTATACAACTTTTGAAGTAGCTATTGTCTTCCAACAAGGATGAGTGGGTCTAATGGATAAAACTCTTGAACTACTAAGTATATATTTCGAATCCCAATCTCTTACTTTCTAAAAAGTCAAATTACATGATATGGAGCTACCATGAAAAGTGTAAGTGCTTATGACCCAAACCTCCTGATCCTTTGAAAATTAGCTATTATCCGAAAAAACTGGTTATTTTAAGTGTAGACTGTAGATAGTATGAAAACCAGCTCTTAAATCAGGGATCAAAATTGGGCAGAAGTCCTTTGGAATTATCCAATAATGAAATTATTCACCCACCACAATTATGTCCTTCATAGTTTATTTTCATATAGTATTGTTTAAGGTCATGAATACTTTAATTTGTCATTAACATTTTAGGCTACAACATCTGAAGAAGATTTAAAATGGAGATAATTATGAGAAGCTGATACTATATACAGAGGAGGTTGACACTTAAAACACTTTAGTCATGACATCAACTTAAACCCTTTTGTCTTTTTTCCCTACCCAACGTTGGATCCTAGACCAAGAATTAAGGTTATGCCTGGTGATACATTTACAGATTCTTCTCAAGTTTAAAGAAGCAGTTAAAAACCTAGTGGAGACTTAACCTCAAAGTTCTAAACCAAGATGTGTCTTCAAGAGTAGGACCGAACCAAGCCAAAGTTGACGAAAGATTTAGACTTGAAGAGACCCCCAAAGAGAAACCTTGTCGGTGATTCTTGGGAAGGCGGTTTCTCTCTTTGTTGTTGGTCTTTAGGCTTGTTCTTAACTTTGAGGAGAGTTTTGCCTATGGTTTGTCTTATGGAATCTATAGTCTTGGCATCGATTGAGTAGCCAGATGCATCGCTGACATAGAATGTGTTCACAGCTTTGCCTCCTTTGGTTTTCACTTCAGCTCTCGTGACCGTTAGACTGTTTTCGCGGAAAATCCTAGTCACATTTGATAACAAGCCTACTCTATCTGTAGTGCACAGCTCCAACTTCAATCCCTGAGAAGAAGACACTCATATTCAGTTACAGTTTACAAAAAAAAGAAAGAGTAAACAACAGAAACAATGGTTTTCTACCTCAGACACTCTTCTTTTGATAGCTGCTTCAAGACATTGTATGACTCTTTGCTTCTCCGCCTCTGATTTTACAGGAGACCCATCTATGTGTCTCACATAATACTCCTGAAATGCCTCCGTGCCTTCAGTATCAACGCTTCCATGGAAAACCACATACTGCATATCAGTCAAAGTGCAGACAGTGTCGAACAGAAGCTTTGGTCTGTCTTTACATCTAACCGTGACCACAGAGTAGTCCTTATCAAGCCAATTATCAACACAAACATCTGGTCTTTGCCTTTCATCTTGAACGTTGGAGGAATCGTCGTCCACCATCACACCGTTCTCATAGTCTCTATCTTCAAACATCATCTGATGAAGCCTCCTATCAGTGTGGACCTCCCCTTGAGAAACAACCGTTTTGGCTTCCTTTGGTGTGTTGCTTCCCTTGAGCACATTCCTGAGAAGGCTCTTGATCAGTGAGAGCCTCTCTGGATCAGAAACTGCGGAACCGGTTAAGTCATCTGTCACCTCCATCACAGCAGCTGCTCTTGTGTTGTGTGTCCAGACCTCGGCGTTTAGGACACTGCATTTGAGGTGGGTCAGGACTGCTGTCAGTTCAGACAGCAGACCTGGTCTGTCACAACCGGTTAACTCGATAACCGTGCTGTCTGTTGATGGTATGACACCAACAGATCTCAAGGAAGTGGAGAAGCAAGCTTCAGGGCCAAGAGACTGAGAAATTAACAAAAGCATACTCATTAGACTCATTTACACGTATAAAAGAAGAAGAGAAAACAAATCCTGTTAAAAGAAAACTCACTTTTTGGATGTAGTCAAGAACAACTTCATCAGTGACTTTGTTCCCATCTTGGTGAGTGACATTAAATACTGCCAAAGTGGATACATAAGATTAGATTCAATTCCTTGTTCATAAGCAAGAAATTTCTAAAAAGAGACAAGCATTACCATCCATGAACCAACCACCATCAGAGGATATGTAAGCTTTGGTGATAGTGAGGTCAAGATCAGTGAGGATTTGCACAACTTCAAGTAGAATCCCATATTCATTTGCACTATCCACCTGACAAACATCACAAACCCCAAAGAATATGTGTAAGCAAAACAAAAGTTTCAGACTTTATATGTTAGATATATAATAAACCTTTTATTGATATAACCAGCAAATTGAAAAATAAAGAAAAAGTACCCTTATCACAGTTGCCTCCTTGCAAGAGTCATTATCAATAACAACCCTAACAAACAAAAAAACAGAGGTTTTATCCAAAACCATATCAGATAATGGTTTTTAATTTTATATAAAAATAAATAGAAAAGGAGAGACAAGTTGTAAGTAATACCTGGGTGGGTTCATTCTTCTAATGAGCTTCTCATACTCATCATCCATATCTTGTGAAAAACTCATGCTAACATCTGCCATCAAAACCCACAAAAACAGTTATAGACTATTGTAATTTCAAGAAACCCCCAAAAACAAAAAAAATTTTAATCCATAGACAAAGGAAGTTTCTTTCTGATAAAACCCATTTAAAGAAAACAAGAAAAACTCTCATCTTCTCTGTTTTCTTGTCTAGTAATAAAAGAGAGACAAAGCACAGCTACCATAGAAAATTACAAGTCATATGTAACTACATAACAAAATAATGAACAAAGATCCCACCGACATCACTTAACTGTGAAAAGCTAACAGAGAAACCCATAAGAAGAAGAAGAAGAACCGTTAATGGAAGTTCTTGGTCCAAAGAAAGAAACTGAAAAAGTCAACAATGAGAGAAAGAAGACGTACCCATTACTATTCCCTTTTGGGGGTATTGACTCTCAACACTACAGAAAAAAAATGAAAGTGGTTTCAGTAACTTTCGTAGAGGAGAAGATGGAGAAAGAGCTGCATATATAATGGAGAAAGATCTTTTCACTCTCTCGAGAATATTATTACTTTAACTACTCAAGAAATTAAAAAAGGAAATTAATCTGACACGATTCTCCCATAAACCAGCAACTCAAAGAAAAAAAAAGAGAAACTTTCTTTACATTATTTTAATTTTTTTTTTCTTCCCTTTCCCGCGGCTTGGTGTTCTTATTATACGGTGAAGGAGGAGAAGAAAAGAGGGGTGAACTGTAACTCTCGGCGTATGTTAGCCACGTGCCGCACCTTTCTGTTAATTTTTTGAAACACCGAATGGCTAATATGCGCGTATGTGTTATCATCTCTTTGTTACTTTCTTTTTAACCACGTGATGGTAAATTAATACTCTCAACGTCTCCTCTAATCTATCACCCAAAGTTCTCGGAGCGAAAGTGAAAATAATAAATTTACTATTCCGAGTTCTAAGCCGATTCTCTGATTCTAAAGATTCGTAAACGTTAGATTGGATCGTAATTTAAAGATTCTTGTCAAAAAAAAATAATAATCTTTAATCTTTGTAAGAAGTAAGAACCATTGTGAAAGAGATTCACGATTCGTACATATTCTGTCGAATATATATTAAATATAGAATGCGCCATAAATCGTTCTAGAATATTTACTTTTTTCATAATTTAAGCACCAAAAGGAATAATATAATAGTTATTTCCATTTCATATCGAGAACAAGAACAAGAACAAGTGAAAATCTTATATATTAAAACATAAGTCACAACCTTGATTCATGTGTGATTTTTTTTAAAAATAGATTTAATGAACTTAATCCTATAAAGTCATGTTACATTTAATATATAATCTTATTATTTAAATTTTGAACCTACCAGAAATTTTTATTGGGTTATCAATAATTGGATTTAAACAACAGATGATCCATTGGATTTATGGATAGTATAAATTAAATAGATATAATTTAATGTTGTAATACTATACCTCTATATGCTAAATATTTAAATATTTGTCGATGTTAACTTTTAAAATTATAAAGATTTTTTTTAAATAACAAAAATCATATTATCTAATAATGATTAATCTTTACTACCTTAAACCAATGAAAACAAATTTTAAACTATATAGTTTATTTTAAAAATTAAACAAAAACTAAATGTTTAATTATTTGCTCGATAATATAAATCTATGAAACGAAAAGTTTAATTTCTTAAAAACTTTATAAATTTGTGAAATGTTACAATATCTTTGAATATGACAATAAAATAATATTTTACTAATCTTTATATATATAGTTACGATTTAAATAATGAAATAATAATCTGAAAATATATATATAGAAGAAGATACAAATACATGTGAAAGTTTGAAACAATCTATTCAATGAAAAAAATATACAGTAAACTTATTATGTTTTAAAAATTGATAGATGTTTTAAAAATTGATAGACACATATATATTATAATATATACCAATTTAGAATTGAAAACAAAATATTTATATAAAAATAAATAAAAACAAAAATCCGCGCTGTTCGAGATTTAGTGTGTTTTTTAAAGAGCGCCACTATGGAATATGATACCGTATCAAATTATTGTGTAACGTTTGTTTTCCTTATATAACAAAAATCACACGAGAGTGAGAAAAACGCTGAATATAATATGGAATAACTAGTAAAACCTCCAAAACTTACTAATTTATCAAAAGAGACCCTCAAGTGCAGAAACAATAGTAACTAGATCTCGAACCGCGCGGATGTTTGTTTTCATTTATTTTTATATAAACATTTTGTTTTCAATTCTAAATTGATATATATTATAATGTATACGAGGTGTTTCTATCACTTTTTAAAACATAATAATTTTAACGTATATTTTTTTATTGAATTGGTTGTTTGAAACTTTCACAAGTTATTAAAAAATTAAACTTTTAGCTTCATAGATTTATATTGTCGAGTATATTAAGGTTGTTCAAACATAATAATATTAGAGTATACTTGTTCTCCATCAAATAGATTGTTTCAAACTTTCACATGTGTTTATTTCTTCTTATATATTCTTTTGTTTATTGTATTAGTATTTCATTATTGAATAAATAAATAGAAATAGAATTTAGAAAATATTAAAATATTATATCTTCAAAGATAATCAAACATTTCACAAAATGAGCTATATACAAAAGACAAATCAATGTGAAATCATTTTAGTTTTAAAAATGTACCTGTAGAAGTCTCGAGAAATATTTTTGCTCCTTGCAGTCTCTTTCAAATACGATGGTACATGATATGGAAGTAAAAATTGATAACAGAATTTTTAGGCTATTTTTTTTTGCTTGAAATGATTGATAGTTATTTAGTTCCTATAATGTAGCAATATTGTGTTATAAACATATTATTTAGTTCATATAATCTAGAAAGTGAGTTAGTTAGACATATAATAATGATAAGATTAGAGATTAAACGTAACATGACTTTCTAGTAATATGTTTATTTGGTCCATTTTAAAAAAAAATCACACATGAATCAAGGTTGTGTCTTCTGTTTAGATATATAAGATATATAAGATGGCCAAAAATGGGTAATATTTGTGTTTACATATTGAACGTTGATCGTGTATTTAATAATGCAATTAAACCCAGTGTAGTTAAGTAAACATAATTGTGTTACAACGTACAGATCAACAGTTTCGTCTGAAGATTCTCTAAATGTAATTATAGAATTAACTATACAATCAAGATTCAATAACGAAACGCTTACGGAGTTACAGTAGTAACAGAGGAGGAATGTACTCTTCCTTACGTACTTTTGACCGTACCATCACATCTCTTTCCTAATATTCCCATTCAAAGTTATGATATATTTTTATAAAAAGGGTATATTATTATTCTTTTATATTCTTACTCTATCTTTGGTACATAGACCGTATCATAAATAAAGGAATGCATGAGATTTGAAACCCCCTGCATTTTTCTTGTTCTTTAACAACTGAAACTATAAAATTTAGTTGTGTGAGTTTTATACACATCATCTGTGTTCAATTTTTCTTCCAAAAACTGGTTTCTTTTAACAAATACTATTATTCCCTAGCTATGATTGGACTGATATTCTTTGAGGACCAAAAATCATATTTTCGTAGTATATACTAATGTTCAAAAAAATCACTAGACGGTAATTAGATGTTTTATAGAGAACTAGCGCTTAAATGTTGCTTATACCGATTTTTTATCCTTTTAAAAAACAATGTTTCGCTTATTATTGATTATCGCCTAGTCAAGCTCCATTTGTAAAACGTTGGTGTGTACAATGATTCCTTGAGCAGAACGGTACATTATCATGATTGAAAATGCATATTGGTGAATGGGGATGGTGTTGAACAGTTCTTGTTAGTTAAGAATATTAATCTTAAGATGTAATATGTTGTTCAAGAAAATGTATATATAAATATATAACAAACTAGTAGATTGCTTCATTTCAACAATATAAAACACGTGGGATTGAAACAATACAAAAATTGCCGACAAAATTAAAAGAATCACGGGAAAAATTTAATCAAAATCTTAACAAGATTTAAATTGGTTTTGAGACATTGAGAAGAAAAAACAAGTAGCAAGTAGTAGTAACTAGAGTTAGAGAGTGGCCAGAGGCATGGGTTAAGAAAAAAGCCAAAAGGGAACAAGTAGCGGCCAACCGAATTAAATGGAGGACTTGGGGTTTTAGATGCAAGAGTCACATGGTTTGGCAAAGCCTCGTGCTGCTGCATCAGCCGGGTCTAGGAATCTGCTGCGGCCGAACCTACTTTTCTCTTACCGTGTTCCTTCGCCTCCTCTGATTTTTTCACCCCACGTTTTGTGTACTCTCCCCACTTGATCATCTCCAAGTTGATAATGTCTTAATTTTAAAGATTCGTTTATTATTTCAAAAAATAATTACATGTACTCTTACAAGTTGCATCTCTTAGATAACGTGCATTATTAGAGTAAAAGCACTAATCTACATCATCAGTTTCGTAGTGTAGGTTATTTGTTTGATTCAGTAAGATTTGGACTGAAAACCATATTTTTTGGGGGCTATTGACAAGAACCGGTTGCTAAATTTTCTCTAGCACCCACTGAGACCGGAAACTAACACTTACATCTATATTATTAAAATTGAAGTACGTTCCTGTCGTTTACAAGTATTGATAGATAGTAGTATAAATGAGAATTGTTTAGAAACATGTATAGCAGTATAAAAATGCATAATGTCCTTCTATTAATTTCATTAATATAATCACGTTAATTGTTTTACCATATTTCATTTAGTTTAACAATTTCATTAATTATATTACCTTAACAATAAATCACATCATTAATTATTTTACCATAATAATAGTGCAAAATTTTTTTTATTAGTTAATCAACATTAATTTTGTGTCAATTATAAAACCAAATATCTAAAATAAATGGGTTTTGCATATGGTTAAACGTTCGGTTTAGTTTGTTTTACTAAAACCTTTTTTTTTTAATTTCGATCGGTGGAAAATTATGTAACCAAAAACATAATTCAACGACATGTTTTTATGAATAAAATATCAACTTAAATCAAAATAATTAAAATGTATTACATTTATTGTCACTTAATTTTCACTCCATATAATTATTTTACTAAATAAAAAAAACTTTTTTTTATTTCACTTATTTTAGCCAAACACATCGAAAGAGTTCTTTTTATTAGTTTATAAGAATCAGTTAGGTATGAACATTGACTATCCATTTAGGTAGGGGTTGTTCTTTTCGGGTATCGTTTTGTTTTTTTTTTGAAATTAGCCCCCTCCTTGAATATTATAAATTTATGTGTGGGTTTTCAGTTGAGTCTTTCTGGGTCTGGATGAGTTTGGTTCTGATGTATAAGAACCTAAAAATATCTTAATAACAAATGTATATGAAATGAATTCAGATATTTGTACCAAAAATAACCATATTACCTGATTCGGTCTAGGTCTTTTTAATAAAATTAGTTATATTACTAGTCATTTAAAATATATAACACTAATAAAAAAATAAATATCAATGTATAAAAATAAATATCAATGTAAAAACCAATATCTGTGTGGGTGCGCATATCAATCTCTAGTCTATATTATTAAAACTGAAGTACCTTTTGGAATTGTTTGAAAATAATGATAGCAGTATAAATGAGAATTATTTGGAAAAAAATTGATAGCATTATAAAAAAGAAGTATAGTGTCATTTTAGTAATTTTATTAATATAATTATGGGAGAATTGCCAAGTGTGACTCAAAACTTGGAGTCAAACCCAAAACAATACCCCAACTTGGGTCAAAGGCAAAAGTAACCTAAAAGGCTATTGAAATTACAACTATCCCCTTGTGACCAAACAAAAAAACGGAATTTTTTTTACGTTTCTACCCCTCGCAAGTCGTCTGTTTAGACGACTTGAAAATAAGTCGTCCAGACGACTTAACTGAAAGTCGTCTGGACAGTTAGTCTTAAACATAATTTAAAAATTTTGTAAAAA
Source organism: Brassica napus (assembly GCF_020379485.1). Taxonomy (NCBI): domain Eukaryota; kingdom Viridiplantae; phylum Streptophyta; class Magnoliopsida; order Brassicales; family Brassicaceae; genus Brassica; species Brassica napus. The sequence goes on along the minus strand of NC_063449.1, from coordinate 41,612,037 downwards.
ATATTTTGATAAGTGAAAAATGGGAATTATGTAATTAACATATGTCTTAGGAGGTATAAATTAAGATATAACAAATTTCAATTGTTTTCAGCATAGATGAGTGAAAGTAGTGAGTCATGATATTCTTTAGTTTATGTTTCATCAACATATGTTGTAGTATTGTATGTGTTCTTAGGGTTAGATTTTGGAAAGCATTAAAACCGTTTTTGAAAATTTTTAAAATTACTTATGCGTGTTCATTTCTGTGTATAGTAAACACTATTTAAGTATAATTTGATTTTATAACGTGGTTAGTTAGTTAATCTAGTCATTTTAGTTTAGGGGTTCATTTTAGGGTCTAGGACGACTTAATATTTTGTCGTCTGAAAACAGACGACTAAATATTAAGTCGTCTGTTGTACATTATCAGCCAGAATAAGTCGTCTAAACCGGACCAAACCTTAAAGTTTACCAATGTACTTTTAAAGCTAACCGGATTATTTACCCAATATATAAGGTGATTTTTATTTTTTTTTTCATTTTTCGCGAAATTCAGAAACCCTAACAGTTCTCTCTCAAAGGCGATTTCGAATTCCCACGATTTCCGAACAAACCATCGTTCTCAACGTCAGCTATCTATCTCACTTCATTCTCACCGTTGTCGCCGCAGCTTCTTCTAACCCTAGCGCCGCCGATTCCTCTAAACCCTAGCGCCGCCGATTCCTCTAAACCCTAGCGCCGCCGCTTCCACTATTTCCGAACAAACCGTCGCCCTCGCCACCGTGGTCACCAACGTTCTCACCGCCGCTTCCTCTAAACACTAGCGCCGCCGCTTCTTCTAAACCCTAGCGCCGCCGCTTCTTCTCTGTAAACCTTAGCGCCGTTTCTCTGTAAACCCTAACGCCGCTAAGTCATCAATCTCGAGGAAAAGATGAACATAAAACGTTGTCTCTATCAATTTACTCATTCTCACCGTTTCACGTTTATTTTTTCAGATCTATAACCGCAATGACGAGTACTCCAACTCCTTCTGCGACTGGAAGACTTGTAAGTAATTTAAGTCGTCTGGAAAGTCTTCCAACTGGACGACTTAGTAGATGACTTAAATATAAGTCGTCCATTTGGAAGACTTTCCAGACGACTTAAATTTAAGTCGTCTACTAAGTCGTCTGGACTTATATTGTTGTCTTTGATTATTTTGCAGACAAAAAGGATGGATATTCCAGAACTCCCCCGTAGGTTATACACATCAGGGGAAGAGCCAGAAGCCCACAATAGCATTTCGTATCATACGGATAACAGCAAGTTGCATACTGCTCTTAGGAAAGCTCTTACTGATGACGAATTTGAAGAGCTCAAGGAGTCGAGTTTGGGAGTTTTCATCAAGTTCAAGGAGCAGGGATTTGGTTGGGCTTCAAGGCTGGTTCACTACATGCTCAGTTTCAAGCTGGACATTAAGAAGAAGTATGAGATGTGGTCTCTCGTTGGTCCAGAACCTTTGAGGTTTTCACTGTTAGAGTTTGAAAACCTCACTGGTCTAAACTGCGAGTACATCGAGGACCTTGAGACACCAAAATGTGACGTTACCCCAGAGATGGTTTCTTTCTGGGGGATGCTGGGAGTTCATCTGGAAGCTGGGCCAACTACTGATCAGATAATAGCAGCACTGAAGAGATGCGGGGATTGGTCCAGGGAAGATCGCAAGCGGCTCGCGTACCTCTCCATCTTCACTGGATTCATTGAAGGGAGAAAGTTTTCAACCGCTACACGATCTACTCTGGCAAGGCTAGTGATGGATTTAGAACGGTTTGAGAATTATCCATGGGGGAGAGTCGCGTTTAAGGTGCTGATGGACTCTTTGTGGAACAAAGAAATTGCTGGCTGTTACACCGTGGATGGGTTTATACAAGTTCTTCAGGTCTGGACGTACACAGCTATGCCGGAATTGGGTGCTAGTATTGGTGGTCCCAGAGCAGACAGTCCGTCTCCACCGATACTGGCTTACGAGGGCAGCAGAGGCCGCAGATCAATGAAAGCTGCTATCTTGAGTCAGGTATTTACTTCAATCCAAAAGACTGCGCAGACGACTTATTATAAGTCGTCTGGAAGGTCGTCCAGCTGGACGACTTATCGGACGACTTATAATAAGTCGTCTGGAAAGTCTTCCCAGCTGGACGACTTATCGGACGACTTAATTAAGTCGTCTGGAAAGTCTTCCATCTGGACGACTTATTAGACGACTTATTATAAGTCGTCTGGAAGGTCTTCCAGCTGGACGACTTAGTAGACGACTTATAATTAAGTCGTCTATTTAGTATTTTTTTTCAAATATCTAACTCGATTCTTCTATTTACTGCAGACCCGCGTGATCAACTTTGTTGAGAAGGACATTAGTGAAATGTGGCCAAAATGGGACTCTGAGGTTGAGGACCTGCCCGCGGAGAACATCATTAAAGTCATGTATGAGCGGAGACCGTGGAAGTGGACCATGGATTGCTGGGAAGTCACTGGTACTAAGGTCAATACAAAACCTAAGGTTGTGACTCCATCGAAGAAGGCCAAAGAGATGGTTGTGTTGGAGGAGGAGGAGGAGGAGGAGGAAGACAATCCAAGACCTCGGAAGAAAGCTCGTAAAGAGGCTCCTAAAGTGGCTAGTGAAGAGGCTAGAGAAGAGGCTAGAGGGGTGACCAGAGAGGAGTTGGAAATTATGTTCAAGGGCGTAGCTGACTGCATGAAAAAAGGGTTTAATAAGTGCATGAGGGAGTTTAGGAAGTTGTCCGATAGATTGGAAGCTGTGGAGAAGAAGGTTGGTGTCACCAATCAGGCTACCCCTCCACCTCTAACCAATCAGGCTACCCCTCAAGATAAACAGCCTACCCCTCTTGCCAAAGAAACCGGGGGTAGAAACAAACAGGCTACCCCTCATGCCAATGAAACCGTGGTTAGTAACCAGCCTCCTCCTCATCAAACCAAACAGCAGCCTCCTCCTCCTCAAAAGAAACAGCAGCAGCCTCCTCCTCCTCAAAAGAAACAGCCTCCTCCTCAAAAGAAACAGCCTCCTCAAATCAAAGAGGTTAGTATCAAATCCAGGGTTAACTAGTTGTCCAGACGACTGTAAAAGTTGTCTGGACGACTAGTTGACCCTGGACGACTTAAACGTAAGTTGTCTGGACGACTAGTTGACCACGGAAGACTTAATTTTAAGTCGTCCAGGGTCAACTAGTCGTCCAGACAACTTTTATTTAAGTCGTCCAGGTTTAACTTGTGTGCAACTTTTATTGCAGAGATGGTTGCCGGAGGATACAGCAACCGAGGCGAACTCGGTAAATAAGATCTTGCCGGAGGATAAAGCAGATGGTGTCACCTCCAAAGAGATTGTTGCTGTCACTTCCACCGATCACCAACCGAGCCTCGCTTCGACCGATCAACAACCGAGTCTCGCTTCCACCGAGCCAAGCGATCCAGTTTCAGAACCGAGCCTGGTTGTATTGGACAAGCGTGCAAAGAGTAAACGAGCGAAGAAACCTGCTCCCACTGTGAGATCTCCTTATACGGCAGAGAAAAAAAAAGATAAAGTGGCAGCCTATAATCCATTTCCGCCAGTAAACAAAGATAAGTTGAAGGAACTCGCTGATTGGTTGAAAACTGATCCGTAAGTGATTGCTTTACCCATAATAGCTTGATTTAGTCGTCCAAAACTGATTGCTTTTTTGTTTGCAGTCATTATTTAACTAAGACCGAGGACAAACCACGTACATCACCAACAAGGTGGTACCACTTCCTCCGGACAGCCAGAGGATGGCTGGAAGACTGCGTAAGTCTTCTGCACACGACTTATATTTAAGTCGTCTGGTAACTTCTAACTTGTTATATTTAATATGCAGCATATAGATGCTTGGATTAATGTGCTAAGGCAGAGGTATCAGGAGAACCCACAAGCTTTCAGGAGCGAGCGAATGTGCTTCCTGGATCACAACTTTTCCCAGTCTTGGAGAGAGCAGTATCAGCTCTTCAAAACATCGGAACCTGATCACAAAGGTTTAGGAAGAGTTCTACCTGGTGGGGCGTCGAATTTTTATGACGGATCAATACCTTCATTTTGCCAATCAAACAAGAAGTGGGGGGAGGACATTGATGATATCTATGCGCCAGTGAACTTGGACGACAAGCATTGGGTTGCTATTTGGATATCGATCCCTAAGAGGCACATAGTCGTCTGGGACAGCATACCTTCATCTAGTGTACCAGACGCATGGGATGCGATAATGGAGCCTTTTCTCCAGATGGTCCCTTATCTGCTTGTTGAGTGCGCAGCCACCGACGAAATACGGGTCAAATACGGGTTGGAGCCATACACATATGAGAGACCGCTGAAAGGTGTACCCACGGCCAACAATGGTGATTGTGGCGTGTACGCTGTAAAGTACATTGAATGTCATGCTCTTGGGGTCTCCTTTGACCCTAAAGACTTTGCTAGGTGCAACGCGAAGAAAATGAGGGATAATATGGCGGTGGATATATGGAAGGAGCTTGTTGATCAGCATCTGAAAGAAAATGTGGATGGTGATAAGTTCGTGGGCATGTATGATTAGATTTGTGTTTGTATTTGAACTTGTCTTTGTATTTGAACATGATTTTTTAACGAGCGAAGTATTTGTATTTCAGCTTGTCTTTGTATAGATTTGTAAATATATAAGTTGTCTGGAAGAAATAAGTCGTCTGGAAGGTTTTCCAACTGGAGGACTTACAAATAAGTCGTCTAGAAGGTTTGGACGACTTATTATAAGTCTTCTGGAAGGTTTTCCAACTGGACGACTTACAAATAAGTCGTCTAGAAGGTTTGGACGACTTATTATAAGTCGTCTGGAAGGTTTTCCAACTGGACGACTTACAAATAAGTCGTCTAGAAGTTTTGGACGACTTATTATAAGTCGTCTGGAAGGTTTTCCAACTGGACGACTTACAAATAAGTCGTCTAGAAGGTTTGGACGACTTGAAGGGATAGTAGAAGGTAGTCTAAAAATAAAATACACTTGAAGGGATAGTAGAAGGTCGTCTAAAAATAAAATACACTGGACGACTTAGTAGAAGGTCGTCTAAAAATAAAATACACTGGACGACTAAAAATTTAGTCGTCTGGACGGGTAATCAAGACTGGACGACTTAAATTTAGGTCGTCTGGACAACTAGTCAACTGGTTGTGTACATTGTGGTTTCGTATGGCCAGTTTCCTTGCAGTTTGAGCATCTCCGTGCCCTGTGTTTCTTCCTGGGTTTGTGTCCTCTCATCCTAGATAGCTCCAACCAAGATTGCCATCTTGATTTCTTCGGTCTCCCCCGACCACGCTTTAGTTCTGGAGGAAAGCATTCTCGTTCCTCAATATGTTGTGACACGATAGGATATATATTCTCTGAGTATCCTGCATACAGATAATTCTTTGAGTACAGTGGACATACAAGTGTGGAGATATGCAAACCAGCATGTATTCCAGCAGCTATAGCATGAGAGCAAGGTATTTTCTCCACTCCATAGACACCACAATCACACTTTGCATGTTCCAAATCAACCACACAGTCCATTTTGCCACCTTTGACAAAGAAATGCCATCCATCAATTGGTTCGACCGTCATCGTACCCGCTATCTCTTCTCGAACAGCAAGCAAGTATTCAACACCCCCGCTATGTTCAGTTGTGAGACTCAAAGCATCTTGTCTCCTTTTCCAATACCATTTTCCTAACTTCTGCCTTATGAACTCCAGCAGGAACGTAATCGGAAATCCTCTTGCTCGCTTCAGTGCGGAATTAATAGATTCAGCAATGTTGCTTGTTTTTATGTTGAACCTGTTCCCCTTACAATAAACCCTTGACCATAGCCTGACGTCGGCTTTCTCCAAATACGTTGCAAGTTCCGGGTTTGCACTCCGTATCTCAGCCATGTACCGGTCAAAATCGTAAACCGTGTGAGCATAAGCAGCCCCTTTCACCAAGTACATGAGATGTTTCCCTTTAAACTTTTTGACAATGTTATCTTGAAGGTGATAATAACATATTCCTCGGGTTGCCCAAGGAAACACCTTATCACACGCACTTTTAATGGCCTTGTGCCGGTCGGAGACTATCACCAGAGGCTTGTCATGAGATATACAACTAGCCAATTTTGTGAAAAACCATTCCCAAGAAGGTATATCTTCCTCATCCACGATCCCAAAAGCCAATGGGAATATCTGAAAATTGCCATCTTGTGCGGCTGCAACTAACATAGTTCCTCCATACTTTCCACTTAGGTGAGTTCCATCCACCACAATGACCCTTCTCTGATACTTAAAACCTTTGATAGAAGCTCCAAAAGAGAGAAATAGATACTTAAATCTTTTCATAGAATCAAGTTCTATCGCCGTGATAGAATCAGGATTTGCAATGGAGATTTGCTCGAGATATGATGCCAGACGCGAATACCCTTCTTCTGCTGATCCTCTCACCAATCTTTGTGCATATAACAGTGCTCTGTATGAAGTGGTGTAATCAAGCGCCATGCCAAACATGTTCCTCATTGCATCAGTGATATGCTGCGGAGTTATCCCATCAATGATTCCAACACGATCAATGAAAAGACTACCTACATACTTCGGAGTACAGTGTCTCCGCTGAGCGATTCGGTCTCCCGCTGAGCATAAATGTTTTTCCACATACTTTGTTACCCAAAACGTGTTTGTCCCATGTTTGACACTCGCTCTGACCTTCCATCCACAATAGCTAACCGGACATGTTGCCACAACGAGAGTTTTCGTTGATTTGTATAATCTGAAAGAAAACTTACCCCTCACTGCTGCCAACCGCAGCTCTGAAAGCAGTGCACCCTTGCTAACAAAACTCTGGTTGACATAGATACTGGTACCATTCGATTTTCCTCCTTCAATAGCATTTGTCTTAGCATATGTCTTTTGGATTTCTTCAAAACAAATATTATCATCATCTTCCTCGTCCTCATCTGGAACCTTTCCATAAAGACTGTAATCCCCACCATTCTGATCCGTTTCACCAACAATAGAATTATCAGCATCCTCCTCCCCATTTTCCTCCTCCCCATCTTGATTTTCATCTTCAACAAACTCATTATCACCAACATCTTCAAAACATTCATCAGCTTCATCATCATCACCAACATCTTCTTCCCATTCACCAGCTTCATCATTATCACCAACATCTTTTTCCCATTCACCAGCTTCATCAATATCCCTTTTCTCTGAAACCGTTTCGACCTTGCTGCGGCTTGATACACAAAGACATACTCTATGGGTTTTGAGTATCTCCAGCAAGTTTCGAACTTGTCTATCACTTGTAACATGAATGGGAAGACTGCCTGGAGCCATCATCATTTCTGCTGGTAATGAGTAGCTAATCTCCACACTCACTGTTCTCATGTCCAGGTTATAATCTTCTTGAGCCATTGCAACAAGTTCAGCATGTGTTGAATCTTCATTCAATAAAAACAATCTTGCTCCTTTGAGATCATCAACCACAAAATCCCAACGGAAATCTCTCAACAACCATTCTCCATACACTGCATGTAACTGAAAAATCATCTGCAAATATTCAAAATAAAACACATTAGTAAACATAGAGAAAATGAAGAAGTTCAATAAACATTGCCGCAGACGACTTAGCATTAAGTCGTCCAGAAGACTTAAAGGTAAGTCGTCTAAAGAGGTCACTTTTGCAATTGAAAATTAAAAGGGACGACTTAATTCTAAGTCGTCCGGCTTTGTTTGTTAAAAAAAAAACTTCAGACGACTTATATATAAGTCGTCTACGAGAAACGGGCTAGTTTTGCATTTGACCGAATCGTGTCAGATCTTTGACTATTTCTGGACGACTTATAATTCAGTCGTCTCTGGGAAAGTTAAAATTTCAATATTTTATGAAAACTTGACGACTTACGTGTAAGTCGTCCTAGGTTAGTTTTGTAATTGAAAAATAAAACTTCATAATTTAACTTTAACCAGACGACTTAATATAAAGTCGTCCCTCCAGAAGACTTAATTTAAAGTCGTCCGGGGAAAGCAAAGTCGTCCAGAATTTTTCCCAATTTTCTGGTCAAACCTTGCTTATCCCGGACGACCTTAAATTAAGTCGTTTAGCTGGACGACTTTCATCTAAGTCGTCTGGAGAAAGTTAAATTTCAAGTTTTATTTTTCAATTACAAAACTAACCTAGGACGACTTACACGTAAGTCGTCAAGTTTTCATAAAATATTGAAATTTTAACTTTCCCAGAGACGACTGAATTATAAGTCGTCCAGAAATAGTCAAAGATCTGACACGATTCGGTCAAATGCAAAACTAGCCCGTTTCTCGTAGACGACTTATATATAAGTCGTCTGGAGTGTTTTTTTTTAACAAACAAAGCTGGACGACTTAATTTAAGTCGTCCGTTTGACCAGAAGACTCATCAGTAAGTCTTCTACATACAGATGACTTACTAGTAAGTCTTCTACGCGAACAGATCTTGAAAAAAAATTCAAATTCGTACCTTAAACTAGGTGAGATGACTTCGTTTGCACACAGGGTCTTCTCCAACCACCCAGAACCTCAAACGAAAGCAACCGTAAGTCAAAACGAAAGAAATATGGCTCTGTCAACCATAGCCCATATTTTGAATCAAAAGCTTGAGTTTTTTGGATGAATATAGAGAGAAAGTGAAAGAAATGTTGTTTTTAGTTCATAACAATTGAAACAGAGAGAGTGTAAAGAGATTTACGTGCATTAAAGGGCATTAAAAGCTCCAAACAATTCATACAAGGTTGTTGCCACTATTCATTGCAGTGGCAATATTGTAAATACTTGAAGAAGATGAGGTTGAGACTGTAAAGAAGCCATTTTCGAAAAAAAGAAAAAAAAAATGTTAATGGCATTTTCGTAGATAAAATGCAGGTGTGGGGTTAAAATCTCAAAAAAAAAAGGAGTCAAAAGAAAATGTTAGTTTTCTGTTTGACTTCAAGTTTTGAGTCACTTTTGCAAAAAGCCCTATAATTATATTAATTGTCTTTCCATATTCTACTCATTTTAACAATTTCATTAATTATATTACATTAGTAATACAACATATCATTAATTATATTACCATAATAATAGTGTAAATTTTTATTTATTAATTAATCAACATTAACTTTTTGCCAATTATAAATAAAAATGTAAAATAATTGAGTTTTCATATGGTTAAATGTTCGGTTTAGTTTGTTTTACTAAAACGTTTTTTTTTTATTTTAGTTTCAATCGCTGAAAAATTACGTAGCCAAAATATAATTCAAATAATTGTATTTGTGAATAAAATAATAACTTAAATCAAAATAATAAAAATATATTACATTTATTGTCACTTAAGTTTTCACTCCACATAATTATTTTACTAAATAAAAAACTCTTGCTATTTTACTTAATTTAGCCAAACACATAAAATAATCCTTTCTATTAGTTTATAAAATAAGTTAGGCATGAACATTGGTTATCCATTTAGGTACGGGTTGTTCTTTTTGGATATCGTTTTTTTTTTTGAAACTAAACTCCGCTTTAATATTATAAATTTATGTGTGGGTTTTGAGTTAAGTCATTCTGGGTCTGGATGAGTTTGGTTCTGATGTATAGGATCCTAAGAATATCTAAATAACAAACGTATTTAAAACGGATTCACATATTTGTACCAAAAATAACCATATTATCTAATTCAGTCCAGGTCTTTAGAATACAATAAATTATATTATTACACATTTAAAATATATAACAGTAATTTTGAAAAACAAATATTAAAATATAAAATGTAAAAACCAATATCCGCACGGATGCGCGGTTGCGCGGATCAGTCTCTACTATATCCTTAAAATTTAAGACTTTACCAATAGAATTAATAACTCCGGGTAACTAGTATAAGATTTTTCATAACGTATTAAGAGTTTTCTTTGATGAATAACATGTTAGTGGGTTTCACTTGTGTACGAGTGGAATATATCCGTATTAATTTAAAAAAACCGTTGACAATTTTTTTAAATTGTACATAAGAATTTTGGCTGATTTAGAATAGTGGACGTGGATGCAGAAGTTATAAAACATATGGCTGCGGTTTCAAATGCTATTAACCGGTTTCATATGATGCAACGGTTAGAAATATATGCTTCGTAAAATATCTATGACTAAATAATTAGCAGATGCATCATTAATTAAATTATAAATTAAACATATTCTATATTTACAAATATAAAATATAATATTAGATGAAAATTATAATTTTATAATTTTACAAAGACTAATACTAGAAAATTATGGAAAATATTTTGGTTTAAATTTCTTATAAATATATATATATATATAATACTTTAAAAATAATAATTTTCAAGTATTATATTTATTCAACCGCAACCATAAACCCCAAAAGAAACTATTTTGTAATTTTGAGATATTTGGAACCGTACAAAATAATTTATTATATTTTTTATCTTTGTAAAACGTCAATGTTTGCTATCACTCACAAATGCAGCGTTTGCAGGTGATAGCGGCATAACCAGTTAAACTAGAAAATTTATATTTTTAATACTGAAATTTATTTATTTTTTAAATATTTATATTTATATGTGGATAAATAATGGATTAGATATTTAGCAGATTGGCAGATTTTGATCAGATATAATTTTTAGAAAGGGCTTTTAAAATTTTTGATCAGATATTTTTTCTATTAAATCAAATACCATAACTAAAAGATAGGTGATAAAAGTAGATGTTATATCGATGGAGCTTGGAGGGCACAAGATTTGTGCACAGGACAAGGATGGTTTTATGAAGCAGGTGGATCTACTGATACTATGATGGATGACATGTCTATTCGCAAAAGTCTATCACCTTTACATGCAGAATGTGAAGCTTTGATATGGGCGATGGAGTGCATGAAGACCCTACGAATCTCAGAAGTGGTGTTTGCAACTGACTGCTCTCAACTGGTGAAGATGGTATCTACACCAACAGAATGGTCAGCGTTCACTACACACATGGAGGAGTTTCTACGATGTAAAGAATTTTTTCATCCCTTCATTATTCAGCATATTCCGAGGGCACAAAATACATTGGCGGACAAGCTGGCACGAGGTGCTAGAAATCAGCCTGCTGCTATGGTTTATGTTGATTCGATTCCTCCAAGGTGGCTCTTGGATCAGGAACCTACTTAGTTTCGTTATAGCCTTTTGTTGTAAAAAAAAAAAAAAAAAGATTGTACTCATTAAAGATCAGAACCGATGACAGATATCTGCCAAATTCAAGATCCCTTGGAATTCAAAGGCACCCTGCCCAACTGCCCAACCCTAGCTATATGAGTGGTGCATCTATGTCAGGATTGTATTGAATCCTTTATTACTTTTAATATTTAGACATATTTATATTGGCCAGTATTGTCGCAATTCAATACTGCGCATGGTTAATAATATCGATTATGATTGGCTTTTATTGTAAAGAATAATTTTTTTTAAAAAAATATTAATGGATTTACGGGTAAATGAAACTGTGGAAAACCGTAGTAAATAAAAGATGTAAAAGATGATTTGTATTGGTTTAAGGTTTGTAGGGAGAGAGACAGAACCGGTATGGGTTATTTGGAGACCATTGCCATCACCGATGAGAACTTCTTCACCACCTGTGTATGGTTGATGAAGTGACAAGTTGTTCAAGTCGGAGGTGATGTGATGCGTCGCACCAGAGTCGAGAACCCACGGTTGATGAGCTGTTGTGTAGGAAAAATTCGCTCGCGGTTGAGGCGTAGGAAGGAGAGCCGGCTGTGTTGTCTGCTGGTACTGGTGAAGTTGATTGCAGCGCTTAGCAGAGTGCCCCTGAAGACCACATATTTGGCATTTTCCAAGGTATGGCCTGAATGTCCTTTGCTGACTGTTGTTTGGCGTATTGTTCCAGTTTTGATGTTGATTGTTGTGAGGAGCATTCTGCCAATTTTGTTGTGGGCGTTTGTTGTGTTTCTGAGCAGGACGAGAGCTATTGACATAGTTAGCTGAGATGGGAGCCACAACAAGAGGCGTGGATGTCAGGAGCTTAGCTTCAAAGTTGATCAATTTCTCATGGAGCTTAGTGAGAGATGGTGGAAGATCACGACCCTCTGTTTGCTCAATCACCGGTTTGTATTCATCAGGTAGGTCCTGGAGGATGTAGTCAAGCTTGTCTTCATGGTCGAGAATTTTTCCAAGAAGCGCCAATTGATCAAACCTTAAGGTGAGACCTTGCAGATATTCATCAATTGTCTTGGTCTCCTTCGTCCACTGCTTGATCTGATTCAGTAGTTGTTTGATATGACCGCGTGTAGGTTTGGCATAGGTGGACATCAGAGTTTTCCAGACGCTAGCAGAGGTTGATGCCATGGAGACCAGCGGTTGAATGGTTGGAGAGATAGCACCAAGGAGCGCACTGAATATCAGTTTATCTTGTCTTTTCCAGAGAAGAAAGGTTGGATTTGGTGCAGTTACGCCTTCTGTGGTGATGGTTGCATCAGGAACAGGCGCAGATTCATCAAGAAAATGAGCAAGTTCATACCCATCAAGGAGAGCATGAAATTGTCTGCTCCAAACAAGGTAGTTGGAAGCAGTAAGCTTAACGATGTTTGCCACGTTAATGTTGAGCAGCGAGGTGGTATTGGGCACAATGGTTTCTGCAATCAAAGTTGCAGTCGGAAACGTAGAACTGTTGTTTGAGGTAGACATGGTGAAAAGAAATAGAGGAGAAATGAAGAAGCAAGAAGATGACGGCAGGAAAAAAAATGCTTAGGTTAAAATCTGCTCTGATATCATAAAAGATGTAAAGGATGATTTGTATTGATACCTTTCTGTACATATTTATACAAGACAGAGGAGCTATTCTAGGACATGATTTATATGATTGATACACAATGATGTACTAGAATATATGATAGTAATGAGATGATATTGTTTCCTTAATAGTAAAAACCATGTTTGTGTATGTCCGAGGTCGTTTGTCAAAAAAAAAATGTTAAGGTAGGTCGTTGGTCCAAGAGGTTGCTTTCGGAGATCGCAGGCAAGGGTTTAGCTTCAAAAAGTAGATTTACTTCACTTTTATTTTATTTTAAACTACGTTTGTCCAAATCGAAGTGATGTGAAGCAGTGAAGGTGACCATGTTCCTTACAAATTCATGGTTTTGTCTTGTCGAGATTCAAGCGCGGGGCTCTATATAACACACGTAGATGGGACTAGTCACTACTTAGTCACCAACTTGGATTTTCTATTTGTTTTACAGTAAACCTGGTCAAATTTGAGATATTTTTTATATTAAATTATTCTTCGTGCATTGACTCATTCAACATGTAGATTATTTATGCATGAGTCTTCTTAATAAATGGCGGAGGCATGCAATACAGATTATTTTAACGACAGAGAATGCAACAGGGTTTTAACCAGAGCCGATCATGGTCAAAGTGTTATGAAACATTTCTCTTGATCCCTAAATTCTTTTTTTTTGGACAAAATCCCTGAATTCTTAAAATTAATACATAAGTCTTATGGCTTTCAATTTATAAATATTTTTTATTTTTATTTTAAAGCTGTAGTTCTTTAAATCTTAGGGTTGGTTCTGATTTGAATCCGGAGAAAACGGCACGAAAAAGAACAAATGACAAAAACAAGTTGGTAATAGTGTAATGATATAACAGTTTCAGTAATAAGAAGAATGTATTTGAATATTAAAAGCTGTATGCTTTATAAATTACTAGGGTTGGCCCGCAGGACGGGCGGAATATACTTTACTTGTAATCAAGATTATTATTTTTTATATGATTTGTTGTTTGTGTTTTAGGTTTACATTTGCAAGAGATTTATATGAGATATACTATTTTCTTAATTTAAAATTAACCAAAAAACTAATTTTTACTATTAGCATAATTTCTATATATATATATTCCCGCTATGGGCGTGTTAGTAGCCAAAGATACATAAATATATCAGTTAAAGAGTATTTCCAAATGTTTAGCTTACTTAAAATTTAAGGTGATATTAACTTTTAGTGTGTATGTTTTGTTATTCTTTTAATAGATCATGATCATCTTAATATTAAAATGTTCAAGAATGCATAATAGTTTTACATATTTTCTTTGTTTATTCTACTGTAATTATGATAATTTTGATAATAAGTAAAATAAATTTTAATACAAAAATATTAGATTATATTTTTTTCTTATGAATATTTTTAAAATTTATGTCTTTGATATTATATTATTAATTATGTGCTAAAATATTATTTTAGGTTGATGTCAAATGAAACATTATTTTCATATATATATATATATTTGAAACTTTTTGTTTTTTATATCGTATTAGTTCTAGTTGTTTTTATTCGAAATAGGAGGTGTGGTTGGATGAATTTTCTTTCAAATGTGTCAACGCTGTGATTGTTTTTTTTCTTAGGTTAGTATGTGTCATTTGTCGAGAACAGAGTATATATGTTATGGGAAGTGAGTGTTCTAAATAAGGCATAAGTTAGTGTTTGGACAAAACTACAACGCTTTAATTTCATGTAAGAACATGTTTAGTATTCCACACTCAGCTCATTCGTCCACCGTCCTTATTTTATTGTTATATATGCAGACTCAAACTTAGAAGTATAATAAGAAAAATGCATTATATGTATATATCAAAACTCAGCCAATTTTGGAGACACAGAAGCAACCAAGTTAAATAGAATTCATAGTCCAGTAGTCGGTATGGAAAAGATGTAATTGAAATATACTCACAAATCACAATCATGCATACTCACACAGGATTCTATATCCATAAGTGTATGCACTAACTGTTGTATCCTTGAGATCAGGGCCAACAACCTTTCAGAGAGCCACAGTAATGAAAAATCAACACCAAGATGTTGGAAATTATTATGAGCTAAAAATAAATGATCTTTTAAAAAAAAGGTTCACTAAAAAAAACTATCTCCCCTCTTCTATCGTCTTCCTCTTTTCTCTTCTTCTCTGTTTATTATGTTTCTCATCTCATTTTTTATGTTTCTTATCACTTTTCTGTCACAATCCGTTAAGTACAATCATGGGCTTAACAAATCTTTTTTTATCACCTTTTTGTTGTTGTTTATTAAGAGAAATGAACTGATGATTTTGTTGGAAGAAAACTTTCATATTTATAATGAAGGATTAACACAAAGAAATGAATAAAGGGATTCATTGAATGTGAGATCGTGTGAGAAGTAGCGAATAGGTATTAATGTGAATGTTAATGAAGGTGCATGAACCAAGTTAATTTCCGTAACGGCGCCAGATTAAAGAATTCTATTCGGCTTCCAACTGACATTGATCGGAATCGTTCGTCACCAGTGAAACCGTTGGATTTCTATTGACAGTTGACTGAACGAGAATTCTTGTTCGACGGTCACCTTCCCTAAGTTTCGTATACAGTTTTTTTTTAGAAGATGTATTTAGACCGTAGTAAACACATAAAACCCATTAAACTCAAGAATTAATGAAACATTGACTTTTGATTGACCGTAACACATGTCGTCACTACATAATGCGAATTAGTGACATGGAATCTGATGTGGATAGCCGGAATGAAGGAAACTCTTCTTTATATATATAGATAGATATATACTTTTATATGATATTAGTTCTTTTCGCTATGCTAAAAAGGTTTTGTTTTATGTAATTGTAGCAGCAGCAAAAAGGGTTCTAGAGCATGAAATTAAGGAGCAAAATGGTGTGTTACTTGCTGACCATGGAAGTGCGGCGTCACTTAGACCGACAGTAGTCAAATAATGCAAATATCATAAAAAATTCGTCTCCACACTTTAATTAGATAGCCTGTTTTTGTAACATTGTATGAGCTAAAATGTTAAAGTTTATATAATTTCCTACTGTTTTAGAAAAAATACTCTCTCTTTATTAATTAAGGTAAAACATATTTAAAATAACGATAAATTAATTTTTATTTATAACTTTTGTATTTGGGAGTATAGTTACATTATTTTGTAGTAGCTTTTTTCTGCCAACGTTAACTTCTTATCTAATCCTTTTTTTGCTGTTAAGTTCATTACTTAACAAAAGGAAGTTTTTTGTGCAGCAACAAAAAAGACGTTATATGCAAAAATAATTAAAGGAAATAGAAACTTGCAAAGCTGTAAAGTTGGCTTATGATCTGGTTTTAGTCGAAATGTTTAACATGTTTTGTACTAATTCTTATTTAATCCAGTTGGACCAAATTGATTTGATCTTGGTGTAATCTTTATTGGTGATAAACAAATTTCTAGCTGGTCAGAATTTATTTTGTTAATATATTTTTTTTTCTTTTTTTCTTTTTGACATCTTGCTAATTTCATTTTTTACAGTTATGGATTAACTTTTTCTAATAAAATCTGATGATTTATGGACTAAATTGTTTAAACGAACTAAAGGAAAATTCAACCAAAACACTAAATTTAGTGTTAAATAACATCATTTTTAATTCATATATAAATACCTGAAATCGTAAAGTATTTGTAATATTAAGTAATAACTAGTTTATTTGTAAATCGA